>NC_056517.1:1634002-1635224 GCF_014905685.2 Nematolebias whitei
GCAGCTAGAGTTCTCACAAGACCCCATACATATCAGCACATCACTCCAGTTCTGTTCTCGTTGCATTGGCTCCCTGAGGTTTTTAGAATTGATTTAAAAAATGTATTGTTTGTTTTTAAATCCCTGAACGGTCTTGCACCATCAAATCAATCCAAGCTTCTTACCCCCTGCATCCCCTCTTACAATCTCAGATCCTTAAATCTGTTCTTACTTTCCATCCCAGAACTCGACTGGTGACAGAAGGAGGGAGGGCTTTTATGGTCAGGGCTCCTAATTTCTGGAATGCTCTTCCTCTAAATGTTAGACAGCCCTCTTCATTGTCTTTTTTAAATCATTAGTTAAAACTTACTTGTTTAACAAGGCTTTTAATACTTGAATTTCTTTCTTGTTTGCGTTATTTTAATTGATTTGGTGTACTTTTGTGTTTCTGATGTCATTTATGATGTTTTAATTGATTAATGTGAAGCACTTCGTAACATTTGTTTGAAAGGTGCTATACAAATAAATTATTATTATTATTATTATTATATATACTACGGCATACTTTGTATTTATATGTATATGTACATGGAATACAGTTTTGTTTTGTGTTAAGTCAGCTGTTGCTGGTCAGTGTGTGTCCTGCGGGTCTTATTCCGGACCCCAGGCCCCACCTCCAGCCGCGGAGGCACCCAGTTCACCCCTTCCTCAGAAGTGGTAAACCACACTATCAATAAATCAAGGAAACATGAATTGGATTGGATTTTACCAATTATATTAAATCAAGGCAGGAAAAAACAAAGTAACAGTGCTGGCCTCTCCGATACAATTTGACGCAAGATCAGGAACCGGAAGGGCCGGATGTCCCGTGGCATTACAGATTTATAGGGCCTAGACTCCTCCTTCGCAGTAGGAGAGCACAACCGGTCCCCTGTATGAGGGGGAGTGACTAAGAGTGATCTCAAGGGATCTTAACCGGTTTAACGTGAAGGAACAAATGAGATGGGGCTTCAAAAGCCTTTCTATGTGATGTAGCGAGGAAAATAAACTACTCCTTGAAGGACATTGAATCCGTGGGAGACTTTTTTTTTAGAGTTGCTGGCCCAGTTTAACCCAGTCAGAACCGGGTCATAATTCCATTGTAATCCCGTCTCTGAGCAGATCAAAAAAACAGGGCCAGTCTAGATAAATGTACCAACAATAGAGATGATTTTGGTTCAAAATTTGAATTCTGCTTTAGTTT
>NC_056517.1:1635324-1642932 GCF_014905685.2 Nematolebias whitei
AACAATAGAGATGATTTTGGTTCAAAATTTGAATTCTGCTTTAGTTTATTTGTAAAAAGAAAAGGTGTATATAGTTTTTTTTTTTATCTCTTTGGCATAAACTAATTTGATCATTTGCTTCTTGTATAATATCGTACAATTTCTATTTTAAGAATATTGTCATTGGCTCATGTTTTCCATATCAGTTTACCTGACAGTTTGATTTTTTTATGACGGTCAAGGTGAAATGTTCTTTTGCTGCATGTTAAAGAAACCAACACGTCTGAAATCAATTAGCCTTGGCTCACAAAGAAACAGCAAGCAGTCTGAAATGCCTTCATGAGATTCTTCAAAAGCAAAAATAAATCTCTTTTACACGTGTTGTGAATGTTGTTGTTTTTTTTTTTTACAAACTATTGTTTTCAAAATGTAGTCAGCTGCATGCTTTATGAAAAAAGAGGCACACGATTAGGCATTTGTTTGTCAAGGGAGTGTAATTGTTCATTATGTTTTAAACTTACAGACAGCTCAGCCAGCATCATTGCCAGGCGGCGGCGTTACAACCACATGAGCCAGGAGCTGTACGAGCTGCCCATCGTGGTGTGGGACGGCGGGGAGCCGTCTCTAAGTGGCACCAGCACCCTGACCCTGCGAGTGTGTCCGTGCCAGCGTCATGGCAAGATCCGGATATGCCAAGGCGAGGCGTTCCTCTCTTCTGCGGGTCTCAGTACAGGGGCTCTGATTGCCATCCTGCTGTGCATCATCATCTTGCTTGGTAAGTCTGGGCTATCGCTGTGGGGAGTGGAGCAGGGAAGATCTGCATGGGGCAAATGTCCTGAGGCCATAGACAGATGAGATGGACCAGAGAGAATCAAGGGAGAGTTGAGGGGGTAGAGAGGGTATGACAAGGGCAGGGAAGAGGAGAAGGATGAAGAGACATGGGAGGACATCAGTAGAATTTTAAATTAGAAAGTTGGTGAGGTAGAGGGTGACAGAAATAAAAAGGTATAAAGTACTTCAGAGAACAAGGATACAGAATTTGAGAAAATGGTGACCAGGAACTAGACTGTAGGTTCAATAGCAGGGGATAAAGGGTCAGTGTGATCCATCTTTACAAAGTGATCACATTTTGAGATTAGCCTGAAAACAGTTGAGGAAGGAAACTAATTTGGTTTTTGGCATTACAAAATAAGAAACAACATGCTAGTACTTGATTATGGAACTTTTACCAACTTGGCACTCCTTACAGAATGTGCACAATTATTAATCAGGTGTGGGATTTTCATCTTTGATTTGATGCATCATTTCCAATCTTAAACCACATATATTTGACAGAAAACTTTTCAGGGGATATGGATTTTGCATCAGAAGCAGCAGCTGCTTGAATGGATCAATGTCTTTTACTAAGGTGTGAATAATTATTAGACTGGGTCATTACAAAAGGTGAAATGAGCCAAAACTGTAAAGTCAATAATGAACGAGTGGATTTATTACGGTTGGAATCACAGAAACCACTGAAGAAAATCAAATGCTAAGTTCGAAAAAGTTCACAAGGTAATGCATGCATTGAGACCTAAAGATCCAAGATGAGCCTCGAGAAACATTTTACACAAAGATACCAGCAGCTCATTATCTTTTAGTGCACCGTGTTTTACATTCAGCAAGATATGTTTTTTTTTTGTGAAAATACCAAGTGCAACAAGCTCAGGGACGTAAAACCCATCTCATTTGTCTAATTTGGGCTTTCATGCTTTTCTTTTGTCCATCCTTATGCTGTTGCCAGGAAATTGTTCTCCGCTAACATTTTGAAGGTTGTCTCTGTTCTTAAAATGCATCCAGCTTAGAGCAGAGTAAGAGCAGCAGAGGACTTATCCTTCCTGAAAGTGGAAGCACACAGATGTATCCTTTAAGAAGGTCGTTTTACACTCCCATGCTGTCTGAAGGTGGCATGACACAGTCCACATCTAAAGGGACATGGTATGATCCAGATTGTAAACTCATTTCAAAGCAGAAAGACAAGCTTTCACAAACATCTTTAAAAAATACTGTGGTCCAAGGCAACAGAAAATTATTAAATACTGAAGGTGTGTCACATGTCCTTTAAAATGTCACCAATTAAAATGACAGCACAATAGCATGGTCCTCTAATTAAACACCCGTTCCCGGCCTCGTCTTTAATTTGCTAAAAAGGGGCTAATGATGCCGTTAAAATAAAGCAGGACAAAACACAAACATCATCCTATGAAATAAAATAAAAGATAATCAGTACTGGATAAGAAACACCTGAAAAAAGAAAGTGATCCCAAGTTTTAGTATTAAATTAATTGAGTACATTCTGATGGGGCGGCACGGTGGCTCAGTTGGTAGAGCTATTGCCGCTCAGCAAGAAGGTTGATGATTCAAATCCTGGCCAGGATCCTTTCTGGGTGTAGATTGCTTGTTCTCTCTGTGCATGCATGGGTTTTGTTCTGGTACTCTGGTTTCCTCCCACTAAAACATGCATGTTAGGCTGATTGGTAACTCTAAAGTGTCCCTATGTGTGAGTGAGAGAGTGAAAGGTTGTTTGTCTCTATGTGTCCCTGTGATGGACTTGCGACGTGTCCTAGCTGTCCCCCACTTCTTGCACAGTGATTGCTGCATATGGGCACCAGTTACCCCCGCAACCCCGAAAGGAAGAAGCGGGTGAATATAATGGATGGATGGATAGTTGGCAATGTTCAGACTTGGTCATCCATTCATTATCTTTTACCCACTTCTTCTTTTTTGTGTCACGGGGGTCACTGGTGCCGATGTGCAGCTGCCACTGTTCGAGGTGTGGGTGGCACCCTGGATTGGTCTTCAATCCATCACAGGGACACATAGACACGAATGACACAAACAACCATTCACTCTCACACCAATCAACCTAACAGGCATGTTTTTAGTATGTGGGAGGAAATTGGAATACCTGGAGAAAACGTATGCAAGTATGGAGAGAACATGCAAAGTCCACCAAGAAAAGCGTCTGGACAGGATTTTATCCCACAACCTTCTTGCTGAGAGGCAGCAGCCCTACAAGCTGTGGCACCACGATGCCTCAGACTTGGTCAGTAATGTGAAATTCATGGTTCACCATCTGCTTGACAGGTGGCAATCAGGAGCTCTTTGTCATGTAATTTTTTACATTTATCCTAGTTTGTGACAGCCAAGGAGGATTTTGTGACAGCCCTGAAAAGTGCCATGAAAATAACTCCCATTCAAAAGGTAGCACGAGACACAGCAGTCCAGGAAGAACGAGGGGAATGTCTAAATGTAGAAAGGTCACAACAACAAGGGTCTTTTTTGATCCATCTTTCTCTTAGGGACAAGGAGGACACAGAAGGTGTGTTTTGTTGCATTTGGAAGGGGTTAGGAACTTGTACATGTTAAAGCAGATCTAAAAGTCAAATCTCAAATCAGCTGCTAGATTTTAGAAGATCTATTCTAGAAGCAACCGTACAGAAAGAAGACCACATGATAACTGAGACATGTTTAGCCAACAGAGCCAATAGAGTAAATATTCTGGCTGAGATTAAGTGTTAATCCCCGTGCACGTAAGATGTGATGACAGCTTTAGTGGCCATATTGTATATACTCAGATGGGCTACATTGACTTCAGTTCTCTGCGACACCAGGCATCACTACTCAGAAAGTAAACCACAGGAATGACAGCAATGGAAGTACTGTACAATTTAGATGCACAAGTTTAACTACATAGCTTAAACTCATCTGCTTTGTTTTAAGCTTTTTTAAAATGTATATATATATCATTTGCAATGATTATACTTTCTTGAGGTGTTCTTAGCACACTCAGAGCTGCTAGCATAAGCAAAAATAATAATTCTAACAGAAAATGCACATACAAAATATACAGATGTGTAAAGTTGTCCATGTTAGTACTCTGCACAGTTTCAGTTAGACACTTTTTTTCCAGTTGTTTAGATTTAAGAGGTCACAAGACAGCCAGAAAAACCCCAGAACTAACAAGAGGGACATATTACCACCTACTTTAAAATACTTGCACATATGTTAGTCAACAAATCCATTCTCCTCCTGTGATTTTATTTGAGGGCAAGGACAACAGGCCCATTAAGATGTCTAGTTTTGTTAAAACCAAGTATTTGGTTAATTGGGTGTGGAAACATGCACATCACATACATAAGTATGTATGAATGAAACCTTGAAGAGGATTATTTCTGCTCTTGGTGCAAAATCAAATATGGCATACATTTTAGTAAGAGTTTAGCAACAAAAGCAAACTTTTTTCATTAAAAAAATAACCTTGATATTTTTATGAACGATGGTTTTGTACAAAGAATGACTCAATGTTAGTTTTCTTTTTGTCACTTGCACATGTTGCACTGCATTGTGTGACTGAGAATGTGACAAGCATGGCCAACAATCAATGCACTTACTACTCTTATGTATCGTGTTAGTGAATGACGTGTCACATACCATGAACACACAAGAAAATCAGAAATACTTTTCAACAGAGGGGACCTTTTTCATGCCAAAAGCCAGTCACAGCACCTAGGAAGCACATCTTCAGATAGTAAGACTGTGTGCTGGGTTACTATTACATGTCTTTCCAGTGACAGCAGATTTTATACAAACTTGCAAGTATGATCATGTCTCTTGAATGGAAAAGCAGACCGTCTATGTTAACAGGTTAGATAAGAAGCATTCGTCAGCGCGATCAAAAATAATACACAAAATGAAAGTGAAAGATCAAAGAGAACTCATTAAATTTCCAGAAGTAAACAATCAGCTATCAGCTCCAAGAGGGGTTCGAGCTTCGATCTCTGTAAACCTGTCTGCATTAGGACATGATTAGATAAAACTGTCTAATAACCCAGTTGCTCATCTTTCCTCCTCTTATTACTGATTGTCTGTGGACAGTAGTGCGTGCAGATTGTGCATAATCATACACACTGCCTTCCTCTTCTATTCTTCTGGCAAATGCAAACAAAAAGCCTTTGCTGTTTGCAGAAAATAAAATCATAGCCACACGGTGAATACCTAAACATTTGCACAATGCTGTTCCTGGTTAAGACAGAAAACTGATCATATCTGTCTCATGTTTTCTTGGTGGACGACCTGTGTTTCAAATTGCACTAGCACTTTTCCAGTTTTGAGTTTAGTCTCTTACATATCATGTAGCTTAGCCATTAGAGACGGGTCAAACCCAAGAGACTTGAGGTTTTGTAAATGGGCTCTTTCCCTAAAATAATATCAGTTTCTAGTCCATTAAACACTTTGTCATTTGAGTTCAACGTAACTTGGCAAGACCAGCGTTCTATAGGATTTCACTTATCCATTGATATGATGAAACAACTTGAACTGATGTTCAAAGATGCACACAAAGTAAGTTTATCTTCCTCTCTGTAGCAACGTTGTAAACAAGCATTGCTTTATTTTAATGACTTTGCTGACTCCTTTTCAAGGTTTGCTTGTGCTTATTGGATGAGAAAGCATATTTATAGCTTATCTTATCTTTTCTTTTTTTTTTTTTGCAAACTTGAACACACTGTTCCTACCACATTTACACCAGCCTGATTACATGCATTGTTATCACGGTTCAGGTTGCACTCATTAACTCTGTGTGTTCTTTGGGATCAGAGCACGTCAGCGCTTCATTGCGTTCCAACTTATGTTCTTGGGAAAGCCATTGAACTGTATTTTAAAGTGCTATAATTAAGCTTACGTGTTGGTTATATGTACAATAAGTGAATAAACACGGTTTGTCATATATATATACATATATATATATATATATATATATATATATGTATGTATATGTGTATATGTATGTATGTACAAAGTATAACTTATAACTAATAACTTGTTTAATTTTTCCTACAGATCTTTGAGTAAACTTGCCTCGTTGTTTAATTCACAATATGACAAGAAAGTGTCAAAAGAAGAACAATTTTTGAAAATTGGGGGAAATGCATTTTGTGCATAAACAAATATGAAAATGAACTTTGAAGAGAATAAACCTGCCTCAAGATATATTTTAAATTTAAGAAATCTGGTTTGATTTGTGATGAACTCATTCTAACCAACAGAAGCAGCATCCATGTTTGTATTCCGTACACAGTCCTGCTTCATTCTAGGAAGGGGAGTTCATCTTTGCATATCACCGTTTTTATTTTTTTGATTGTTTTCCATTTGTCTGATTAATGTCCGTGCTTTACCTCTGCGCTCTCTAATAAGCCACCTTAATTAAGTTTGCAGCAGAGCAGAGAGGAATATGTTCTCTGCCTGGGTTGACTCTGTGTATAATGGCTTTTCCACATGAATTAAATAATAATAA
This sequence comes from Nematolebias whitei, assembly GCF_014905685.2. Taxonomy (NCBI): domain Eukaryota; kingdom Metazoa; phylum Chordata; class Actinopteri; order Cyprinodontiformes; family Rivulidae; genus Nematolebias; species Nematolebias whitei. The sequence goes on from NC_056517.1 coordinate 1,641,638, forward strand.
CAAGCCATTTTAATTAGTAATACGGCTTGTGTTTCTTTGAAAATATTACAGTATTACAGTAATGAATGTTTCATATAGGGAAATACATTCACAACAACCATAATAAAATACAATATTAATATATTTGCTGTATCCTGATTATGTTGAATAACTTATACCACTTTATTTTTCTTTCACTCCTAAATCAATTTTTATGGCAGCTGTAACATTGTTGTTTATATGCAACTCTTCATTGAAACATCACATTTGGTTTATAGAATGTTATAATTGCTTTACCACCTGCTAACTGTCCTCTGTCGCAGAACTAAAAGGGAAAATTAAAAATATCCTCCATCTCTCCGTTCGTCCATCCGTGCAAGTTGTGAGCCTGATCATTTGAAAAATATGTGAGGTACCAACTTCCATTTTGGTGTGTGTGTGCATCTATGTGTAAGAAAGGTTCCTTTCAAAAATTGGGTTGCCATGATTGCAAATGATTGGAGTGGCTGGTGGGGTAGCTGTGGCCACCATTAGCCACCCTCTAGCTTCGCCGTTGCACCTGGTGGTGGATTAAGTTTCTCCCTCCTCTTGCCAGGATCTGTCACGCTGCACCACATTGAACAAGAAAAGATAAACTGCCTCTGTTCCATGCCGGTTGTTTAACGTACATGTGACAAAATGCAGCCTGAGGGCCACAAGCATCTTAAATCATCTGCATTTAGTGATGCACTCACAACTAAACTGTCTCAAATAAATCAGTAACTTTTAGTTGAGGAGTAACACTTCATAGAACCCTTTTTAGATGTTTCCAACTATGAATGTTATACAAACTTGTGATCTTTGGAAAAAGGGAAAACCAGTCAATGTAAGAAGAATTTATATTTTGTTCTACCATAGATGAGAATAACATACTGTGCTAATGTTCAGTTGGTGGGTCTTTATTGCTTTATTGAAGTCTAAATGGATTTTTGAAAAATATGCAAAAATATGTGTTTTATTTCCAATAGGTTTAATAATACTTTCCCAAACTTGAATTTATTACAATTCATAAACAACAAATAAATAAACACTCCTGTTTGCGTTTTTTTTAATGCCAAAAAACATAGATGATTGTTGGCATATTTTTACGGATCATAAAAAACAAGAGCTGTGCTTTTTATTTTTGTTGTTGTTTTGTTTTTTAATACAAAAAAAATTAATTCACCTTCTTATCTGTCTTTTGTGTTCTGTTAGATGATGCTCTGAACCTCAAAGAATTAACTATTTTAATTACACTTATAATTTTAACATTAACCTTACGTTCTCTGTCATTTGCT
>NC_056517.1:1643032-1646355 GCF_014905685.2 Nematolebias whitei
TTACACTTATAATTTTAACATTAACCTTACGTTCTCTGTCATTTGCTTTTGGGGGGGGGGGGGGGGGGGTTCCTCCCCCAGAAAATTTGAAATAAAATAGATGCCATTTCCTGCCTTTTGGTGTATTTTAACAGGTTGTTGAACATCTGTAAACATTTGATTAAATTGATTAAAACCAGGTCTCTCTTGGAGGGGGGAGACTGACAACCTGTATAAATAAAGGTTGAATTTAAATTACTATTTTAGAGAGCAGTGACTTATAGCAGCTCTGATTCTATCAAGCATCTCTACCCCCCCAACACACACACACCTGACCAAACACACACACATAAACACAAACTTCAATGTCCGACCCGAACTCTTCTCAGCTGAATTCAGTCCTGCACGTTCTTCTGCTCCAGTCTCCATCACCACCGCCAGCTGCTTCAGTTCCCTGTAGTCCAGCTAAGGACAATCCATCCTGCCATTTATTTTACATAATAAATTGGACGGTCTTTTTAACATTTTGATCGCTGTTATTTTGACTAATTTTGAAATGTGATAATGTGAATAATACAAGTCAAACATTTCACTCGTATTTTATTTCTTACTGAAAGCTTTATTATTTATTATCTTTGAAATGTTTGCAAGAGTTCGGACACTTTGTGCGCGCTCTGCAGAGCTGTCTGGAGACGCTCCTGTGCATAAAACGTGCACTGTCTGAAAAGCGCACAGCTGAGCGAGGTGAAGCTGACACCCCACTCACATCAAAAATTCCAGTACATACAATGAGTGGTTTGTGCTGGTTTGTGTCGTTAAAATGTTCGTTTGCGCCGCTTTGGTTTCTCAAGCTGTGTCGCAGCCGCTGGACTGGGACGCAGCTTGAGACACAGCTGAAGGTGGATGAAGACCCTTCAACCCTGCGGGACATGCGGTCAGCATCTCTGGTGGCAGGAGCGTGTGCGCGAGCTGTTGCACCTGCTGCAGCACTAACATCCACACCGACATGGACGACGTCTCCTGTCATTTTATTTTTAATAAATAATCAAAATAAAAATGTGCAATGACTTTTATGGGCAGAGATATGAGCTGAGGGATCCAACTGAACAGTTGTCGGAATGCACACAGAGAAAATTAGATAGTTCCCGGATCTTGTTCCGACAGGATCCGGCGCAGATTAACCACTGAATCATGGTGTTGAAGGCAGACGTGAAGTCCACAGATAGCATAGGGACGTAGGAGTCCTTCTGCTCCAGGTGGGTGAGAGCAGTGTGGAACGCAGAGGAGATGGAGTCCTTTCTCGCAGTATGAGTACTGGTGAGGGTCCTGGTTGATGTCGATGGCTGTTCATGACCAGTTTTTCAAAGCATTTAGCGACTATCGGGGTGACGGCTACAGGTGGTAGTCATTCAGACCAGTCACTGTAGAGCTCTTTGGAACTAGGATGATGGTTGTGGTCTTCAGGCAGGTGGGAACTGTTGCCAGTGTGAGGGAGGAGTTAAAGATGTCAGCCAGCACCTCGCAGAGCTGATCAGCACAGTATTTCAGCACCTTCCTGGGGATGTTGTCTGGGCCGGTTGCTTTGTGATTAATCCTCCTGAAAGTACTCCTTACTTCAGCTGAGGTCACGCTGAGATGCTCTTCTTCCGGTATTGAGATGAGCCTGGTGCTGGGTGGTTCGTTTGGGTCTTAAAAACACCCGTAGAACTTGTTGAGGGCATCAGGCAGTGATGGGTCGCTAGGGCATTGTTCACTCCTGCTTTTATAATCTGTTATATGTAACTTTGATATGTTGAATGTGACTTCTGCTTTAGACCTGCATAATGTTCCTTGGTGACATAACCATTGTACTGAAGCACACATAGACCTTTGCTTTTATGGGCTCAGCATATGAAATGACCTGAACCAACTGTCGAGGGAACATCAATATACAGCCGACTAATACAATATTTAGTGGAAAAGGGAAAAAAAATCAGTACAAGTTAATGTTAAACTTTGGAAATATCCAGTCTGGTACAAAAAAGGCTCATAGATAATATAAGCAACATTCTTCATATTAAATGTACAAGTACTTGCTTCCAAATCCCTTCAAGTTGTAAGATAAATAAGTAAGGGTAGGTAAAAAATAAAATAAAATGAATACATCTCCAAAACCACTCTTTGTTTCCTTGTTTTACTCGGTGATGACTCAGTTCCCCTTACACACTCTTGCATTTCTGCATTTTGTAATTGAATGCTTTAAACAAGCCAAGCGATAAGCACCGTCACCGAGAAATTGCATTTTTTGCCCTCTAACCCCACATCGCAGTACAATTTTACCAAGTGGAACAAAGTTGGAAGTTTTTTTTTTTTTTTGTTCTTTTTTGGTCTTTATTTAATGACCTCATTATTTAAATGCTTTACAAGTCTGTAAAAGTACAAGAGTAATTTGTTTGTAATTATCATTTCTCACATTACTATATAGTCTGACTACATCATGGGCATTTTTAAAGCTAGAATCTTAGCCATCCAGTTTCTAGAAGAAGGAAAAAAAAGAATACAAACCCCTGACAGAGGAGTATGAATTAATTCTATGCTCATTTATTTTATTATTTTAAGCTCCAAGCATAACTCCAGGGTATAAGATACCATTTTGTCTGCTATGACTCAGGGTTTTATTATTGGCTTGGCTCATACAGGTAAAATTATATTTTTACATTAGCAGAGGTGGCACAGTGACGCAGTTGGTAGAACTGTTGCCTCTCAGTGAAAGGGTTGCAGGATCAAATGCCAGCCTGGCACCTTTCTGTGTGGAGTTAACATTCTTTTCTTTGTGCATGTACGGGTTTTTCTTAGGTATTCTAGTTCCCTCCTACAGATTAAAAACATGCATGTTAGGTTATTGGTAACTAAATTGTCTCTAGGTGTGAGTGAGTGTGTTAATGGTCGTTTGTCTGCGTGGCTCTATGAAGGACTTACAACCTGTGTAGGTGTACTACTCAAACAGTGACTGCTGGACACAAGCACTAGTGACCATGAAAGGAGAATCTTGTTAATAAAGTAGATGGGTGAAGGCCCGTTTCATCATTGGTCTGAAATTGCTGTTGATTATTTCATGCTGCTGTATTCATTCACTCATTCATTCGTACTCATCCACCCACAAACACTCATGTTCGTGCTGCTGTTGATTGGTGCATTGTTTTGCACTATTAGTGTTTAGTGTAAATCTTAGCTCTTTTAGCGTACCCTTTGGCATTCCTATAGTGGATATCTTATTCATTCAATCAACCTTTATTTAGACAGGTAAATCCCATTGAGCATCGAGGACTCATTTACAAGAGAGACCTGATTTCAACAAAGAATGA
>NC_056517.1:1646455-1648373 GCF_014905685.2 Nematolebias whitei
GATTTAACATCTACCGCTGTGATCGTCAAAAAAAGGGGGTGGGGGGGGTGGGGGGTCGCTGTTGATATCAGAAATTCTCTGGTTGCTAATCTTGCGTCTTCTAAAACAATTCCTAACCAAATTGATGCCTTAGCTGTAGACATCACTTTGAATGGAGGCCAGATTTTATCTGTAGTCAGTTGTTATCGTCCATCTTCAGCAACACCTGAGGCTCTGTCCTCCCTGATGGAATTCCTTGGTAATTTAAAATTCAAAGAGATCTTTTTGGCAGGAGACTTCAACATTGACTGGGGTGAGTCGACCCTCCTCTATGATAAATTCAAGGAATGTTGCATGTCTCTCAAGCTAACCCAACTGATCAACTCTCCGACAAGATTAAACAAAAACCGTCATGAAAAGTCCTCCACCTTAGACCTGTTTCTAACTAATATGCCTCACAAATTCCCTGGTACAGGTGTATTTGCTGATCTTTTGAGTGATCATTGTGTGACAGCGGCTTTAAGAGATATTAAACTTCCACCTTCTAAGCCCAGATTAATTCAAAAAAGGGATCTGAAACAATTTTTGTGAACAGTCATTCATCTGGGATCTGTCTCACTTTGACTGGCGTCGTATTCTATTAACTGATGACGTGAACTCAGCTTGGAACAATTTTCATAATAGTTTCATTTATTTTGTGAAAAAACATGCTCCTTTTTGTCAGTTCAGAATAAAGGGACGAGACAGCCCCTGGTTTACTCCAGAGCTAGCTGACCTCCTGCACAGGAGAGATCATCTTTGGGCCACAGCAAGAAAATCTGACTCAGACACTGATTGGTTGAGTTTTCGACACATGAGGAATAAATGCACAACTGCTGTCAAAGCAGCAAAACACAACTATTTCTTATCTCAGACCTCCAAAAATCTAAATGACACTAACAGATTCTGGAAAACCATCAAATCACTCTCAGGCACCCCCCAATCATCTGACCTCCCATCACAACTTCTCATTAACTCTGTTCCTGTGTCAAATCAGCACGAGATCCTGAACTGTTTCAACAAACATTTTGTTGCTTCTAGATCTTTATTTGACACAGTTACTAATGGAAGATCAGCCACTTCACTTAATAACCAAACTTCTACAAATCAAATCCCTCCTACAAGTCAATCCTCAGTTAATCACAGCTTCTCTTTTTCTCCATTCTCAGTCAGTGAGGCCAATAAACTGTTAAAAGATCTTGACCCTAAAAAATCTGCAGGTCCAGATGAACTTCCACCTTATTTCTTAAGGCTGGCTGCTCATATCATCACAGTCCCTGTGACCCACATCTTCAATCTCTCCATAAGACAAAACTCCATCTCAGACACTTGGAAAACAGCCTTTGTTCTTCCTTTGCTGAAGGGAGGTGACCCCACCTCACTGAACAATTATCGACCAATCTCTAAACTCTGCATTTTAGCCCAAGTTCTAGAAAAACTGATAAACTCTCAAATCAAAAATTACCTGGACTTATTTAACATCTTACCTCCACATCAATCTGGTTTCAGGAAACAACACAGCACAACCACTGCTTCACTGAAGGTTCTTAATGACGTTGTTGACGCACTGGATGCTAAGGATTATTGTGCTACACTTTCCTTAGACCTGTCTAAAGATTCTGACACTGTGGATCATAACATCTTGTGTCATAAACTCCCAGAAGTCGGTTTCTCAGAACACACCATTGGTTGGTTCTCTAACTATCTCTAAAACCGGAAGCAATGTGTTCAACATAATGGTACTTCCTCCAGTTATTTAACATTCAACAATGGTGTACCACAAGGCTCAGTCTTAGGATCCACCCTCTTTACAATCTACATACATAATGTTGGTAAAAAACATTCCTAATGCATCCATACATTTCTATGCTGATGACACAGTTGTTTATTGTTGAGCTAA
>NC_056517.1:1648473-1650177 GCF_014905685.2 Nematolebias whitei
ATCAACAGGCAGAAACAGATAATTTGCAGCAAATAGCAGAGTGAGCTGCCAGAAAATCCTCCTGAAATGAAAGGCATGATCCTAGCTCGTTTCAGGTCAACAGGGGCCAACAGCGTGATCCAGAATAAAAATAATTAATATCCAGGTGAGTTTGGATGGAGGCCTGCAGCAACTCCGATGCAAACTCCTAACTTCTCTTGAGCACCACGTAGCGCTGCTCCTCCACGCTGCTCCTCCCGCACCCGACAGCACGAGAGGCACCCCCGGTGAAAAACGAGACTGACCGGAGAGGCTGAGGCTGAAGTTGTCCCTGGCCCAGTTCTGCTCCGGTCCAGTTCCAGCGGCACTTCAAAGCATCAGAGCGTCTCCTCCAGGCAAACACAGCGATTTCACGGAGGTGGACAGTCCTTCATTAAAAGTAACGAGCTGCTCACTGAAGCTGAGACCGGCTCTGTTGAAGACAACATCCCCCACAGCCAACTCGGTTCGGTTCTGGTCCAGTTCGGGGGACACAGGTACACTTCCCCCACACCAATGAAGACACAACGAGGGCCAGTCTAGCAGAAAACCAGTGAAATACCACCTGGCGATTCTTGTCGGAACCAGGTCAAACCACAAAGGTCCAGATGAGAAGTTTGTTGGGGTCCAGAGAGAGAGAGAGGAAACACCAGACCTTCGTGCGACGACTCCCCAGCTCGAGGGGTCACAGGGCCGGCAGGGTGCGCTCAGAGTTACCGGTGGGGTGGGAGCGGCCGGTCCTGGACCAAAATATATTTTTGGACGGTCCCGTCCGGCTCTCTGAGTCACTGAACACTGAATTTGGTTGGAAGGGGGACCAACTTTAGTCCGGTTCGAAAAAACGGGTCAGTTTGATGATAAAAGACTGCAGAGAAGCCGGAGGGAGCTGCCGTCCATCAGCTCGCTGGAAGTGAAGTCCTTTATATGCCTTTATATTTATATCTTAGTTTATATTTTAGATCCTTATTTACTGTTTCTTTTTATACTTTACATTTTTGCTATTGTTGGGTGTAACTGGGACCCTGAGTACACAATTATGTTCAAACTCATGTGCCACATGTGATGCGAATGGCAATAAAGAAACTTGACCTTGAAATTTGATAAGATGCCAAGAGAAAAACAGCGTGATGATACATAGATGCTTATATATATACAGATGCATCGCAAAAAATAAAAGAAGGTGAAAAAATTATTTATTTGGTCAGTCATGTCATAAATTATACTCATATTATATAGATTTTTTATTTTATTTTTAATCTTCTTTCATCTGCTCCCTTCTTCAGGGCTCACTACAGTGAACTAACTCACACTAAGATTTGGCAATTGTTTTTACATCACATGCCCTTCGTGACACAACCTCAGACCACCGAGCTACCACAGCCTCTGTGTGGAACAAGAGCTGCTATCTTGGGCGCCCAGGGAGCAGATGGTGGAAGTTAAGGGCCTTGCTCAAGGACTCAGAGTGGGGCAAATGAGGGTGGAGGCAGGTGTGGGTGCTTCCCCTTTCCCACCCACATTTTGATGTTGTCAGTCTGGGGAGTTGAACCGTCGATGTTCCAATCACAGGCCCAACTTCTCTAACCTCTGCGCCATCACTCACCTCAAATTTTGTAAAGTAATTACACAGAGTGAACTACTGCAAGTCTTTATTTCTTGTAACGTGTGTGATCAAAAAAAAAAAAAAAA
>NC_056517.1:1650277-1651696 GCF_014905685.2 Nematolebias whitei
TTTACATCCATCCATCCATCCATTATCTTTACCCGCTTATTCCATTTTGGGTCATGGGGGTCGCTGGTGCCCATGTCCAGCAATCACTGTGCGAGGGGCGGGGTACACCCTGGACAGGTCTCCAGTCCATCACAGGGACACATAGAGACAAACGAGACAAACAACCATTCACTCTCTCACTCACACCTAGGGACAATTTAGAATTACCAATCAGTCTAACATGCATGTTTTTGGTCTGTGGGAGGAAACCGGAGTACCTGGAGAAAACCCACGCATGCACGGAGAGAACATGCAAACTCCACCCAGAAAGGCCCCTGGACCGGGGTTTGAACCAAGGACCTGCTCGCTGAGAGGCAGCAGCTCTACCGGTTGTGCCACCGTGCTGCCCCCTAAGTTATACAAAGAAATGAAAACTTGAATCCCTTTGGGAAATAAAAAAGAGCATGGCAAATGTCATCTATTCAGAACAAAGTAATTTGAAATAAATAATTGATGGCCAAAATTATTAGAAAAGTGGTTAACTAAAAATTGGTTCCCCACATTGTTTGCTTAAAATAATCATCTGCTTAGAAAAATTTGGACCTTCAGCAAATTTTGCTGATGAATTTGAAAGTTTCCCCTAATCAGGAGCTCACATTATTCCTACTAACTATAAGATGTCTCATTCCAAGTGACACAGGGGTGAGCTGCTGTTTATATCACTTGTCAAAGAGAGGGGTTGTATTGCAGAGAATTCCCTTTATGTTTCTAAGAATTGTCTTATTAAAGTTATGAAGTTGTGATATTTTAAGAGCCTTGTTCCAACAAGTATACAAGTGGCTTGTGGTTATTGATGACTTCACATCAAGGTTTAAAATCTTACATTATGAAAGAAATATAGCATAAATGAAAAATAACAGTTTTAACAGGACTGTACATTTTGAAAATGGTTTAGAATGCTACATTATTAAAATAGATGAAAAAGTTGATTTTTTTTGTTTGAAAGAGACATCACTGTCTCATAGTAGAACAGTAATATGTGTTAACAGATCAGACAATTCTAAGAAACATAAAGGGAATTCTCTGCAATACAACCCCTCTCTTTGACAAGTGATATAAACAGCAGCTCACTCCTGCGTCACTTGGAATGAGACATCTTATAGTTATTAGGAGGTGTGAGACAAGAAGGTGGACATGTTAGAATATGATCTTATAAAATACAGCTCCTTTAACCCAAAGGCCACTAGAATTAATTTGACTAATCTAATAAATTGACTCAAGCACTGACATTTTGGTATGTATATATATATATATATATATTCCAGGGCTAAATGTATTACCGCACAGCTTTAACAGTTACTTTAAATAGTGAAGACTTTACTTGAAGGCAAGTAAGGTGTGAAAGAATAACTACAATATATCCAAATTCAATAAAGTAGG
>NC_056517.1:1651796-1661661 GCF_014905685.2 Nematolebias whitei
ATATATATATATATATATACATACCAAAATGTCAGTGCTTGAGTCAATTTATTAGATTAGTCAAATTAATTCTAGTGGCCTTTGGGTTAAAGGAGCTGTATTTTATAAGATCATATTCTAACATGTCCACCTTCTTGTCTCACACCTCCTATTAACTATAAGATGTCTCATTCCAAGTGACGCAGGAGTGAGCTGCTGTTTATATCACTTGTCAAAGAAAGGGGTTGTATTGCAGAGAATTCCCTTTATGTTTCTTAGAATTGTCTGATCTGTTAACACATATTACTGTTCTACTATGAGACAGTGATGTCTCTTTCAAACAAAAAAAATCTACTTTTTCATCTATTTTTAATAATGTAGCATTCTAAACCATTTTCAAAATGTACAGTCCTGTTAAAAATGTTATTTTTCATTTATGCTATATTTCTTTCATAATGTAAGATTTTAAACCTTGATGTGAAGTCATCAATAGTCACAAGCCACTTGTATACTTGTTGGAACAAGGCTCTTAAAATATCACAACTTCATAACTTTAATAAGACAATTCTAAGAAACATAAAGGGAATTCTCTGCAATACAACCCCTCTCTTTGACAAGTGATAAAAACAGCAGCTCACTCCTGTGTCACTTGGAATGAGACATCTTATAGTTAGTAGGAATAATGTAAGCTCCTGATTAGGGGAAACTTCCAAATTCATCAGCAAAATTTGCTGAAGGTCCAAATTTTTCTAAGCAGATGATTATTTTAAGCAAACAATGTGGGGAACCAATTTTTTGTTAACCACTTTTCTAATAATTTTGGCCATCAATTATGTATTTCAAATTACTTTGTTCTGAATAGATGACATTTGCCATGCTCTTTTTTATTTCCCAAAGGGATTCAAGTTTTCATTTCTTTGTATAACTTAGGGGCAGCACGGTGGCACAACTGGTAGAGCTGCTGCCTCCCAGCGAGCAGGTCCCTGGTTCAAACCCCGGTCCAGGGGCCTTTCTGGGTGGAGTTTTGCATGTTTTCTCTCGTTTGTCTCTATGTGTCCCTGTGATGGACTGGAGACCCGTCCAGGGTGTACCCCGCCCCTCGCACAGTGATTGCTGGACATGGGCACCAGTGACCCCCATGACCCAAAATGGAATAAGTGGGTAAAGATAATGGATGGATGGATGGATGTATAACTGAGGGATTTTTTTTATTTATATCTTTCCTGGTAAATCACTTTTGTTGGTTCTAAAATATAAACTGTTAAAGAAAATCAGTTCAATTAAATTCTGTTTATTTATATTGTGCCACGTCACAACAGAAGTTATCTTAGGGCACTGACCAAAAATATTCACATAAAGGGGGGGGGGGGGGTGTAGAGGCAGGGCAGCCGACCTGGGACTTGAAAGTCCCCGGTTCAATCCCCAGTCATTACACATCTTGTGGTGTCTCTGAGCAGCACACCCCATCCTCAATTGCTCCCCAGGCGCCCTCAATAGCTGCCCACCGCTCCACCTGGGGGTAGATGAGTAAAATGCAGAGAGCCAGTTTTGCCATTTTATATGAACATACAATGATCAGAATCAGAATAAGTTTTATTATCATTGTACCGGAATACAGTGAAATTATGTTTGTACTGTCGTCAGAAAGATGGGCAGCATGCATGTTACTGCTACTAAAAAGTGCGGCCCCTTTTTCTTTATTATCAAAATACTTTTCGATAGAAAAATGGTAAGAACCTTGAGACTAGATAGTGGTATTACAAAAAAAAATCTCTTCACATCTGTTATGGTCCCGATAAGTTTGGGAGAGGGCAGCACCCACAACTTATGAAGCTCAGACCATTTTCCAGTTTAGACAAAGCTTTAATTGTCAATAAATCTTCTGAACTAAAATGTAGACTGGGAGGCCTGGTTAAAACAAACAAAAAGAGGGAGAAGCCCCGAACCAACCAGCAGTTGGTCGTCGGATTTGGGCCGCTCCCCTCGCCCTTTAACCCGGGGACTAACCCTAAAACCAAAAACCGGTAAAAACCTAGGCTAAACAGGTGACTCCCAGTCCCCAAAAACAATCAGCTCAACAACAACAAACAACAACAACAACTGTGACAAGGTGCAACAATCAGTGGCCAGAGCAGGAGCGAGGCTGGAGGACAAGAACCATCACCATCAGAACAACATCTCATCTGGCCTCCCTCGCTCGTCCAGCAGGAGGAGCTTGGTCTTTTGAAGCCCCCCTCAGCCAATCAGCTGCACAGATAAAAGGAACACTAATTACAAACACACACAGAGACATAATAGACGCAGGGGCACATCCTATCAGGACACAATTTGAAACATCAACAAAACTCTATCAGCAAGCAACAAACTCCATGCTCTTTAATCCACGTATACAATCCAACAATTTTCAGTCAGGTCATCTGGACAGTTTTTTTTGTTTTGTTTTTTTTGTGCTGTCTACCAGCAAGCACATTTATAAACATGTTTACATATGAATTTGATGTCAAGGCGTTGATATTTGTCCATGAGCACTTTAAGGTAGGCCACAGTTCCGATGATGTTGTTTTAGCTGGCAGTTCTGATAAGCCTGAACAGACATTCTCTGAGTGTGTGTGTGTGTGTGTGTGTGTGGGGGGGGGGGGGGGGGCGATAGAGGAAGCCTTGTCCTAGCTACCCATGTCCCAGGAGAAAGTTGATAGTTGGCTCGTATTTGAAGTGAAACGTGGGTGTCAGATTCAGATAAGCCACAATTGTTGATTTTTCTTCAGGCAGACTGTTTTTTTTTTCATCAGTCTTGAGTTCTGCTGTAACTTTCCAGTCCAAAATGGCCAAATTTATGGATATTCTACGCCACTAATCCGTGTTATGAGCCCTCCTCAAGGTCGATCCCAACATGATGACGAGTCCCAGGAACCACAGGTGGCCTGCAATTCTCACAAATCACCTCCAGCTTATGGTTTAGCTCATACATCAGCTGATTTTGAGTACTCATAATACAAACCAAACCTTTGCACTGACTCGAAACTTTTCCATGGCCGAAACTGTTGTTGAAGTCTTCTTCAAAAGTTTATGGAACAGAGCCCTGCCAATGCCAAGGAGCAGAACCCCTGCTATCATAAATCCAAATATATAAATGTCTTCAGTGCCCTCCTGAGACAGACCTGAGAGACCCACTAGCTGCTAAACTCCCCATGGATCTCTGACATACCCCGCAGCGTGAGTCTCAGCTGGACAAGAGGGTTCTCCAGGACGCTGTCATTTATTTTTTTAATATTTTATCGATTGCATTGACAGTCCAGCTCACCAGATCCATAATTGTATTTTTCGTTTGGGAGATGTGTACCAGGAGCTTCAAACACACAGAGAGCAAAGCAGGAGGAAGGAGAACAGGTGGAGGGAGAGCAGGAGTGTCTGCCTTAAACAAGAGCCAGAGTAGAAAAATGGTGACAAAACACAACACATTATTATTAATGCCAGTTAGTAAAGTTATCTATCTAAGGAAGGAATCCAGTAGATTGAGTTGTCTTCATTTTGTTGCAGTCCCCCATTCTGAGCTAGCACATTGGCAACAGTGGAAAGGAAAAACTCCCTCATAACTGGAAGAAAGCTCCAGCAGAACCAGGCTCAGGACAAGCGGCCATCTACTTCGACCGCCTAGGGATGAGAGAACAGGAAGGAGAAATGGACACAGAATGGCAGGACCAGAATGGCAGGTCCAGAATGGAGGCGAGCAGGGTCCTCAATAGGAGGATAGACACACACACACAAAAAAAAATAGGATAAGATAAGATAGAACTTTATTGATCCCACAGGAAATAATTGTGCCAGTTTCAGTACAAAGGAGCATACATAAGAATCACAAGGTATAAAGACAACAGAGAATATTAAAAAAAGATAGAAATAATTACAAATACAAACTTCATTTGATGAAATGAGGTCAATTTGTCCTCCAATAGTCTAAACCTATAGCAGGATTAGGTAAGGGTAAAGGATAAGTCAGGAAACCCAATCCAACCCTAAATATGGGATTTATCAAAAAGGAAATACTTGAGCCTAGTTTTAAAAATGGACAATGTGTCAGTCTCACAGACAGAAATTGGAAGTTGGTTCCACAAGAGATAAGCCCATAGGCATCACAACCATTATATGTGAAGGGGACAAGTCCCCCCCACATTAAAAAAAACGTTAATTTGGACCCCCGCCCACACACACAAACACACACACACACACAATTTTACTGTAAAACATTAGTTCAGGCAGCACTGTTTCTCCTTCTTTGTGATCAAATCCATTCCACTTGATTAATAGGAGAATACTCAGGCCACTAAAACTCCACTCCAGGTTTTCCTGGTTACCTCCAACTCTAAATCCAGCAGCCTGTTGCCACGGTCACAATATACGGTGGTCACAGAATGTGGTGTAACACCTGCAGTGTTTCTGTGCGTCTCCTCTTGCCTCGGCAGAAAATGTGCACAGGTGGAGGAGGTGGAGGTACCTGCGTTACTTGTTCGCCAGTTTAGCAGCTTAGTGCGGGCAGTTGTTGACCAGGGGGTTGATCATGAACATATATTCATGTTAGGAGAATGTTTGAGAGGAGCTACATCTGTAGCATCTTATCGCAGCAGTAAGTGTGACGCTGTAAGTCGCTGCAGGTGTAAGAGACTCTGTGTGTTCAGGTGCTTTAAAGTTGAAATGTCTTTAAACCCCCACACCTTATTGTCCTCAAGCTTCATGAGAAACATCATTTAGATGAGGAGTGTTGAATGAAAGCATATACACAGTAAAGAGTATTTGTCCAAATACTGAACCCTGGGGAACTCCATGAGCAACTTTGTTATATGAAGAAGATTCATAATTTACATTTTAAAACTGGAATATATTAAATAAGTATAATTTAATCAATTTTAGAGCTGTTCCTGTAATCCCAATATCATATTCAAATCTCTATAATAGAATATTATGATCACTTGTATCAAATGCAGCACTGAGTTCTCACAGGACCAGTAAAGACACAAGTCCATTGTCTGAGGCCATGAGAATATCATTAGTGACTTTCACCAGTGCTTTTTTACGTGCTATGATGAGCTCTAAACCCTGACTGAAACTCCTCAAACATATTATTTATTTGTAGATGTTCACGCAACTGACCAGCAACTAACTTCTCCAAAATTTTTGAGATGAAAGTTAAATTAGATATAGGTCTATAGTTGGCCAGAATTTCTGAATCAAGATCAGGCTTCTTAAGTAAAGTTTTAATTACAGCAACCTTAAAGCGCTGTGGAACGTAACCATCCATTAGAGACAAATTAGGTAGATCCAAAATGTGGATAATATTTAGGGGAAATACCTCTTTAAACAGTCTGGTTGGGATGGGATGGCAAATGTGTGTTGCTCAATCTGATCACACACTACTATCAGACACTTTAATTTGCTAAAACACTGCTTTTTAAAGTGTTCCTATGGAATTCTGAGGTTGGCTCCAACTAACAGTGAAAACTGCAAACAAGTTGTTCATAAATAAAAGTACTTGTCTGGGCATTTTTTAAGTAGTGTTTTATCAAAATGTCTTAAATATTTAGTACCATGTGAGCTGTGACATCAGTCATATAACTTTTAGTAAGGAGAAAGAAAGCTAAAGTTTTCTTCCAGGCTAGGCTAAGGACTAGCCAAACTAGGGCCTGCTTGCTGTTTATTGTCTTTTAAGACATAAATCATCCCTTTTTCAAAGACAACTTGAACTGTGTTCAAATTACTTTGGGTACATAAATGCATGTGTGCTGAGCATCGTAAATCATATTCATGCTGTATGTGCTAAGACTAGAGATGCACCGATCAGCCTGATCAGCAAATCTAGTCAGCACAAAGGGTTACTAAACTCCAAGGGAACTGATTTATTCAACAGCCTTGGCACCATTGACATAAACGGTCAATGCTCAGCACACATGCATTTGTGTATTTTTTTATTATTATTATTATTTTGGAAAACAGTGATAAACAGAGCAAATGTCATCCAAAAGTATAGAGGTTTAAAACTAGCCCATGCAGCATTTATTCACACCAGTGTTTCATTTTTGAGAAAAGAAGATAAAAAAGTTGCATAAGCTTAAAGATATGATGCTCTCCAGGCTTCTGTTTTACCACGCTAGCTATGCTTACTAACTGACTATTAGTAGCCTAGCTTGAGTAAAGTCCTGTGCTCTTTTCTCCATGCACGGTGCCCTATGTGACTGATATGACTGGGCATTCCTAAGTACAGAGAACTATTTGACAAAACATCACTTCAGAACTTACTGTACCATCACTTGATCACTTTGTGGCCCAGATAAAATTAGCTTGAAAGCCAGATTTGACCCAGAAGTCATCAGTTTACAATCACTTCAGGGCTGGCTTAATCTTTTAAAAACTAAAAATACTGCTTGGGAAATAATCCCCCATGTGTTCTCCTTAAAAATGCACGGTATAAACTGTATGTATTGTGAAATAAGAACATTGGTTTCACAAATTAATGCTTAAACAGCTTGTGCTTATTACCAAATCATTAAAACTAAATACAGACAATGTTGTGTTACTTCAAAAACCAGCAACTTATAGTATTATAATAGAAAATTACATCAGAAATCCCACAAACTAGACTTGTGTTTATTGAAATGACTGTTTTAGAATTTTTTTTTTTTTTCATTTGTTATGGAAAAAAAGTAGCTATATAATTATAGAACTTACAATAAAATGGGCTTAAATTTGTGGTTGATTCTTACAAAAAAGGTACTAAACCTCCTTTATTTCCTCTTTTCAACCTCAGTATGTTTTCTGAACATGGTTTTTTTCTGTCTTGCAGCAATTGTGGTTCTGTTCATCACATTGAGGCGGAGCAAGAAGGAACCCCTCATCATTGCTGAAGAGGACATCAGAGAAAACGTAGTGACTTACGACGACGAGGGCGGAGGTGAGGAGGACACAGAGGCGTTTGACATCATTGCTCTCCGTAACCCAACTGCGGCAGAGGAGCTCAAGTTCAGACGGGACATTCGGCCAGAGGCGAGGAGTCTTTGTGGCTTGCCCCACATCCACAGGAGCCCAGTGGTGGAGCTGGACGAAGTGGACATGCAGAAATTTATCAGACAGAGACTGGTGGAGGCTGATATGGACACCAGTGTGCCGCCATATGACTCCCTTCAGACCTATGCTTATGAAGGACAGGGCTCGTCTACGGGATCCATCAGTCCATTGGACTCTCTTGGCGCTCAGTCGGAGCAGGAGTATAACTATCTGAGTGACTGGGGAATGGAGTTCCAGAGGCTGGCAGAACTCTACGAAGAGGCAGAGTCAGAGTCTGATGTGACCACCTAGTCTGTGATTTCACTTCTGTTCAAACCAAATCTGTTATAAATCTTTTTTTAATTTTTGTCAGATTTTCAGTGAATGAGATGAACACGTGGACCAACGGCCCTGTTCTTAAAGTTTACTGTTGAACTAAAAATACTTCTTTTTTTCATTTTGTCACATTGAGTCATGGATTGTTCATCTGCAGAAGTCAGATTTTAAGATGAAAGAGAAAATATGAAGAAAAGGGGGAAATATTTTCCTTGTTGTATATTTTTTAATGCTCAATAAAGTCTCAAAATCCATTTGGGTGAATATGTGGGGGGTGGGGGGACTTATCTTATTGGTTTCATTCCTCCAAGACCAGCTGTAGAGCGCAGCATGCAGCAACAAGGTGGGAGGCAACACTAAAGGTGTTCATGATTCATGACACCGAAAAGGGTGCTGATACAGCCATATGCACAGCGATCACACCTCCAGTCACAAGAGCACACAATATTTTTGTGTATTTTTTCCCTCCGCTTTAAATTAATCTCTGGAAAACAGCTAGGCATAAAAATAGAAGGAATTTGATGTATTTCAGATGTTGTTCTTATCAAAGACTAAGCCATTCACAAAAAGCATTGTTTGTTATGAACTAGGCCTAGCAAGAACTTATAACTGATTGGTGAATGTGCATTCCACTATAAACCAAAAGTATGTTGCATTAAAAACACAGCAGATATAAGTTCAAAGCTAAAAGAATACAAAGAAAAAGAGACAAAAAGCAACCTTTTTTTTTTAAGATGTCGAAATGTGTTATTGTTTTGTGAGACCCATTGAAGAGCTTGCCTCTATGTGCTGGTTCAACATATAGACATTATATAGTTTTCCTTCCATAATAGGTTCCACATAAACAATATTTAAAGAGCAGCACGGTGGCACAACTGGTAGAGCTGCTGCCTCTCAGCAAGCAGGTCCCTGGTTCAAGCCCCGGTCCAGGGGCCTTTCTGGGTGGAGTTTGCATGTTCTCCAATGGATGGATGGAATATTTAAAGAAATGCAGCTGTCTGCTCTTTAAACAAAATACTTTTTTTTCAGTTTTGATTGTACAATAATAATAATTTCAGAAGAGCATTGAAGAAAATTTAAGACAAAGGTACAAAAGTAAATTGTGCATCTTGTATTTTCAGCATTCATTTTCTTTACCCACATCAAGTCAAGTCAAGTCACATTTATTTATATAGCACATTTAAAACAGTAACTGTTATCAAAGTGCTTACCAAAAAAATCACAGCATCAAATATTAATAACAACATATTACAGCAACATGAATAAAAGCATAACAACATGAAATATAATGAGATACAATGAAATACTAAATCAAATCACCCTGTGTTAAATGTCAGGGAATAAAAGCAAAATGGATGAACACAATCATCAACAACGAAATACCAAATGAGATCACACTGTGTTAAATGCCAATGAGTACAGATGTGTCAATGAGTACAGATGTGTTTTGAGGAGAGATTTAAAAATAGAGACTGAGGTGGCCTGTCGAATGTTGATGGGCAGATTATTCCAGAGTTTAGGGCCCATGACTGAAAATGCTCGATCTCCTCTGAGCTTCAGCTGGTTTTAGGTACGGCCAAAAGCAGCTGGTCTGATGATCTCAAGGCCCGAGAAGGAGCATAAGGATGAAGAAGGTCAGAGAGGTATGAGGGTGCGAGGCCGTTAATGCACTTGAATGTCAGCAGGAGAATTTTTAAATCAACTCTGACACGTACAGGAAGCCAGTGAAGAGAGGACAGAACCGGAGTAATGTGCTCAAACCTGTGAGTTCCTGTTAGTAGCTGAGCTGCAGCATTTTGTACGAGCTGGAGACGTGAGAGAGACCTGACTGACCTCAGCATAAAGTGAGTTACAGTAGTCCAGCCGGGTTGTAATAAATGCATGGACTAGTTTTTCAAGGTCGGATCTTGACAGGACGGACTTGAGCTTAGCTATCTGCCTTAGCTGAAAGAAGCTTTTTTGAAGAAGAGAATTTATCTGTTTATTAAACTTAAAGTTCGAGTCTAAAACTATCCTGAGATTGTTAACAGACTGTTTTAGATGTGGCGGAAGGGAGTGCAGGTTTGCAGGATCAGTGACAGTGGCAGAGCTAGGGTTAAATACAATGACACGTCTCCTTGCTGGGTCACAGGGAGCTGATGCGTATCTGGAGTAGTTACTGGGGGGACACCCTGGACAGGTCTCCAGTCCATCACAGGACCACACAAGACCATTCATACTCTCCTACACACCTAAGGACAGTTTTGCCTTACCACTTAGCTTAGCATGCATGTTTTTGATCTGTGGGAGGAAACTGAAGTACCTTGAGAAAACCTACACATGCACCAAGAGAATATGCAATCTCCACACAGAAAGGCCAGGAGACGAACCTGTGCCTTCCGCTGTGAGGAGACAGCTCTAATAATGAGTCATGGGCCACCCTCTGCAGAATTTCTTGAAAGGTAAATTGATTGTGTAACCTATCTCTATCACTCTCAAATAGTTAGAGAATGCTGGAAACAAAGTATTTGAAGGGCTG
>NC_056517.1:1661761-1662089 GCF_014905685.2 Nematolebias whitei
TTTTTTGTTCTCCTTTCTCAGACATTCTGACGTTAGTCTTAAGGAAAAATAAAACAATGAATATTTTAGGCCTTCCACTCATTCAGTGATAATCCGCAGCCTCATTCTTTGTGCTCGTCTCCTTGCTCATTATTTTTTCTGCTCACAGAGTGAGTTTTGGATTGAAACAGGGAGACAAATTCTCCAGCATTTGTAAAGAGCCTGAGGCTGGCCTAAGGCATAGGTCACAGAAGTTAGCCAAAGGCAAGGATGGAAGTTCCCAAACCTTGCAATTAGTGGCTATTTCTCTCTATTATCTTTTTATTATGTCACATTATGTTGAATAATA
>NC_056517.1:1662189-1664424 GCF_014905685.2 Nematolebias whitei
GAGTTCCTGTTAGTAGCCGAGCTGCAGCATTTTGGACAAGCTGGAGACGTGAGAGAGAGACCTGACTGACCCCAGCATAAAGCGAGTTACAGTAGTCCAGCCGGGTTGTAATAAATGCATGGACTAGTTTTTCAAGGTCGGATCTGGACAGGACGGACTTGAGCTTAGCTATCTGCCTTAGCTGAAAGAAGCTTTTTTGAAGAACAGAATGTATCTGTTTATTAAACTTAAAGTCAGAGTCTAAAACTATCCTGAGATTGTTAACAGATTGTTTTAGATGTGGCCGAAGGGAGTGCAGGTTTGCAGGATCAGTGACAGTGGTAGAGCTAGGGTTGAACACAATGACACGTCTCCTTGCTGGGTCACAGGGAGCTGATGCTTATCTGGAGTAGTTACTGGGGGGACACCCTGGACAGGTCTCCAGTCCATCACAGGACCACACAAGACCATTCATACTCTCCTACACACCTAAGGACAGTTTTGCCTTACCACTTAGCTTAGCATGCATGTTTTTGATCTGTGGGAGGAAACTGAAGTACCTTGAGAAAACCTACACATGCACCAAGAGAATATGCAATCTCCACACAGAAAGGCCAGGAGACGAACCTGTGCCTTCCGCTGTGAGGAGATAGCTCTAATAATGAGTCATGGGCCACCCTCTGAAGAATTTCTTGAAAGGTAAATTGATTGTGTAACCTATCTCTATCACTCTCAAATAGTTAGAGAATGCTGGAAACAAAGTATTTGAAGGGCTGGAATGAATTATATAACTCATCTTCACCCACTCTTATCATGCTCTTCTTTGGTTCCTTTTTTTGTTCTCCTTTCTCAGACATTCTGACGTTAGTCTTAAGGAAAAATAAAACAATGAATATTTTAGGCCTTCCACTCATTCAGTGATAATCCACAGCCTCATTCTTTGTGCTCGTCTCCTTGCTCATTATTTTTTCTGCTCACAGAGTGAGTTTTGGATTGAAACAGGGAGACAAATTCTCCAGCATTTGTAAAGAGCCTGAGGCTGGCCTAAGGCATAGGTCACAGAAGTTAGCCAAAGGCAAGGATGGAAGTTCCCAAACCTTGCAATTAGTGGCTATTTCTCTCTATTATCTTTTTATTATGTCACATTATGTTGAATAATACTTATAAACAAAATGACTCTTTTGTTCACATTCAGCAAAAGACAGAAATTATTCATCAGTTTAACGCATCAGTAGACAGGAAGCTCTCAGCATCTGCCATCTTTATCCTGTTTCTTCTTTGCTTCCATCGTGTTTTTCACATCATTCTCTCCTGGTGTGGTTGCCAGGGGTAACATGGCCCAAAACACTGCAGCTTTCTGATGACACTTTGGCTCCTATAATGTCAACATTTCTTTCTCAAGGCAACAAAAACACCTGTACATGTCCCGAAGAGCAATGCCTGTAAACAAGCATGGACTGGAAATAGTTTGGTTAGATGTATGCCTCCATGGAACAGGAACAGTAAGAATGGATAAAATTGGCGGTTAAATTGTGAGTTAGGCTTTTATCAATTGTTTGGGAGATATGACTGATTAAAATCACCCAGTTTGTTCTAACAATATGATGTAAAACCTCAGAGTTTTACTAAAATTAGTACATTTAGCAACGAGATTGTAAGGAAACCTGGTGGTGGAATAGTGAAGTTCAGGAAGCTGTTCAAAGAAAGATGTTAGCCACAAAGAAATATGACTGTGAGAGGACTGAAGAGAGGAGACAGGAATATAATGAGATGCAATGTACAGCAAAAAAGGAGGTAACTAAGACAAAGCAGAAGGCTTTGTGTGAGAGACTGCATGGGAGAAGATGAGTTATATGAGAGGAAGGACACTAAGTGGGCAAGAAGGACTAGTACCAATTGGTGAGACAGATGGATCCAGCTAGAAAGGATGTGCAACAAGTTAGCCTTGTGAAATATAGGAATGGTAATGTTCCAAAAAGTGAGGAGACCATGACCGGAACATGGAAGGAGTATTTTGAGGAGCTAATGAATGAAGAGAATGAAAGAGAAAGAAGAGTAGAGGTCATAGAAACTGTGGACCAGGAAGTGGGAAATATTAGTCAGGGTCAAGTTTGGAAAGCTCTAACAAGAAAGAAAAAGGGAAATGCAGTAGGACCTGATGAAATACCATTGGGGGTTTGGAAATGTCTAGGAGATATGGCAGTGAGGTTTTTAACACAATTATTCAAGGGCATATTTGAGGGTGATAAAATGCCT
>NC_056517.1:1664524-1665865 GCF_014905685.2 Nematolebias whitei
ACTTTATTAGAATTTGCTTTGGGTTTGTTTCAGGTGTAATGGACACACACAAAAAAAAAGTGCAGGACTTCAAGTACGTGGCGTCTACTGTCCAGGAAAATGGGGAATGTGGGCAAGAGGTGAAAAAAGAGTCCAAGCAGGATGGAGTGGATAGAGAAACGTTTCAATAGTGATTTGTGACAAAAGTGTGGCAGCAAATCTCAAAGAAAAAAGTTTACACGACAGTGGTGAGACCAGCTATGTTGTTTGGTCTGGAGACAGTGGCATGGACAAAAAAAAAAAAAAACAGGAGAAAGAACTGCAAGTGGCAGAAATGAAGATGTTGAGGTTCTCCTTAGGAGTGACAAGGACGGATAAGATTAGGAAGGAGATCATCAGAGGTACAACACATGCTTAACAATTGGGAAAAAATGACAGTCCAGACTGAGATGGTTTGGACATGTCCAGAGGAGGGACAGTGGGTTTATTGGTAGAAGGATGTTAGAAATGCAGCTGCCAGGAAAAAGAGAAAGAGGAAGGTCAAAGAGGAGATATATGGATGCAGTGGACATGAAGACAGTTGAAGTGAGGACAGAGGATGCAGAGGACAAAGTCTGATGGAGCAGGATGACTCGTGGTGAACACTGAAGAGCGAAAAGCCAAACGAAAAAGAAGATTGAAACAAAACAACAAGGGAGAAGAATAAAAAGATTAGAACAAATGAGGATTCTGAAAGTCTGGAGTCTGTTCAAGGACAGGAAAGTCCAGATCGCAAGCCATCTAAACCTACACCAGCTTATATTGATATTGTTAAAAAGTGTACGATGCTGTAAAATGTATGTTTACTGATGTTATAAGAGTGGTGGGGCTCCTTTAGGAATGAATACACAGAGTGTGGACATTCCAAGTGAATCTGTACTTAGAGTACATAAGCTGTGGTGCCAATTAGATGTAAAAGGGTGAACTAATATCAGTCAATGTGTAGTTCAGCCTGCAGTAGCATCAATTAATGTGATTAGTATATATCTGTGCATGTTAGCAATATAGTCAACTAAATGTTAAAAGTCAACCTTTGAGTTCAGTGGACACAAGAGTTGGACAAGCATCTTCTTTGGTGTCCTTCAAAGAAAGTCAGCAGACAAGGTGTTCTGTCATATCAGCATGGTATCAGTAAAATGAGCAAGAAACGAACGGTAGAGCAAGAGCTAGTCGAACACTGGTATATTTATGTTGCAGCAGTGTAAAATAATATTTATCTCCAGGTAAGTACCTCCATATATGACACATAAAACCCCGACTTCTTACCGAGAAATTCAGTCAAATGTTAATTATAAAACAGTCATATTTCCCCAAAGAGGAATA
>NC_056517.1:1665965-1668829 GCF_014905685.2 Nematolebias whitei
CTCTACTGTCTTTACTTACTCTGCTCAACCTGTTTTGTATTTGTAATTATTTTTTCTATTCTTAACATGTGTTTTTTTGTCTTTCCGATACACCTGGACCTATATCTGGACCTGGACCTATATCTGGACCTGGACCTATTCCTGGACCTACCATTCTGTGTTCGTCTGTCTCTCCTTCCTGTCCTCTCAACCAGTTGGTCAAAGCAGATGGTCTCTTGTCCTGAGCTGGTTCTGCTGGAGGTTTCTTCTTGTTAAAGGGAGTTTTTCTTTCCACTGTCTCCACTGTGCTTGCTCAGGATGGGAGACTGCAACGAAGCCAAGATTCAACTTGTCTGCTGGATTCCTTAGATAGAGAACTTTACTAACTGGCTTTTATGTGAATGTTCCTGTAAAGTCCTGAGACAACTTTGTTGTGATTTGGCGCTAGATAAATAAACTGAATTGAATTGAATTAATATCAGCTGTGCTTTCCAGAGAAAACTGTAGGTCTTCAAAAGTGACCAATAGGCTGTTAAATATTTTATGCCACACATCTTATCTCCATTCTACTTAACTACTTTCAATCATTTATGTTTTTTTAAGTGCTCCACTTCCCAAAACTTATGGAACAGCAAAGCAAAGGAAGATTATCAGCATCACATTAAATTTGTGTAGAAGCTGTTTGAAAATGTCAAAATCCACTTTGATGACTTAATGTTAGTAAAACAAGTTCTCCTGTGCATGGACAATTATTACACACATTTTCACAGTTTTTGTCTCAACCTACATCTGTGAATCTGCCTTCTCAACAATGAACTTGGTCAAGAACAAGAGTCGACTCACAAATGAACACTTCCATATCATTGTCATCGCCTGGCTGTCACTCCACTTGTGCCAAAGTTCAAAGTCTTGATAAAACACACATCATGCCATTTCTCTCATTAGCAAGTATTTGTTTACAAAATTATTATACGGCGGGGCTGATTTTTTGTTAAATAAAAAAAAACCATTTAGATTTATTTTAGCACGTATTTAAATTTTTGAATTCCGGAGATCCTTGAATCACTCAGGTTTCCTTGTGTGGCTCTTTGTATTCATATTAAAATAAAGAAGAACTGTCTAAACCCCTACTCATATTTGTTTTCAATTTATTTTCTTTTTTTGCAGGAATTTATTTTTCAAGTATTTAAATTAATATTTAAACGAATATAACAGTTTATTTCAATATGTATATTTGTTGTTTTGAATGAAAAGAACACCTTAATAATAAGAGAGAGTATAATAGTATTAAAAAAAAAATGTATTAATAAGAGAGTAGTCTGGCTTGTGGCCTGACCAGTTATAATAAATGGACCTTTGACTATCTGAAGTGTCTTTGTGGACCTTCAACATTTTTATTTGAGTACCCATTGTGTATTCCATTTGTATATGAAAGTCCAAACTTCTGAGTTCTAAGTCAAGAAAATCAAAGAACAGCTCTGGAAAGTTCAGAAATTTCAGGTGGTTCGGGCATGTGGTAAGGATGCCCCCTGGGCACCTGCCTAGAGACGGGCTCCGGGCATGTCCATCTGGGAGGATACCCCGGGGAAGACCCAGGACACACTGGAGAGACAGTCTCTCGGTTGGCCTGGGAACACCTTGGGATCCTCCCAGAAGAGCTGGAAGAGGCTGTGGAAAGAGATGTCTGGGCCTCCCTGCTCAACCTGCTGCCGCCGCAACCCGACTTCGGAATAAGTGGAAGATAATGGATGGATGGATGGAAGTTCTTCCTGACCTGTGCCAACCACTCACTTCAATACCACTCACTTAGTAGCATGTGAGACGTTGTGATAGTTGCAGTGATTAACTTTTTTTTTTTTTTTGCTCCCATTTAGCATGCTGGTTTAATGTTCGAATGCAGAGAAATGTATTATCAGTTTGTACTGCTGATGAAATGTATCCTCCTTACACCATACAACAGTTAGCAAATCCTGTTTTTGTTGTTGTTGTTTTGTTTTGTTTTTTTGATTGCAAATGGAAGACAACAGACTGGGTTCAAAAAGCATTTAATACAAAAACAACTGAACTGACAAAAACAACAGACTGGGCATAGTATTCAGATCCAAGATCCAACTTTGAGGTAAAAGGATTGCATTAAAATACTACATAATGAGTAACAATTTGTAAGCTTTATCATCCAAGTATATAACAAGAAAAAAGATTAAATCGTGTAATTTGGACCAGTGTCTTTAAGTGAGAAACATTTCGTCCCTCATCTGAAAGACTGGTAGCCTTTACTGCTGTGTTTCAAGCCGGCCTGTTGTTGGAATCTCAGAAGCATGGTTTTAACACATGCAAACAGGGCACACCTGTCCAAAACAATAAATCACCATGTATAACCTGTGTGAGGGGGTGTGCCGTGCTGAGAACACTCAGACTCAGATGCTATGTGAGCTGGACATTATTCTTGCAGAGAATTGCAGGCCCCTTGCAGCTCCTGAATCTCGCTGGTGGGAAGGAATTGATCTTGGAGAAGTCGCAAGCTCGGCTTGGCAGATTTACCACAAATTTGGCTGTTTGGAGTCGCCATTGAGACGTACCAGCGAGAGTGTAAGGCAGAAAGAAATTAACGTGGTCGACCTGACCCAAAACAACTGTTGTCTATCTGATTCTGCCCCCCCCGTGTTGGCCTTGGTAGGCTGACTATCTCAAATTCTCCTGGATGTTATGTGAACAAGATGCTCTGCTCTCCCTACCCGTTTCCTTCCCAAAGGACGTCTGTGGACCTGTGTCAGAGCTCCACCGAGGCCGGCTGGTAAACGAACCATCACTTATCATGGACTTTGCCTGGGTGGCTGGTGGGGGGTCTCGGACAGTGTTCATGAACTTACAAATGCAGACATGCA
>NC_056517.1:1668929-1677987 GCF_014905685.2 Nematolebias whitei
ATGTAGGCTTATTTAAACTGTTTATATTCTCTCTCCCTCTCTAAAGTTTAGGCAGCAGGGATCTGTTTCGTAACATATTTACAAAATGCTTTCTGGACGTTGAAATGTCAAGATTAGAAAGCTACAAAAGCTCATCAGTGTCCTTTCTTTGTTCATTTAGCATCATAAAAAACACATCTTTAATTTTAAACTATGAATGCATTTATATTTCTATAGTGCATTTTGAAAAAAGTAATTTTGTGTGCCTTATATGCTTAGAAGGGAAAAAAAGGCAAAACGTTGTCTAACAAGCGTTTGTTTAAAACATATTTTGCAATGTAACATTTTTCAGTCAGGTCATCTGGAAACAAACCAGTTTTGTTGGTGCTAAGATGGTCTCTGGAGGTGGGGGCATACCAAAGAGACCATCTTATCACCAACAAAACTGGTTTGTTCCACTTTGGAGTAAGCTGTTGGGGAAAGAATCAGTTTTGTTGTGTGTTTCCTTGACTGATGAAGCCTTCTGGATCGAAGGTGAAACGGTTCAGCACAAAAAAAAAGAAACTGTCCAGATGACCTGACTGAAAAGTGTTGGATTGAATACCTGGATTATTGAGCATGGACTTTGTTGATATTTTGCCATGCAGATATTCCACTGAAAGGAGTGAGTAAAGAGTGAAGGACTAACAGAACACTTGTTTAGATTATCAACATCACTGAGACAGTTCAACTTCATAGCTGTGAAACGTTATGCAGGGAGAGGTTTCAGGAGGTTTTCTACACATTGTTACTGAAGTAAAGCCACATCAGTAAAAGCAGTCTTCTTCGGCACCAGAATTAGGTGGAAAGAGGTGAAATGTTTATTTTATTTTATTTTTTAATTTTCAGTGTTATTGAATTATAATTTCAATATGACTTGGGTTTTTCTCAAGTACCTCAATTCTTACCAAAACCATTTATTGTTTTCCTTTCAACTTCTGCCATTTATGAGGATTTCCACAGTCACCTAACTCACCTGAAATATCTGGCAACTGTTTTATACGATGCCCTTCCTGATGCAAACTAGGCTCAAAACTCTTTTCTTGCGATTGGCAAAACATCATATGGCACAAGCCAAGACATCATATGTGTATGGGGTGTACTGTATATCCCATATACATGTGGAATAGGTATGGGATGGGATGGGTATGTTCCTACCCTATTTATGGTCCTGAATTTTCAAGGATTCAAAGATTCAAGGTTCTTTATTTGTCATTCCACCACATGTGGAAAAATGTCAAAGAAAAGCAGCAATCACATCTAAGACATGAACTAAGAAAAATGTTATTGTTGTCAATTTAATATATGTAGGGGTAATGCTTGAGAGGTCTGAGCACCTTTTAATGTGTTTGCGCTAACCGTTCAAGGTTATGTAATAAATGTTGACCGACCTCAATCAAAAGAATATATGTGAGCACTTGGCACGTTCTTATCCCCCTCACTCCAAGAAAAACATACAAATCTGGTCATTTAAATACACAATCCTGTAATGTTTGTTTTCAGTTTGAACAATGACAATGTGGTAAATATATGAAATATGAATGAATAACCAAATTGTGTTATTTCAAAAGGGTAAATAATATAAAATAGCTTAAAACTCTGAGAAGAGATATTTAATTTGGACTAAAGTTTTAGCTCTAACGTAAAAATGTAGGTAAGCTTTATTTCAGATTGTTGCACTAATTATAAATGTCTAAAATAACTCGAGTTGGCACTTTGTTGTTTTCTCATCAGAAGGAAGATGTTTTATCCTACCAGGAAAGTTGTCCATCTCATCTCATTACCACTATGGATGTGATATGAAAGCTGGAGGCCCACGCTGTTACCGGAGGGTTGTTTCCTCCTGGGCCATGTCTGATCCAACTTGTATCACTCTCGGGTGTCTGAGTGTTCTGAGGACTTTTCTAGTTCTCAGCTGACTGGGTCGGAGTCCAAGATGGAACTATTTGCTGGCTCAGAGCCAACTCTCCACCAGGACATCCCATGTCTGCAAGCTTCAGACGACATTTTGGGTAGTGGCCGAAAGAACACGATTGCTGATAAAAGCAGTCAAAATGAGTTTTCTCCACAAAGTACCTGGACACTCCCTAAAACATATGCGAGGATCCAGTTGAGGTTGTTCAGTCATGTGGTAAGGATGTACCCTGGGTGTCTCCCTAGGGAGGTTTTACAGGCATGTCTAACTAGTAGGAGACCATGGGAAGACCCAGGACAAGCTGGAGAGACTATTGGTCTTTATGCATTGTAAGACCCGGCCTGACCTGGAATGGCCTGGCCTGGGTTCTGCCCTGGATTTTGAGTGTTGGCGTTAGAAAGTCTGGTCCACTTTTTGGAACCTAGAGACCAAAAAAATAAAATAAAATAACATCAACATTGGCAACGCAAAAAACACAAGTGCCCTGGAAAAACAATGAGATTCAGGTTTTGCTAAACTGAGATTTGCACAGTCTTGCTATGATGTCCCCACCTACATTCAGGTGGGACTCTGCTGAAATCAATCAAATCCAGAACCAGGGGAGCCTGGGGCTGGGCCAACTGTGGCTGGTCTGGGCCAGGCTGGGCTTTACATGGCATAAGAGGCATGTGTCTCCTGACTAGTCTGGGAACAACTGAAAGTCCTCCTAAAAGAGCTGGAAGACATGGCTGCGGAAACAGATGTCTAGGCCTCCCTGCTTAAGCTGCTGTACCCATGACATGACTCCAGAACCAGCAGAAGATAATGGACGGGTTGATGGATCTTAAAGGGATCTTGTAAAAAAAAAACAAATGCCACAAAATCAAATTTTCAATTGTCATTTGTGTGTGTGTTACATCTCAGAAAGCCTGACACCATTTTTATTTTCTTTTTTGTTTGTGTTTCCTCAAGTCATGCATTTTAAACTGCTACACCCACCACCAATTACAGTAACAAGTTCTAAGCATATGGTAAAAAAAAAAAAAAAAAATCTTTAAATCATGAGCAATTGCAAAACCAGTATACATCCAAATGTTCTGATGCATGCTCAATAATCCAGGTAGATAAATCTAACAAGGTTGAGTCAGGTTCTTAGTTGAACTATTTTGTCTTTTATCCTTTATTACATGTCTCCACCTTGTTATATATCCAAATCAAGGATTAATTTTAGTCAAATCCTGCCTGAACAAGATCCAGGAACTCTCTTATTTTGACAGGGTACGTTCCAGTAAATGTTTGCTTGGATCTGGTAACCCTCATGCCTAAAAATAATACATTTATGAACAAATTTGACTGGCTTGAACAAACAAAGCCTGTATTGGATATGCAAACTGAAAGTAATTACATAAACGCTCATTTTGAGCTTCCTAATATCACATCAGAGCTGTCGCTTCGCATTTCCACTTCTCTTAAAGAAAAATCTCTGCCCCTAAAAGTTCAAAGTCATGGGCAATTTTATTAAAAACACAAAAATATAATCAAACGGTTTGCACTATGCATTAGTTAACTTGTTTTTGTGAACAATCTGATGTGTGAATCACGGATTCATAGAATATTTATTGTCATTCGCACCTCATGTGGTACATGTGGTGGAACGAAATTATGTCCACAGGGTCCCAGTTACATCCAACAATAAAATGTATAAGAAAAACAGTAATAACATCTAAGATATAACAAAAAAAAAATCAGCTAAAAATATGCTAAGCACTAATAGCATAAAAACAATAAACACAATACAATAAATAAATAAACTGAAAAAAATTTGAAAAAATAAACTGCAGGAGTCTGAACTGCAAAAAAGAGACGATGATCTCGGCTCATAAAGCTATTTGTCGTGCAATCAGAGTATATGAAGAGACTTCGGAGCAACCAGAACACTTTTCTAAATTGAGCAAGAGGCTTGAGAGCAACTCTTTTCTAAGCCAGTGCCAAAGCACCAAATATTGGGCGGTTTTTTTCTAAGTGTGGCCAAAAACTTAGAGCTGCGCTTGTTGTCCCACGTTGCGGAGCAGGGAGGAGAATGAGGAGGCACACTGATGCTGTTTATATACTAAACTAGTAAGGTAAGAAATGATCCTGCACTTAAGTCACTAATAAATCACACATAAAGTGTTTAAAAGTAGCCTAAATTATAAACACAAACTGGTTTCAGCTGTGATTTGAACCTCTTTTTGGGGGCGCTCAAGCACCCCTAAATTTTGACTCAGCACCTCTGAAAAATAAAGAAACCATCATTAGGATTTTGTAAGGAAACAGTTCTCAAACCTTAGATTCAACAAAATATTGAATATAGATGGAATAAATTACAATAGTATCAAACGGGTCAGTAAAATCTATGATTTATTTATTTTTTTTGCACAAGTCGCATCACCTGTCAATCAAACCAGTGAGCATGTCAGCAACTGACCAATCAGTGACCTCCAATTGTCCTGAAGGAAGTGAATGCCCTTTACCTGCAGAGCTGCTGCTGCGTTGCGTTACGAACGCTTTGCAGTCAGAGCGATTTCAATAATATTTGAGTTTACATCTCTTGTTTCATGTTAATCTGCTGTAATAAACCTTTCTAAAATACACCAGAATGTAGGAAATGGCATCTACTTTATTCAAAATTTTCTGGGGCTGGACCACCAGACCCCTCCCACCACCACCATGCCCCACCCCCCACCTCCCCCGGCCTGCCCGCTATTTGCGTTGCAGCAAATTAAGCCCTGATCCAACTGTTAACATTTGACTAAACACGTAAACATTGTTTTATTTAAACACAATAGTTCATACCTTGAAATACATGTGTGTTTTTGTGAAGTACTACGTTTAAATGTTTAATCTCAACCAAGTTTTTAAGTCAAATCTCCCCAAGTGGTTGTGATCTGATCCTACGTATTGAGTCTCAAAGATTATCTGCAATAAATCTTCACAAGTTAATGGTCTTTAGTCGCTCGTGGGCTCTCAGCAAGCTCCAAAGTTTACAGACACACTTGTACTTGAAACTCTTTCACACAACTTTCAACCACAAGGTGTAATGGGCCACAGGAGGATTCAGCTGCAATTCTCTTTGGAGCGAGGAGCAATTGCTGTGCAGCTTGTGAATTAGCAAAACAGCCTCGTACTTGACTCTTACCTCCAACACGAGTGTTTCATGCACTGTAAAGCCCCCCTAATGCGGATGTGTCACCTCATAATTTATAGAGCTGCACCTAGAAACAGCTAGATAAAGTGTAAAAACATTAATTCATCTGCAAAATAAGGTAAAATTTATTCTAGTCTCAAGCTGTTTTGTTTATGTGTGTTGTACCATTTGAGAAGTTTGGAAATTTCTCCTTGCAAGTTTATTTCCTTCCGTCTTTCTTCTAACCAGGAGCACTTTGGCACTTACTCTTTAAAACTTTGAAGTAGTCAAAACCCAAGGTTGAAGTTACTCAATGAGTTACGTGTTTTCATCTAACCTGAAAGATGCAACCACATCTGTGAGAGCATCTGCAACTATGTTTTCAGATCTTCACACATAGAGTAATAAAACCTTCCTACAGTCAAACGTCCCATATAGGAAGAAAAATACATTTTACAAAGGTGAATACTGTGGGTGTGCTACAAACATTAAGTATTCTTCTAGGTGCTCTGGTACTCCCAGCTGTTTTGACAGCTGGAAGTTACAACAGTATAAATGATGAAGTGTGAAATAAGCCACATGTACTGCACACATGAAATGACTAATTTATTCCTGGTTCTCAGTAGGCACACAGCGGGTTCCGCACTGAATTAAAATGAGGCGATTTCAATTTGTTATCTTTGGCTGCTCGTGGGTTCAAGTCAGTCGGTGCACTGTTGGCTCAGTAAGATGGAACTGAGATTTGATCTGTGTTCACAAACTTGAACTGAAAACATTTCAACTTATGTGATACAGACAAGTACATACAGTATGTCAGCCTCACATGCATGTTAAAAATCTAACATGCAAGTTTAAAAACATGTGACAGGGTAAATAATGTGACATCTAACTCACACAGTAGATTCCCCCATCACTTCCTCATTTAATACTTTGCGTTTGGACAGGAAGTAGTAATTCAAAGAATATTTTCCAGTTTGCTTGTACCCATGATTTACATTTGTTTATAGCTATATGTCAATCCTCGAACTCCAAACCTGCAAATCAACATGCTACACACACAAAATATGACGACATAATAAGTAAGCGTGCATGGAAGTGGTGTAGCAATGCATGTAATCATGCAGAACCGCCACAGCACTCATGTCAGAAGCGGGTGCATGGAAACTGGTGAACAATGTTTTATCATCATCATTATCAACTTTTATTTATAAAGCACTTTAACGCCAGCCACAGCTGAAACAAATTTCTGAACATCGGTGATAAATAAGATAAAAGAAAGCATAAAAATTAAGTTACAAATCTAAGCACACAATAGTGAAATAAAAACTTAATTCAAAACACAGTAAAATGACACGTTAAACAGATAAAATCAGTATCAATCAAAATGAAGTAAAATCATGTCTCAGTTGGTTTGAAGGCCAATGAGTAGAAATGAGTTTTCAGACGGGTTTTAAAAATGGACAGTGAAGGGGCCCGTCTGATGTCCAACAATATTTTATTCCACAAGCACTTACTCCAACTCATCCAAACTAACGCGTTTTTTCTTTCTTTCTGCCACAAGGAATGGTAAAGAAAGTAGTAAATAAAACACTTTTACCACCAATGTCTAGTTCTGGCAAAACACGAGCGCTTAAAGCAGCTGTGTGGAAACACTTGGAGTCTCGCTGATTTGTAGCAGCAATGGAAATTGCAAAAGTACTATCAAAATGTGTATGGAACACTAATAAACACTGAAATATGTCTCGGGCTTTTAAAAATACTTCACGTGTGCTCACATACATAGCTGCTTGACTTTCTTTTCACTTTGTATTTTCTCCTAATTTAAAAATAAATACTTTTTTTTTGGGGGTTGGGGGGGGGATATATTGATATATTTTAAAAAAACGAGACACCTTTAATTTTAGAGTTAATTAAACTTTTTGGAACACAGTGAAATGTCTAAAAAAGTTAAATCTGGTCCTCTGGACATTCAAAAAACCCAAAACAAAGCAAAAAAACAAAAAATGTAGAAACGTTTCGTCTCTCATCCGAGAGACTTCTTCAGTCTGAGGAGCTGTATTCAGCTCAGTCTCTTAAATAGCACCTTCTCAGAGTGGATCAACCAGTTTTGCACTTTTGGTTTTTTTGAATGTCCAGAGGACCAGATTTAACTTTTTTAGATTTTTCTACCTGGATTATTGAGCATGCATCAGGATATTTTGAACCACAGTGAAATGTCCTTGTACTGTTGAGGCACATGACATGTGCAATGCACATGGTAAAAACACACCAATTATTTGACTAAATTAAGTTGCACCACAACAACGCCATTACTGCAAATTGGCAGGGAGAAACAGTGTTTATGGACATGAAAGAAAAGAACAAAAATGCAGGTAAGGGAAGGAAATCCTACATGCATTAGAACTGAGTTGGAATTAAAAGTGTGTGGGGGGAGAAGGGGGGGATGCTTTTGATCATCATTCCATTTATCCCTGGTGAGGGAGGTAAGGATGGCTCAGTCTTCTCTGTTCATCACTGGTGGTGGTTGCATGGGATGCCAGGTGTACTCATTTGTCTTTGAAATAATTGGAAATTAAGAGGATAATGAGGTCTTTGGGGAGACGTTGATGAGTGCGTCTGACATTCAGCTGAATGAGAGACAGAAGATATACAGCTCTTTGATTTTCCTTCATGGGATGAATCTGTGAGGATTTCTCAAAGTGATGCTGCTGAAAGAGGACTGCTGCAAAATGTCCTTTTTATTAGCAGATGCAACGCAAAACAGATCATGTCAGGTGATACAGCTGAGCTCAATCTTTAGTAGAAAATATTATTGTTGAAGATCTGTTCAAATACAATAATGATTTCTATACTGGTAAATGCAATACTTTGACTTATTGAGGGATTCAGAAATAGTGCAAAAACTTAAACCACCAAAGTTAAAAAAAAAATAATAATTGTTAGAATCAACAACAAAAAAAAAGGGTTAAGCTATGTCATCTGGACCAGTTTCTTTAAGTGAGAAAAGCTGTGTCTCCCATCCAGAAGACTTCATCAGTCTGCGGCCTGCCAACTAGATCTGTCCCAAAGTTAATCTTCAGAGGTGTGTTTCAAGCCAACCTCCTGTGGAATCTCAAAAGCAGGTTTTTAACACATGCAAACAGACCTGGTTGGCAGGCTGCAGACTGAGGAAGTCTCCTGGATGGGAGACAAAACTTTTCTCATTTAAAGAAACTGGTCCAGATGACACGATTTAACCTTTTTTGTTGTTATCTAGCTGGATGATTGAGCTTACAACCCCTTTTTTTGAACCACTTTGACCTTGGTTGTCCTCAGGCTGTTTCTGTGAGTAGCAAGTTGGCCACCTGGCCTAAAACATTTGATTGTTCAGAATCAGAATGATTTTATTGTCATTGCACAAGAAGCACAACAAATTTAATTTCATTACAGTCGTCCAAAGAAACAAAAAGACAACCAAACAACATAAGACATGGGTAGACGGGTGCCTGAGGCTGCAGCCATCACGGGAGGCACTGCCCTTTTCATTAGATATGAAAAATAAACCACAAGGGAAGATGAGGTAAAAAAAAGAAAACCATATCTCAGACTGTGTCCATAACAGAATACAGTGTGAAGTTACAAAAAAAAAACTGCTCAAAAAAGCAACATACACATGACATAACAAGACTTATGCATGTGAAGTGGGTGAGGGTGGAGTGTGTGTTTGTGTGTGTGTGGGAGGGAGGGACTCCCAGCACAGAGGGGGAGGCTCCCAGCACAGAGGGGGAGGCTCCCAGCACAGGCCACCCAAGTGAGTGACGCAGCCACCTGGTGCCTCACATCTAACATAAGTTACTACACCAAGGGGCGGGGTGTGGGGGGAGCAAAAGGAGGGAGGCCAGCGAATGCAGTGAGTTTTAGGGGAGTGTGTTTATGGCTGTGCAAGTGAGTGTATGCATGTCTGCATTTGTAAGTTCATGAACACTGTCCGAGACCCCCCA
>NC_056517.1:1678087-1681347 GCF_014905685.2 Nematolebias whitei
TGCATGTCTGCATTTGTAAGTTCATGAACACTGTCCGAGACCCCCCAGCCCCCCAGGCAAAGTCCATGATAAGTGATGGTTCGTTTACCAGCCGGCCTCGGTGGAGCTCTGACACAGGTCCACAGACGTCCTTTGGGAAGGAAACGGGTAGGGAGAGCAGAGCATCTTGTTCACATAACATACAGGAGAATTTGAGATAGTCAGCCTACCAAGGCCAACACGGGGGGGGGGCAGAATCAGATAGACAACAGTTGTTTTGGGTCAGGTCGACCACGTTATATTCTTTCTGCCTTACACTCTCGCTGGTACGTCTCAATGGCGACTCCAAACAGCCAAATTTGTGGTAAATCCGCCAAGCCGAGCTTGCAACTTCTCCAAGATCAATTCCTTCCCACCAGCGAGATTCAGGAGCTGCAAGGGGCTCTAACCCTAACCCTAACCCTAACCCTGCAATTCTCTGCAAGAATAATGTCCAGCTCACATAGCATCTGAGTCTGAGTGTTCTCAGCACGGCACACCCCCTCACACAGGTTATACATGGTGATTTATTGTTTTGGACAGGTGTGCCCTGTTTGCATGTGTTAAAACCCTGCTTCTGAGATTCCAACAACAGGCCGGCTTGAAACACAGCAGTAAAGGCTACCAGTCTTCCGGATGAGGGACGAAATGTTTCTCACTTAAAGACACTGGTCCAAATTACACGATTTAATCTTTTTTCTTGTTATATACTTGGACGATAAAGCTTACAAATTGTTACTCATTATGTAGTATTTTAATGCAATCCTTTTACCTTAAAGTTGGATCTTGGATCTGAATACTATACCCAGTCTGTTGTTTTTGTCAGTTCAGTTGTTTTTGTATTGAACGCTTTTTGAACCCAGTCTGTTGTCTTCCATTTGCAATCAAAAAACAAAACAAAACAACAACAACAAAAACAGGATTTGCTAACTGTTGTATGGTGTAAGGAGGATACCTTTCATCAGCAGTACAAACTGATAATACATTTCTCTGCATTCGAACATTAAACCAGCATGCTAAATGGGAGCAAAAGGGAGCAAAAAAAAAAAAAGTTAATCACTGCAACTATCACAACGTCTCACATGCTACTAAGTGAGTGGTATTGAAGTGAGTGGTTGGCACAGGTCAGGAATCTGATTTTCTGAGTCAAATTTCTGAACTTCCATCCATCCATCCATTATCTTCCACTTATTCCGAAGTCGGGTCGCTGGGGCAGCATCTTGAGCAGGGAGGCCCAGACATCTCTCTCCACAGCCTCTTCCAGCTCTTCTGGGAGGATGCAAAGATGTTCCCAGGCCAACCGAGAGACTGTCTCTCCAGTGTGTCCTGGGTCTTCCCCGGGGTATCCTCCCAGATGGACATGCCCGGAGCCCGTCTCTAGGCAGGTGCCCAGGGGGCATCCTTACCAGATGCCCGAACCACCTCAAATTTCTGAACTTTCCGGAGCTGTTCTTTGATTTTCTTGACTTAGAACTCAGAAGTTTGGACTTTCATATACAAATGGAATACACAATGGGTACCCAAATAAAAATGTTGAAGGTCCACAAAGACACTTCAGATAGTCAAAGGTCCATTTATTATAACTGGTCAAACCACAAGCCAGACTACTCTCTTATTAATACGTTATTTTTTAACACTATTATACTCTCTCTTATTATTAAGGTGTTCTTTTCATTCAAAACAACAAATATACATACTGAAATAAACTATTATTTTCGTTTAAATATTAATTTAAATACTTGAAAAAAAAATTCCTGCAAAAAAAGAAAAGAAATTGAAAACAAATATGAGTAGGGGTTTAGACAGTTCTTCTTTATTTTAATATGAATACAAAGAGCCACACAACAAAACCAGAGTGATTCAAGGATCTCCGGAATTCAAAAATTTAAATACGTGCTAAAATAAATCTAAATGTTTTTTTTTTATTTAACAAAAAATCAGCCCCGCCGTATAATAATTTTGTAAACAAATACTTGCTAATGAGAGAAATGGCATGATGTGTGTTTTATCAAGACTTTGAACTTTGGCACAAGTGGAGTGACAGCCAGGCGATGACAATGATATGCTAGTGTTCATTTGTGAGTCGACTCTTGTTCTTGACCAAGTTCATTGTTGAGAAGGCAGATTCACAGATGTACAGAGCCAAACGTTGTGAGAATGTGTGTAATAATTGTCCATGCACAGGAGAACTTGTTTTACTAACATTAAGTCATCAAAGTGGATTTTGACATTTTCAAACAGCTTCTACACAAATTTAATGTGATGCTGATAATCTTCCTTTGCTTTGCTGTTCCATACGTTTTGGGAAGTGGAGCACTTAAAAAAACATAAATGATTGACAATGGTTAAGTAGAATGGAGATAAGATGTGTGGCATAAAATATTTAACAGCCTATTGGTCACTTTTGAAGACCTACAGTTTTCTCTGGAAAGCACAGCTGATATCAATTAAATTCAACTCAGTTTATGTATATAGCTCCAAATCACAACAACGTTGTCTCAGGAACTTTACAGGAACATTCACATAAAAGCCAATTAGTAAAGTTCTCTATCTAAGGAATCCAGCAGACAAGTTGAATCTTGGCTTCGTTACAGTCTCCCATCCTGAACAAGCACAGTGGAGACAGTGGAAAGAAAAACTCCCTTTAACAGGAAGAAACCTCCAGCAGAACCAGCTCAGGACAAGAGACCATCTGCTTTGACCGGCTGGTTGAGAGGACAGGAAGGAGAGACAGACGAACACAGAATGGTAGGTCCAGGTATAGGTCCAGGTCCAGGTATAGGTCCAGGTCCAGGTATGGGTCCAAGTCCAGGTATAGGTCCAGGTGTATCTGAAAGACCAAAAAAACACATGTTAAGGATAGAAAAAATAATCACAAATACAAACAGGTTGAGCAGAGTAAGTAAAGTCAGTAGCAGAGTGAAAATTGTGGTCAGTTTGTCCTCCAGCAGTCTAAGCCTATAGCAACATAACTGACATAAGAGACAGCTCAGGAAACCCAAGCCGACCCTAACTATAGGATTTATCAAAAAAGAAAGTCTTAATCCCAGTTTTAAAACTGGACAATGTGTCAGCCTCATGGACAGAGATTGGAAGTTGGTTCTACAAGAGAGGAGCCTGATAACTAAAAGATCTTCCTCCCATTCTGTTTTTGTAAACTCTAGGAACCACAAGTAAACCTGCAGTCTGAGAGCAAAGTGCTCTGTTAGGAAAATATGGAACAATAAGATCTGTAATATAAG
>NC_056517.1:1681447-1682633 GCF_014905685.2 Nematolebias whitei
CTACATTCGCCTTAGAATCTAGCTGGTTTTTTTTTTTGTTACCTTTTTCTTTTAGCCATCCTATTTGTAAAATAAATAAATAAATAAATAACTGCAGTATGACTTTTTATAATTGTTTATTGTTGTTGCTGTTGTCCATTGTTGTCATCTTTCTTTGTTGAAATCAGGTCTCTCTTGTAAATGAGTCCTCGAGGCTCAATGGGATTACCTGTCTAAATAAAGGTTGAATGAATTGTAAAGTTTGCAGACCATACAGCGGTGGTGGGATGCATCACAGACAATGATGAGTCCAACTAGAGGGAGGAGGTGGAACACATGGAGAGTTGGTGCAGGAAGAACAACCTTCACATCAATGTGAAAAAGATGAAGGAGATGGTCGTGGACTCCAGATGGAACAACCACCCCCCCCCCCCCACCACCACCACCACCCCCACCACCCCGCCCACCACCCCGCTTTAAAGTCATGAAACCTGAAATAAAAAAATTAAATAAAATAAATTTCTAGTTTAAAACATTTCTGTATTTTGGTCATAAATTGCATCACAAAACACAAATAAACCATTTGATCAGTTACTTGAAGACATTATGAATATTTTTGAGTGTGTTAGGGTCCACATTCACCTGCAAAATAGACACAGGAAGTTGGCCAAAAAGAGTTTGAATTTTTTTACAAAAACTCAAATTTCTGCAGTTGGCCCATAAAAAAGGTCTAGAGAACAACATTTAACTAAATTACCCACATAGGAAACTAAAGCACTAACAGACCCCCTGATTGTCACAAGAGGGGAACTTAAAACGTGGCTGATCAGAACCTTCTGACACACTAAGGGGAAACAAATTAAATAGACCAAATCACTAATAGTGTTGGCAACAAAACATAACTGATCATGCTAAATATTAACCTTTAAAAAATAAAAATATCTAGACAAATATGTAAAAAATTAAAGTACAATATTTAACATCTCCTTCTGATGGCATACAACATGGTTTGATCCAGTTAGGCTGATCTGTAGATGTGATGCAGCTGGGGCTGTTTACAGTGAGTGGCAGGAGAACTTCACCAGTTTCTCCGCAAGAACCGATAACTCAGAAACAAACGTTAAACCGTTGTAAACGACAAACTGCAGTAAGATTTGACGAAGGAAGTTAACTAAATGTGTGCCCTCCAAATAGTAAACAACTATAT
>NC_056517.1:1682733-1697770 GCF_014905685.2 Nematolebias whitei
AGCAGAGTGAAAAGTGTGGTCAGTTTGTCCTCCAGCAGTCTAAGCCTATAGCAGCAGAACTAAGGGACAGATCAGGAAACCCAAGCCGACCCTAACTATAGGATTTAGCAAAAAGGAAAGTCTTAAGCCTAGTTTTAAAACTGGACAATGTGTCAGCCTCACGGACAGAAACTGGAAGTTGGTTCCACAAGAGAGGAGCCTGATAACTAAAAGATCTGCCTCCCATTCTGTTTTTGTAAATTCTAGGAACCACAAGTAAACCTGCAGTCTGAGAGTGAAGTGCTCTGTTAGGAAAATATGGAACAATAAGATCTGTAATATAAGATGGAGCTAGGTTGTTGAGAGCTTTGTAGGTTAGAAGTAAGATTTTGAATTCTATTCTGGATTTGACAAGGAGCCAATGGAGAGAAACTAAAACTGGAGAGATATGATCTCTCCCAGTAACTCCAGTTAAGACTCTGGCAGCAGCATGTTGGATCAACTGAAGACGTTTTAAAGAAGTATTTGGACACCCAGATAATAAACCATTGCAATAGTCCAGTCTAGACGTGACAAATGCATGGACCAGTTTTTCTGCATCATTTTTAGATCAGATGTTTCTAATGTTAGTGATATTACGCAGGATGAAGAAGGCAGTTCTAGCAACGTTTTTAATGTGGGGGATAAAAGACGTGTCCTGATCAAAAATAACACCAAGATTTTTAACATTAGAGCTGGTGGACAGATTAATGCCATCTAAGGAGGGAGAAAGACTGAAAAAATAATTCTTAAGGTGCTCAGGTCCAAAAACCAAAACCTCAGTCTTGTCTGTGTTCAACAGGAAAAAATTAAGGGTCATCCAGGTTTTTATGTCTTTAAGACATGCTTGTAGTCTAAGTATCTGATTGGATTCATTGGGTTTAATGGACAAATATAATTGTGTGTCATCAGCATTACAATGAAAATGTATCCCATGCTGTTTAATAACTTTACCTAATGGAAGCATATATAAAGTAAAGAGTATTGTCCCAAGTACTGAGCCCTGAGGAACTCCATGACTAACTTTGGTGTATGAAGAAGATTTATTATTTACATTTACAAACTGGAATCTATCAGATAAATATGCTTTAAACCATTTTAGAGCGGTTCCTGTAATCTCAACATCATATTCAAGCCTCTGTAGTAAAATATTGTGATCAACTGTATCAAATGCAGCACTGAGGTCTAACAGGACCAGTAGAGACACAAGTCCATTGTCTGAGGCAGTGCACACACAGTGATGTTCTTCCCTTGTAGCTTTAGATTTAGCTCATTGAGATTTTATATCAGCCAAATTGTCCATCTTTTCTGAATTTTGCTGGAATTCCATGAACTTTTTTGCTTTTGCGCTTTTTTGCTCTGACCGAAACACTTGTAGCTCAATCCTAATTTCAGAGCCGTTCGCAGAGCACCACCGCGGAGGAAATGCGCCCGAAGGGAGACAGCCAGACATGGAGGGAAGGTCCCCCATCAGGGGGAATCCTTCACCATCGATTGGCCACCCCTTCCTACGGGTTGAATCACCCGGGCAGACTGCACGGACCACACCTGTTCACAAGCTTTCTTTCTGCTGCTCGATTACCATTTTGGGCTGTATATTTTATTACATGCAGTTTGTAATTCAAATTCAATTCAAATTCATCTGCCACAGCTGGGCGGAACTCCTCCTAGAGCAATGGCCACTCCTCCCAGCAGTCTGTCGAGCTCCTCGACGTGTAGGTGCCGAGGGATGTTTCAGTCATTTCGCTGTCATGAGCCATGTTTCCTGCCAGTTCCAGGATCTCAGTGGTCAGGCGCTAGAGCACAGCTGACAGGTAGATGAGAATGCATCCACAGAACATCCTTTCAACTCATTTGAGATTTGGAGACATGAGAATAATCTGTCGAAAAGCATTTTCTTTTGGGGGGCATTTACTTGTGTGAAGTTTTTCTCAGTTGTCTCTATGTGAATGTTTTTGTTTTGTTTTATTTTGTTGTTGTTGTTTTTTTTATTGGGGGGGGTAGTAAAGGAACAACATATACTTTGTAGTTGTCAAAAGCCTAGAGTGCCTTCTCACTGCTGCAAATGATAATATCCTGATGCATGCTCAATAATCCAGGTAGAAAAATCCAAAAACGTTCAATCTGGTCCTCTGGACATTCAAAAAAACAAAAAACAAAACAAAGCAAAAAAAATTAGAAACGTTTTGTCTCTCATCCGAGAGACTTCCTCAGTCTGAGGTGCTGTATTCAGCTCAGTCTCTTAAATAGCACCTTCTCAGAGTGGATCAACCAGTTTGCTGCTGACAACCACAACCAGCTGATCACATGCTCAAGAAGGACCATCAGCCTAACAATGGATCATTAGCACACTGATGGCTGTTTACTATTCACAGGGGGTTGAGTGATACAAGCAATAACCGCATTGTAAGAGGAGGACAGTTGAACCCGGAGATCTCCACCCCTGTTTAATGATGGACGATTTCTTTCCACAAAGATGGCCTCCTTTACTCCTCTCTCAAACCATTGTTCTTCTCTCTCCAGGATGTGAACATCTTCATCCCTGAAAGAGTGACCGCTGGCCTGGAGATGAGTGTAGACCACAGAATCCTGGCCTGATGATGTTGATCTTCTGTGCTGGTCCATCCTTTTGGACAGTGGCTGTTTAGTTTCCCTGATGTAAGACTGATCACAGCCCTCCTGACACTGAACAGCATACACAATATTACTCTGTTTGTGCCGGGGGACTGGCTCTTTGGGATGAACCAGTCTTTGCCGTAATGTGTTTTGGGGTTTAAAAGCCACTGGGACGTTGTGTTTAGAAAATAAACGTCTCAGTTTCTCTGATGCTCCCTCAACATATGGAATGACCACTGGTCTGGGTTCCTCCTTTTCACCTGATGGCTGATTGGAGTTCTGTTTGGGTTTCTTCTCTGCTTCCAGGAAGGCCCAGTTAGGATATCCACATTGCTCTAGAGCTTGTCTTGTGTGTGATTTCTCCTTCTGCCTGGCTCCTGAGTTAGTGGGGATGCTGTCTGCTCTGTGGTACAGAGTCCTGATGACTCCTAATTTGTGCTCCAAAGGGTGATGGGAGTCAAACTGCAAATACTGGTCTATATGGGTGGGTTTGTGATACACCTTGGTTTGCAAATGTCCTCTATCAGAGACTGAGACCTCACAGTCCAAGAAAGCCAACCTGTCATTTTTTACATCTTCTCGTGTGAACTTGATGTATTTATCCACAGAGTTGATGTGGTCAGTAAAATGTTGGACTTCCTGAGATTTAATTTTAACCCAGGTGTTGTCAACATACCTGAACCAATGACTTGGTGGTGTCCCTGAAAAGGACGTCAAGGCTCTCTTTTCTACCTCCTCCATGTACAAGTTGGCAACAATAAGAGAAAATGGAGACCCCATAGCACACTCATGTTTCTGCCTATAATATTGCTCCCCATATGTGAAGTAGGTTGACTGCAGGCACAGTTTCAAGAGTTGACACTGTTGTTCTGTGGAAAGCGTGGTCCTGCTGCTCAGAGTGGTGTCTGATTTTAATCTTAAACTGACCACCTCTACTGCATCATCAACAGGAATGTACGTAAAGAGTGATGTGACATCAAAAGAGACCATTGTTTCATCAGTCTCCATGATGACATCCCTCACCTTGTCCACAAAGTCCATGGGGTTCTGTATGTGGTGTTCTGAGCTGCCAACTAAAGGGATGAGTACAGACGCCAGATATTTGGAAACATTGTAAGTGACCGAGTTAATCATGCTAACAATACGTCTTAAAGGTACATCTTGTTTAATGTGCTCTTCCCTAGAGACTCATCACTGCCTAATGCCCTAAACAGGTTATTTGCATGCTTTGAAGACCCAACAGACCACTCAGCACCAGACTCACCTCACCACCAGAAGACGAGCTTCTCAGTGTGACCTCAGGCAAAGGGAGGAGTTCTTTCAGGAGGATCAAGCCTCACAAAGCAAC
Source organism: Nematolebias whitei (assembly GCF_014905685.2). Lineage (NCBI taxonomy): Eukaryota > Metazoa > Chordata > Actinopteri > Cyprinodontiformes > Rivulidae > Nematolebias > Nematolebias whitei. Next base: position 1,686,716 of record NC_056517.1, read on the forward strand.
TGGCCCAGACAACATCCCCGGGAAAGTGCTGAAAGGCTTTGCCGATCAACTCTGCGAGGTTTTGGCCAACATCTTTAATTCCTCACTCACCCTGGCAACAGTTTCCACCTGCCTGAAGACTGCCACCATCATCCCAGTCCCAAAGAGCTCTACGGTGACTGGTCTGAATGACTATCAGCCAGTAGCCCTCACTCCGATATTTGCTAAATTCTACAAAAGACTGGTCATGACCCGCATAAAAACAACTATCAACATCAGAGAGGGACCTCACCAGTATGCATACCAAAAGAATCAATCAACAGAGGATGCCATCTCCTATGCTTTCCACATTGCTCTCACCCACCTGGGGCAGAAGGACTCCTACGTCTGTATACTCTTTGAGGACTTCACGTCTGCCTTCAATACCCTGATCCCCCAAACCTTGATGGACAAACTACTCACACTAGGACTAAACCCTTCCATTTGCAACTAAGTCTTAGACTTCTTAAACAGACTGCAGTCTGTGAGGATCCACGACTTCTCATCCTCCACCATAACCCTCAGCACTGGCTCCATTCAGGGAAATGTGCTGAGCCCTCTCCTGTTCACTCTGCTCACGTATGACTGTGCACCTATCCATCCAGGCTGTCATATTGTATTTTGCTGCACTTTTCTTAGACCTGTCTAAAGCTTTTGACACTGTGGATCATAGCATCTTGTGTCATAAACTCTCAGAAATTGGTTTCTCAGAACACACCATTGGTTGGTTCTCTAACTATCTTTCAGACCAGAGGCAATGTGTTCAACATAATGGTGCTCCCTCCAATTATTTAAGTCAACAATGGTGTACCACAAGGCTCAGTCTTAAGACCCACCCTCTTTACAATCTACATACATAATGTAGGTAAAAACATCCCTAATGCATCCATACGTTTCTATGCTGATGACACAGTTGTTTATTGTCGAGCTAAAACTGTTGCTAAGGCTTTCCAGCTTTTGAAATCTGCATTCAACTACATCCAGACAGATTTGTTCTGCCTCAAACTTGTCCTAAATGCCAACAAAGCCAAAGGGATGCTTTTTTCAAACAGGAATTTTGTCCCAGCAGTTCTTCCTCCGATTTTATTATTCAAATGGTGTCCCCATTGAGTTTGTTGATTCCTATAAATATTTGGGTATCTTGGTCGACTCACATCTCTCTTTTAAGCTCCATGTGGAAAACTTGGTAAAGAAACTGAAACTGGGTTTCTTTTTCAGAAACAGATCCTGTCTAACCCTGAATGCTAGGAAACGCCTTGTATCTGTGACTTTCCTTCCCTCCATTGATTACGGTGACATTATTTACATGAATGCTCCTACAAGAACCCTGCAGATGTTGGATGCTGCAGATGTTGGATGCTGTCTATCATGGTGCACTAAGATTCATAACTGGCTGTGATTATCGTACCCACCACTGCACCCTGTATTCACTGGTTAACTGGTCACCATTAACTTCACACAGACTCTCCCACTGGTACATTTTCATCTTTAAATCACTTCTTGGTCTGCTGCCTTCATACATCTCCTCCTACATGTCTCTGCGTGAGTGCAGCTACGGAGTGCGCTCTCAGGACATCATTACCTGCAGTGTTCCCTCAGTGAGGACTGAACTAGGCAAAAGGGCCTTTGCCTAAACCGCTCCTGTTTCCTGGAATATCTTGCAAAAATATTTGAAGCTCTTGACCTTTGACCTCTCTAAGTGGCTTTACTGGCAGGGACCAATGCATACATGTTCCTGTTTTTAGTTTTTTTGTTTTCTACATTCGCCTTAGAATCTACAGGTAGCTTTTTTTTTTTTTTGTTACCTTTTCCTTTTAGCCATCCTATTTGTAATAAAAAAATAAAAAATAAAAAAAAAAACTGCAGTATGACTTTTTATAACTGTTTATTGTTGTTGCTGTTGTCCATTGTTGTCATCATTCTTTGTTAAATCAGGTCTCTCTTGTAAATGAGTCCTCGAGGCTCAATGGGATTACCTGTCTAAATAAAGTTTGAATGAATTGTAAAGTTTGCAGACCATACAGCGGTGGTGGGATGCATCACAGACAATGATGAGTCCAACTAGAGGAAGGAGGTGGAACACATGGAGAGTTGGTGCAGGAAGAACAACCTTCACATCAATGTGAAAAAGATGAAGGAGATGGTCGTGGACTCCAGATTGAACATTCATGCTAAATAGTAACCTTTAAAAAATAAAAAAATAGTAACAATAGTAATAGTAAAATAGTAGTAAATAGTAAAATAGTAGTAAATAGTAACCTTTAAAAAATAAAAATATCTAGACGAATATGTAAAAAATTAAAGTACAATATTTAACATCTCCTTCTGATGGCATACAACATGGTATGGTCCAGTTAGGCTGATCTGTAGATGTGATGCAGCTGGGGCTGTTTACAGTGAGTGGCAGCAGAACTTCACCAGTTTCTCCGCAAGAACCGATAACTCACAGAAACAAACGTTAAACCATTGTAAACGACAAACTGCTGTAAGATTTGACAAAGGAAGTTAACTAAATGTGTGCCCTCCAAATAGTAAACAACTATATCAAATGTTGCTAAAGTGTGAAAATAAACTACATCAATATGTAAATGCTCAGTTATTGAACTTGGGTTATCTAAACCTGTGCAAATTTACAATCAGCAAAAAAATGCAAGATACCAAATTTATTACTACAACCTTTGTTTACTGTGTGTCTGCAAGTACTGCTATCACAGAGTAGTAAATATGTCTGTTTTAGCCTAAATGCATGTTAATAGGCTCAGTTGGGGTTAATTTATGTTATTACCTTAAGTGAAACAGAGCTGATGCACAGCTCACAACCATCTTTGATTTTACATTCATGCAACAACACATCTCATAAAAAACAGAATTCATAGCTGTTTATATGAAAAAAGCATGAAGAATCTCTGTGGGTAGTAGGACCCTCTTAGCATTGTTTGCACTGTGCTGTTATTATTTCTAGAGCTGGTGGAGTAACAGATACAGGAGTGATCTGTAAGGACCTGCTGAGCAAAACATGTTATGGTGAATGCAAATAGAGTTCATTTATTTTGCAGTTTTATGGTCATGCATATTTACGTGCCTCATTAGAATATTCAGTATTATTCTTGATCCGTAAATAAAAAGCCATGCTGAGACCAGCCTCAGGGGATGTACTTCTGCTGCTGCTGTCCATGCTGCTTGTGGTGTGTGTATTTTTATCTGATTACCTTACAAGATTTCAAACTGAGCTAAATGTTTGTTTTTCAGTCTCCAAAATTAGCAGGAACCTTGGGGAGAAAAAAAAGAAACATTAATAGAAATCATGAGGCAAATAACAGGAGTTGGAGGGATGCTGCTATACACATAATATGCATAGCTTTATTTCCTTAGATAGCTTCACACATAATATAACATTTGATAATGGACTCCAACAACATGACAATATTGTAATTGTCAATAATTTAATTGTGGCAATTTTGTAATTTTGACCAAATATTGATGCTGCCCCAACATATCCATAACGTGATAAAAGTCTCTGACGTGTGTTTCACATCCATCCATCCATCCATCCATCCATCCATCCATCCATTATCTTTACCCGCTTCTTCCTTTTCAGGGTTGCGGGGGTAACTGGTGCCCATGTCCAGTGTGGAAGGAAACTGGAGTACACAGAGAAAACCCAGGCATGTATGGAGAGAACATGCAAACTCCACCCAGAGAGGTTCCCGGACTGGGATTTGAACTGGGGCAACCTGCTCGCTGAGCTGCAGCAGCTCTACCAACTGTGCCACCATGCTGCATGTTTCAGATCACTCGTCTTAACTCCTAGAATTTGTTGAGGTGCTGGAGAAGATTATTTGATGATGGTCAGAGCTTGGACACAGGAAGTGGATTGCAATTTATGTCTTGGATACTGGACCAGTTTCATACCAATGCAGGTATAACTGAGTGTGGATGGACGTTTAACCAACCAGCACTTTTGTATTTGTTAACTCTGATAAAGCATATCTGATGTGTTGTGGTTGTGCTATAGGATTATGACAGGCTTTATGCCCAACATTTGCTGTTTACAGATGATGTGGTCCTTTTGACTTCATTGAGGAACTTATCACATGCAATCAAACTGTCTGTGTGTGTATAACAATCTGCACCTCTGAGTCATATCCCATGGTTCTCAGCCAGAAAAGGATGGATTACTAAAACCATGTTGGGAATGAGCTTAGCCCTAAATTGATTTTTTTTATTTATTATTATTAATTATTGCAATTTTTTTTCTTTTGAATGGAGGTAGAACAAAGTAAAATGCTGCACAGGAAATTAGAGCAGTATCTGAAATAATGTAGATAATAGATAACGAAAACTCTTCTAATGGTATCAAAGTTCATGCTCAATAATCCAGGTAAAAGAATACAACAAAGTTCAGTCAGGTCCTCTGGACATTTTTTTTGTTTGTTTGTTTGTTTTGTGTGTGTGTTGAAACGTTTCATCCTTGATCCAAAGGACTTCATCAGTCAGAGGAGTCACAGCAAACTCAGTCCTAAAGCAGCCCACTCACAAAGTGGACCAAACAGTTTGCTGGTGATAAGATGGTTTCTGGGGCCCGCACTCCCCCCCTCGACTCCTCTGAGGCAGCCACAGCCACAATGGTTCACAACAGCAAAGTTCATGCTCAATAATCCAGGTAGAGAATCCAACATTCAGTCAGGTCATCTGGATGGTTTCTTTTTTTGTTGAGACGTTTTGTATTTCATACAAAGGACATGATCAGTCGGAGGAGCCACAACAAAACGGTATTGTGTAATGTTAGTACACAACATGTACTGTACCTTGTAATGTTAGTTGTAAATGAGGTAACATAGTAACAAACATAATCTTCCATATTGTTTCTGTATTTTTACTTCTAACTAATACCAAAACAGTTGTTTGTGTAGGCAAACCATAGCCACTTAAACAGATGTTTAAGAAAAATACAACCTATACAGATTGGAGTAGTTTGTAAAGCAACTACACAAAAATGTCAAACTGCATTTATAAGATATAATTAACGGCTAAGCAGAATTTTTGCAGCAATGTTCACAAAAAAGTTCACATTTTTAGTTTTTAGTTTCAGCAAATTGTTTTAATTTTTAAACATAACTAATTATCTTTATTGTTGAAACGCATTCAATACAAGACAACCATGTTGTTTCATTAGTGGCCAAATCCTCCTGCTGCCCTTGGGTCAAAACGACTCCTGGGGCCTCTGATTTAAAACTGCAGCCTCATGGGTCATTTTAACCCAAGGGCAGCAGAAAGGTTATGTTTATATGTTACTAGGGCAATCAAGAGAATAGTAAAGACTAATGAGAAAACAGATCTACAACAGCTGATTTAAACAATTTCAAGGACACAGATTTATTACACACATGCAATATGCGTGGACAGTAACTTGTAATGCAAGTTTGTGCAAGTTTTGTTGTTAATAAAGAGTGTATATTATGAGCAACACTGCTTGTCCCCTGACTTTAATTTCAAAGCTCTTAAGATGCATTTGGAGCTCACATGTGCTGATGTCATATTAAAATTACACAGCAGCGTTAAAACTATGCCCTGTTTACTCAAAAAGCTAATTTGTGGAGCCTGAAGAATGACTTACTCATAGCACAGCCATCTCCCTGCAGACTCAACAAATCTACAAGGAAGATTGATTTATTATGATGCTTAAGTAGGAATAAACAAACAATAATCTGCTGCACAACACTTTTTATTATCCCTCCTACTGTCTGCCTTGGGAGATGGACATATTTAAAAGAGATGCATAAAAAGGACAAAACAAACTAGTTGCCAAAAAATAAAAACACTCAGATTTGGCAATAATTACTTAAATGGTTTTTTTTCTTCATAAAACTGCATTATGATGTATTTTTTCCCTAGATGCAAATACATTTTACAGAGAAATAAATTCAATAAACATTATTTTTGACTGTACATGCATGCAGTTGTACACAAATACTAAATTTCGTTTACTAAATTGCATGAAACACAGGAATAAAAGACTGTATTGTCCCCATGAAAACAGTTTGTCTTTTAAAACACTTATATGTTGTTGCTTCTAAAAATATTAACTTAAATAGGACAGTTTTACATCACTATTTTCATCCATACAGAAACAATCAAACAAATAGAAACAACTTAAAGTATTTACAGTGAGGAAAATAAGTATTTGAACACCCTGCGACTTTGCTAGTTCTCCCACTTAGAAATCATGGCGGGGTCTGAAATTTTCATCTTACGTGCATGTCCACTGTGAGAGACATAATCTAAAAAAATAATAATAATAATCCAGAAATCACAATGTATGATTTTTTAATAATTTATTTGTGTGTTACAGCTGAAAATAAGTATTTGAACACCTGCCTATCAGCAACAATTCTGGCCCTCAAAGACCTGTTAGTCCTCCTCTATAACGTCCACCTCCACTCCACTTATTATTATTCTAAATCAGAAGCACCTGTTTGAGGTGGTTAGCTGCATAAAGACACCTGTCCACCCCACACAATCAGTAAGACTCCAACTACTAACATGGCTAAGACCAAAGAGCTGTCCAAAGACACCAGAGACAAAATTGTAGACCTCCACAAGACGGGAAAGGTCTAAGGGGAAACTGCCAAGCAGCTTGGTGAAAAAAGATCAACTGTTGGAGCAATTATTAGAAAATGGAAGAAGCTAAACACGACTGTCAATCTCCCTCGGACTGGGGCTCCATGCAAGATCTCACCTCGTGGCATATCGATGATCCTAAGAAAGGTGAGGAATCAGCCCAGAACTACACGGGAGGAGCTGGTCCATGACCTGAAGAGAGCTGGCACCACTGTTTCCATGGTTACTGTGGGTAATACACTAAGACGTCATAGTTTAAAATCATGCAGGGCACAGAAGGTTCCCCTGCTTAAATCAGCGCACGTCCATGCCCGTCTTAAGTTTGCCCATGACCATTTGGATGATCCAGAGGAGTCATGAGAGAAAGTCATATGGTCAGATGAGTAGATGAAGCTTTTGTACCCGTTTACCCATGACTCAGGAGAAATTTGATAGTTGGTCCATTCCGATGCCGTTGGGAGTCAGATTCAGATAATCTTGATTGTTGTCTTTCTTCAGGCAGACACATTCCTTTGTTCTTCAGCCTTGAGTCCATTCTGGACGTTCTGGTTCCGAAATAGCCTAATTGTGGGATTCCATTCCACTGATCCATGGTATGAGTCTCCCTCAAGGTCGAACCCACGCTGACGAGTCCCAGAAGCCGCAGGTTTCCTGCGATTCTCATAAATTGCCTCCACCTTACAGTTTAGCTCGTAAACCAGTTGATTTAGAGTTCCTACAGCATGGACCAAACCTTCACACTGACTCAGAAGCTTTGCTATGGCCGAAACTGGTGCCAATGTCTTCTTCAAAAGTCGATAAAACAGAGCCTTGCCAATGCCAATGCCAAAAAGCAGAGACCCTGCTATCATAATTCCAAATATGTAAACGTCTTCAACATCCTCTTGAGACAGGACTGAGAGGCACATCAGATGCCACACTCCCCACGCATCCATGACGTACCCCACAGCGTGCGTCTCAGCTGGACACGCAGGTTCTCTTGGACCTTGTCGCTTTGATGAAAAAATCTTATCAATAGAGTTTTATAGGTCTTTCAGGTACGCCTGGACCTATATTTGGCCCTACCATTCTGTGTTCGTTTGTCTCTCCTTCCTGTCCTCTCAAACCAGCCGGTCAAAGCAGATGGCTACTTGGCCTGAGCCTGGTTCTGTTGAAGGTTTCTTCCTTTTAAAATTGAGTTTTTTTTTCCTTTCCACTGTTGCCACTGTGCTTGTTCAGGATGGGAGACTGCAACAAAGCCAAGATTCAACTTGTCTGCTGGATTCCTTAGATAGAAAACTTTACTAATTGGCTTTTTTATGTATGTGAATGTTTCTGTAAAGTGCCCTGAGACAACTTTGTTGTGATTTGGTGCTATATAAATAAACTGATTGTTGGATTGTATACCTAGATTATTGAGCATGGACTTTGTTGTTTTCAACCAGTTTGACAAAACTGTCAACAAGGAAGAGGGCCGGCAATGGAGGAGGGGCGTACCAAAGAGACCATCTTATCACAAGCAGAACTTGTTTGTTCCACTTTGGAGTGAGCTGTTGGGGACAGAATCAGTTTTGTTGTGTTTTTCCTTGACTGATGAAGTCTTCCAGACTGAAGGCAAAACATTTCAGCACAAATTAAAAAGAAACTGTCCAAATGACCTGACTGAAAAATGTTGGATAAATAAACTGAATTTAATTGTCCCTCCCTGGGCTGCCACCTTACCATGGTGGAGGGGTTTGAGTGGTGGACACCGGCGGTGAGGGATGCTGTCAGGCTGAAGAAGGAGTCCTATCCGGCCTTTTTGGCCTGTGGGACCCCGGAAGCAGCTGATGGGTACGACAGTCCAAGCGACATGTGGCTCGGGTGGTTGCTGAGTCAAAAACTCGGGTGTGGGAGAAGTTCGGAGTGGCCATGGAGAATGACTTCCGTATGGCTTCGAGGCAATTCTGGTCCACCATCTGGCGTCTCGGGAGGGGGAAGCGGTATGCCACCAACACTATTTATCAGTGGCGGTTCCGTATATGGGCAACATGGGCGGCCGCCCAGGGCGGTCTCCAGCAGGGGGCGGCATAACACCTTTGACTTTGCATCAAGGAAGGCAAGGAGGATCAACATTTAGGTAACAGCATTTCTAATTGATGTTTTTTTTTTCTTTTAGTCCATATGCTGTAATTATATCTTGTTACTTTATATTTTATGTTGTGTTCTTCTTGTTAATCACTTTGGTAACAGTTTCTGTTTTAAATGTGCTATACAAATAAACTTGACTTGACTTGTCAGTTGATGTGCATGTTAACTCTTGTTGTTCAAAGTACATACAAATAGTACAAATAGGTTTGGTACAAGGTTCATTTGTACAGTTTAATCTGTATTTCTTGTTTGAAAAAAAATGAAAGAAGTTTTCTTGTGATGGTGGAGTGACCTTCTGATACAAACTGCCTGTCATGCACCACACAGCAGGCAGGGGGCACAATTTAGCAGCAACCCGGCGGCCTTCGTGCAACCTAGCAGGGGTGGGGGGCGCCGTTGGGGTTGCTCGCCCAGGGTGCCAAATAGGCTAGGACCGCCAGTGCTATTAATAGTGGAGGAGGTGTGTTGCTGACCTCAACTCGGGATGTTGTGGGTCGGTGGGCAGAGTACTTAGAAGACATCCTCAATCCCACTGGTACATCTTCCACTAGGAAGCAGAGCTTGGGGACTTTGGGTTGGGCTCTCCAACCTCTGGTGCTGAGGTCACCGAGGTGGTTAAAAAGCTCCTCGGTGGCAGGGCCCAAGGGGTGGATGAGATTCGCCCGGAGTTCCTTAAGGCTCTGGATGTTATGGGGTTGTGTTGGCTTACGCGACTCTGCAATATTTCGTGGTCATTGGGGGCAGTTCCCCTGGATTGGCAGACTAGGGTGGTGGTCCCCCTATTCAAAAAGGGGGACCGTAGAGTGTGTTCCAACTACAGGGGGATCACACTTTTAAGCATCCCTGGTAAGGTCTCTTCGGGGGTTCTGGAGAGGAGGTCCGTCGGATAGTCGAACCTTAGATTCAGGAGGAGCAGTGCGGTTTTCGTCATGGTCGTGGAACACTGGACCAGCTCTATACCCTCAGCAGGGTCCTGGAGGGTGTGTGGGAGTTTGCCCAACCAGTCTACATGTGTTTTGTGGACTTGGAGAAGGCGTTCGACCGCGTCCCATGGGGTGCCCTGTGGGGGGTACTCCGGGAGTATGGGGTACCAGGCCCTTTGATACGGGCTGTTAGATCCCTGTACGACTGGAGTCAGAGCTTGGTCCGCATTGCCGGCAGTAAGTCGGGCTTGTTCTCGGTGAGAGTTGGACTCCGCCAATGTTGCCCTTTGTCACCGATTCTGTTCATAACTTTTATGAACATAATTTCTTGGCGCAGTCAAGGTGTTGAGGGGATCCATTTTGGTGGCCTTAGGATTGCTTCTCTGTCTTTTGCAGATGATGTGGTCCTATTGGCTTCATTAGGTCATCATCTACAGCTTTCACTGGAACGGTTTGCAGCCAAGTGTGACACGGCCGGGATGAGGATCAGTTCCTCCAAATCTGAGGCCATGGTCTTGAGCCGGAAAAGGGTAGAGTGCCCTCTCCAGGTCTGGGAGGAGGTCCTGCCCCAAGTAGAGGAGTACAAGTATCTCAGGGTCTTGTTCACGAATGAGGGAAAAATGGAGCGTAAGATCTATAGGCGGATAGGTGCAGTGTCTGCAGTGAAGCGGGTGCTGTACAGGTCTGTCGTGGTGAAGAGAGAGCTGAGTCAAAAAGCGAAGCTCTCAATTTACCGATCGATCTACATTCCTAGCCTCATCTATGGTCATGAGCTTTGAGTTGTGACCGAAAGAACGAGATCTCGAATACAAGCGGCCAAAATGAGTTTTCTCCGCAGGGTGTCTGGGCTCTCCCTTAGAGATAAGGTGAGAAGCTCGGTCATCCGGGAGGGACGCAGAGTATAGCGTCCCACCAGGGAGGAGACCCAGAGGAAGACCCAGGACACACTGGAGGGACTATGTTTCTCAGCTGGCCTGGGAACGCCTTGGGATTCCCCTGGAGGTGCTGGACCAAGTGGCTGGGGAGAGGGAAGTCTGGGCCTCCCTACTTAGGCTGCTACCCCAGCGACCCGACCCCGGATAAGCGGAAGAGAATGGATGGATGGATGAATTGAAATATCTTTATTTATTGTTATTATTATTATTATTATTATTATTATTATTATTATTATTATTATTATTATTATTATTATTATTATTATGTTTCTGTTCTTAAAGTTAAGAAATGTGTTTTGTCATAAAAAAATAAAGCATAAACTTCATAACGGATTTTTTTTTTTTACATTTCAGTCATGATGTATAAAAAAAGGCAACATTTAGATAGATAGCGTAAAAGAGAAAAAAACAAATGGCATAAAATGATAAAATGCTTCTGAATGGTTGTT
>NC_056517.1:1697870-1705038 GCF_014905685.2 Nematolebias whitei
AAAAAAACAAATGGCATAAAATGATAAAATGCTTCTGAATGGTTGTTGATTGAGACAGGTTGTTTAATGTAATCTATTGCGCTGTCTTTCATTTCTTTGAAGCTGTTTGATTGCTGGCCTGGATAAACATCTTCCCTGTCTGATTACTTCATTAGAAGCTATAAAAACCGTTGCTTCTAGAAGATACAGCAGTTTCACTGCAGTATGGGCACCTCCCATTCAGAGTCCCTGACAATTTTACACATTGGAGTAAATAATCCTGTACTGAGAACCATCAAATTCACTGAGGTGGTGCATTCAGCTCTATTCACAGATCAAAGACTGACAAATTACAACAAAATGGATCTGAATGTGCAGAAAGTGAAATTTCACCTGAAAGTCTGAAAATAAGATTGAACAGTTTTGATGTCGCACTTTGAGTCTACCTTTATTTGCTCTGCAGCTCTCAACAAAGGAAACATGTTCGGCTGTATTCAGGATGACCACCAGAAAAAAACGTGACTTCTAAACAGGTTTTATGCTTTTTAAATAAGTTTATAAAAGATAGAGGTAGACATAAAACAAATATGATTAACTTTTCAATGTAACAAGAAGTGGCAAACAGAAATTTAAAAAATGAGCAATAAATGACAGAACATTTAAGATACAACTGTGCACAGATGTGTTAGCACCTGTGTCTGTCTCTCAGAAAAGGTCAGTGGGAGGGACATATCCAACTAATTAACTTTTGAAGTCAACCAAATGCAAGATGTCTGCCACTGCAAAGTATTAGCAAAATCACAAATGACTAACAGTGTTTCACAGAAATATGCAACCATAGTAGGTGAGGTTGATACCCAACTTTTGTTTTAAATGTAAACTAATTGCTTGAACTCTGTTTAAAACATTGCCATTACTAAATGCAATGATCTATGTCTGTCTGTTAGCAAAACATCTACCACTTAGAATATAATGAAACTTTTACTTGTGCTCCTGGACCTTACTGCTTCTTTTGGTACTGGTGACCACAGTATCCTTATATCACGGCTGGAACAGTGGGTTGGGATCACAGGTGCTGCATTAGAATGGTTCCGCTCATGCCTGAGTGACAGGAGTTTTTGTGTCAAGGTTGATAACAATGTATCCACCTCATTACCTCTTTCTTGCGGGGTCCCACAGGGTTCGATTCTTGGACCCTTCTGTTCTCACTTTATTTGCTCCCACTGGGGTCCATCCTGAGGAATCATGGTCTTTCATTCCATTGTTATGCTGATGACTGTCAGATCTACCTGCCTGTGAAACCAGCAAAAGAAACCCCTTTACCTCTCTGAGCTTCTGGAACCTTACGTTCCCTCTCGGGCCCTGAGATCATCCGATCAGCTGCTTTTGGCTGTTCCAAAAACAAGTCTGAAGCTCAGATGAGATCAGGCTTTTTCAGTCATGGCCCCAAACTCTGGAACAACCTGCCCCCAACATCAGGCAGGCCACCTTCCTTCCTCACTTCAAATCCCTGTTAAAAACACATCTGTTCTCGCAGGCATTTCACACAGTGTAAATTGATCTAGTGTTTTTTTTAATCTGTGACCCTATATTTTAAATGTTTTTTTTATTAATTCTTCAGTTATTATTTTTAGTGTATTGATTTTTTTTCTCTTTAATTTTACTCTCATTGATTGTTGTTGTTGTTGTTAAGCACTTTGATAACAGGTTCTGTTTTAAATGTGCTCTATAATAAAGTTGACTTGACTTTTAAAAAGTAATCATTGGGTTGACATCTACAACTCATTAGTTTTGGAAATTACATCTCAAGATGGCTGCCACAGTCAAGTGCTTTTGTTAAGGTTTGGTGTGGTAGTAGCTGTGCTTCATCTTCAACACATACTTTGTGTTAGGATTCTGGTGTTTTGACTCCCTCTCTCTCCTCTAGCACCATCTGCAGTTCTTATGAGTAGGCGTTGCCAGCTACCTCTCACTTGACCCATACCATGGCTGGTTGATTTCTTACACCTTAAAGATGGGTCGGGCTGTGAGTCCTCATTGGATTGTTGATTGCCACATAAATCCTTGTGGGCTTCCTAGTAGACTGGAAACTTATCTCCTCATGAGTCATTCCTCTTGTGGGAAACATCATCCATACCCTGAAAGAATCACTCATAGAAGATACCTTCAACTCACTCTTCTACTGGCCTGCCTACTTTTTAACTGTATCCCACACATGACCTATATACATGGAGGTCCAACTCTGAGTACAAAAACATGCTACTGTTGTTTGGCGTATTGTTTTGCCCTATTAGTGTTTAGCATATTTCTTAGGTTAGTGTATTTCTTACTTCATATCTTAGATCTTTAGTACTGTTTCTTTTTACAATTTATATGTTTGCTATTGTTGAATGTAACTGGGTACATGTGTACACAATTTCATTCCACCTCATGTACCACATGTGATCAAATGATAATAAAACCTACTTCAACTTGAATCTGGAATCCAAACTTGTGAAACCTACCTACAGTTTTATTCTGCCCAGATGGAACAGCTGATTACTAGTCCGAGTGAAGTTAAGCCCAAAGTGGCTGTCAAAGTTACTTTGATCTTAAAGATTTTATTGGGGCTAATGAGTACACTTTTATAAACTTGTACATCATTACAAAAATACAAATAGGTCTGGGATCACATAGAAATGAAAATATTGGTAGATAGTTTTGACATCTCCAATGCAACCTGGGGTGATTCTGTTAAGAATACCATAATCTTTCAGCTGGAATTAAATTAATTCAACACTGATTGGACTGTTAAGGTTTATAAAATTGTGTTAAACTTCAATGAAGAAACACTTTATGACAAATATGAAACATGAAACTTTGAAATGTCATTACATTTTTACAGCGCCACTTGCATTAGTTGACCGTAACTATAAAAATCACCAAGGAGCATTTTTATTTGCCAGTGTTTATGTTTTTTTATTCCAATTGCTGTTGATTTCATTGTCGTTGCTTTCCGAGGGCAGAGGTTTTCACACTCCATTATTCCCAACAAGCTGTTCAATTTCTGCAGCATGCGCAAACTGCAGCGATCAGGTGGCCATGTTGCATCTGTGATTGTATGAACACGATGCCTCATTAGACCTTTAGTGCCCTGGCTCGCCACAGACCCATCCAGACACAATAGCCCATCTCATTAGAACTGTCCCTCGGCCACCTGACCGCTCCAGTGAGAGCCCTGGCAGCCACAGTCAAGCTGTTCCAGTTCAGAAGCAACCAGGACCTTGTGTGCGTTCTAACATCTGCAAACCGGCTGCCTTTGACAATGTCAGCTGCAGCTATCCCCTGAGAACAGGTACACTTTTTCTTCTTAACTTCTCGCAGATTTTTTACTTTTTTATATCTTTACACAACACGACCTCCACTTCACCCAGCACTTCAAATTACAGAATATTTTCCTTTGATTCTACACACTTTTACTTTTTTCTTTTTCTTTTTACCTTTGCTCCTTTACCAACGGCAATTCTCAGTGTTGCTGTCTGGATGGATAACCATCTCCTGTTGACCACACACATACTCGCACACCTCCGTCTCCTCTGTCTTCTTGTCTGCACAGCTCCAGCTGTCTGCCCCCCACCTAGACAGTCCTCAGAGATGGGCTTTAAGTACCACATGTTCTGCTTCCAATGCACTATGGAATTCATATATGAGTGAAAAGGGTCAAAGGTTGTTTCTTTGTTCTGCTATGTAAAAGCCTTGAGTAAAAATAAATAATAAATCAAACAAGTATTAAGAGCATGACTGAAGTATGTAGCTCAGTGTCATTTGCTCAGGAATTTCAATTATTGGATTGAAAAATAAAACAAAACAAATTAAATGCGCAGCATTCCTTTGAGGAATGCATATTGTTTTCATGCCAGACTTTTATACACAATTTTTCTACCCCCTTTTTGTCAAATCTTGAAAATATTATGTGGGATTGCATGTTATACTAAGATCATGTGAAATAAAAGTATGCTGGGGTATATTTTGTGGCTACTACCACTCTAATCTTTAGTTCAAGATTTGTAAATGTGACTGTTATACGCTTTATTATAATAACTAAGTTTAATTAGATGTAACTATCTTGAATTTGGTTGAAAACAAAGTTTATTATGTAGAGGATGTCTATCCAGTAATTAATGTATGAAAGTTTCGTTAAAATATGTTCAGTGGTTCACAAAATATTTTGCTAACAGACTGACTGGCTGGCATTAACTGACTCCGTCAGTTAATGCAAAGCTTTAAAGGTATGATTTTTGGCATTGCATTGTGTTTCAGGCTTATTTGGTGATAAATCTTAAATATTACAAAATCAAAATGTTGCTGAAAATATGTAAAAGTGGCTACGAATATGGCATTTTTATGTTAGCCAAGATCAGTTGGGTGTTAGCCATCTTGACTCCAAACTAT
Organism: Nematolebias whitei; assembly: GCF_014905685.2. Classification (NCBI taxonomy): domain Eukaryota; kingdom Metazoa; phylum Chordata; class Actinopteri; order Cyprinodontiformes; family Rivulidae; genus Nematolebias; species Nematolebias whitei. Next base: position 1,702,281 of record NC_056517.1, read on the forward strand.
ATTCACTTGTAGATGCATATCTTCTGAATAATTCCTCAGTTTTATTAAAATCCCTCCAGTGGTTCATGAGATAATTTGGTAAATTTCAGACAAATGAGCACACTCGGACTCAAGCAGAAACATAAGGGTCTGCCTTTCAGCTTTAAAACAATGTGAGGATACAAAGTGAGTTTCAGTCCCTTTCCCCATGAAATAAAATGAACATTTTAGGTCTATTAGACAAATCCATCCATCCATCCATTATCTTTACCCGCTTATTCCATTTTTGGGTCACGGGGGTCGCCGGTGCCCATGTCCAGCAATCACTGTGCGAGGGGCGGGGGACACCCTGGACGGGTCGCAAGTCCATCACAGGGACACGTGGAGACAAACGAGACAAACAAACATTCACTCTCTCACTCACACCTAGGGACAATTTAGAGTTACCAATCAGCCTAACATGCATGTTTTTGGACTGTGGGAAGAAACCGGAGCACCTGGAGAAAACCCACGCATGCACAGAGAGAACATGCAAACTCCACCCAGAAAGGCCCCTGGACCGGGGTTTGAACCAGGGACCTGCTTGCTGAGAGGCAGCAGCTCTACCAGTTGTGCCACCGTGCTGCCCTATTAGACAGATGTTATCATATATTAAATAGCTGCTCAACACGATATAATAAAATCAACCAAGGTCAAACATAGTTGTGATGAATGCATTCTTAATTGGTATGAGCACAAGAGAAGGTAAATTACAGGCAAGCGCTCAGACACTCCATCATGTGCAGCTGAACTCTGATTTGTTGTGACACACCCCTGCTGACAGAACCTGCAGCGAGATGACAGATTACTAAGATGCCGTGTCATACAAACAGGGAACTTGTGTACGTTTGTTGTGATGTTTATATTTTTGCTTTAACTACAAGTCATAATGAGGCACGAGTTACTTCCTCAGCATGGATAACAACAAGTATATTGTGACAAGATCTGCATAAATCATGTTGTTTCAGGCAAATATGTAGTGTCTGAAAACAAGCTTCACATAGTGGGAATTAACATGTGGCAACCATTAATTCAGATCAGGCTAAAAACTGCAGAAATTATCTCTTTAACTTGAATGGATTGTGCTGATCAGTAGCAGATCCTGAGTATAAATATGAGTGGGGAACACTTGGAATGGCTGCACACATTAATTTTACAGTTCTATTTCATATAGGCTTCGCCCTTTAAGGCTGTCGCTGATGGTTTATCCCGTTATGCGCAGCATAAGCACTGAAAAAAATTAGTCCACGCCCACCTGCTGTGTGGGCCCCACCCGGTCCGTATAAATTACGTTAAGAGCGGGAAATCGGCTCCCATTTTTTCTTCAGCGAGCTAATATAGCACTGTCAGAAGAACAAAGAAGATAAATTGTGTAAATGACCAACCTTTGCGGAAGATGCTTGGCCCGGCAGTCGACCTCCGGTCGTCCGGTGAGTTCTCCTCCCCGAGGAGAAGATGACAGCAGTCTTATTCCAAGGTAAGCGTCGGGGAACATTTCCCAGTGACAGGTCATTACACGCTGGACAACGCCATCTTGTGTTTTTCCTCTTATCGCCGACCCTCGGGGCGAACCGGATGGTTCCTCCGGGGCAAGGTGTGCTCAGCTGCAGCCCCCGCTGCTCATTCCCTCCCGGGGAGCGTAGTGTAGGTGGAGGGGGGCTGAGTGAATGCTCACCCCATCCCACCTCGTTTCGCATCGGCGATCACACCGCTCCCGGCCGACAGCGCCCTCAGGGGTTGCCCGGCGGAACCCGGGAGGAGGCTGACATGAAGGGACCCCCTTTTTCTACGTCCCTCGCCTTTTCCCGCCAGTTCGGATGATCGGCGGAAAGGTTATTTTTCACTGACGTGTTTTTCCAGGCAGCCGCAGTTAGCAACAACGTGCGCTGCTAGCATATAGCATGTCCAAGGGACTGAAGGCCGCAGACCTGCCTTGGAGACAAAGAACTCCTTCTGTAAGGCAACTGACGCTATTCCTCGGTTCCCTCCCCTGGAGCCAAGCCTCGCGGAAGCTTCCGGAGCGAAGCTGTCCAGGTCGGAGCAGCGTCCCGTCCCTCCGGAGGAACCAGACGGCGACCAAAGCTCTCCAATCGAGCCCACCGACGTGTTTTCAGGCAACCGCAGTTAGCAACAACATGCGCTGCTAGCATTTAGCATGTCGAAAGGCTGGAGACCTCAGACCTGCCGGAGGAGACTAAGAGCTCCCTGTGTAATCGGCAGACGCCATCCTCAACATGTGCGCCGCTCCCTCGGTTTGCCTGTCGAGGATTGTAGCATGGATGACGGTAATCCAACGTTCCATCTGGCTCCGTCACTCTCCATTGCTGCCGGAAAAGCTGCACAAAGACCGGATGGAGGGCCCCATCTCATCGGACGCGCTGTTCGGAAGCAGCTTGACGTCCATGCTGACGAATTCGAAGCAGTCGGAGGAGACGTCGGAAGCTGTACGCCATCTCATCAAGCCGCGCGGCTCATTCCGTCCTCCAGCCCGCTGGAGAGATCGTCGAAAGCAGAGGCAGAAACATCGACGCTCCACGGCAGCAGCAGCTTCGTCTCGCCCAGCTCCACCACCAGCCCCGCCCGCCAGAGACCACCCCTCCTCAGTCCGGCAGCCTGCACTTCAGCGTTTTCCCCAGAGATCGCCTGCAGACGGCGCTCGGAGCAAACAAACCGCAGGGCTCACGGGGGAGAAGTTTTAAGAAATGACGGTCTGCGGAGGATGTGTGTATAAATGACACAG
>NC_056517.1:1705138-1710079 GCF_014905685.2 Nematolebias whitei
ACAACAAGGAAGAGGGCCGGCAATGGAGGAGGGGCGTACCAAAGAGACCATCTTATCACAAGCAGAACTTGTTTGTTCCACTTTGGAGTGAGCTGTTGGGGACAGAATCAGTTTTGTTGTGTTTTTCCTTGACTGATGAAGTCTTCCAGACTGAAGGCAAAACATTTCAGCACAAATTAAAAAGAAACTGTCCAAATGACCTGACTGAAAAATGTTGGATAAATAAACTGAATTTAATTGTCCCTCCCTGGGCTGCCACCTTACCATGGTGGAGGGGTTTGAGTGGTGGACACCGGTGGTGAGGGATTCTGTCAGGCTGAAGAAGGAGTCCTATCCGGCCTTTTTGGCCTGTGGGACCCCGGAAGCAGCTGATGGGTACGACAGTCCAAGCGACATGTGGCTCGGGTGGTTGCTGAGGCAAAAACTCGGGTGCGGGAGAAGTTCGGAGTGGCCATGGAGAATGACTTCCGTATGGCTTTGAGGCAATTCTGGTCCACCATCCGGCGTCTCGGGAGGGGGAAGCGGTATGCCACCAACACTATTTATCAGTGGCGGTTCCGTATATGGGCAACATGGGCGGCCGCCCAGGGCGGTCTCCAGCAGGGGGCGGCATAACACCTTTGACTTTGCATCAAGGAAGGCAAGGAGGATCAACATTTAGGTAACAGCATTTCTAATTATGTTTTTTTTTTTTCTTTTAGTCCATATGCTGTAATTATATCTTGTTACTTTATATTTTATGTTGCGTTCTTCTTGTTAATCACTTTGGTAACAGTTTCTTTTTTAAATGTGCTATACAAATAAACTTGACTTGACTTGTCAGTTGATGTGCATGTTAAACTCTTGTTGTTCAAAGTACATACAAATAGTACAAATAGGTTTGGTACAAGGTTCATTTGTACAGTTTAATCTGTATTTCTTGTTTGAGAAAAAATGAAAGAAGTTTTCTTGTGATGGTGGAGTGACCTTCTGATACAAACTGCCTGTCATGCACCACACAGCAGGCAGGGGGCACAATTTAGCAGCAACCCGGCAGCTTTCGTGCAACCTAGCGGGGGTGGGGGGGGGGGGCGCCATTGGGGTTGCTCGCCCAGGGCGCCAAATAGGCTAGGACCGTCAGTGCTATTTATAGTGGAGGAGGTGTGTTGCTGACCTCAACTCGGGATGTTGTGGGTCGGTGGGCAGAGTACTTAGAAGACATCCTCAATCCCACTGGTACATCTTCCACTGAGGAAGTAGAGCTTGGGGACTTTGGGTTGGGCTCTCCAATCTCTGGTGCTGAGGTCACCAAGATGGTTAAAAAGCTCCTTGGTGGCAGGGCCCAAGGGGTGGATGAGATTCGCCCGGAGTTCCTTAAGGCTCTGGATGTTATGGGGTTGTGTTGTGTTGGCTTACGTGACTCTGCAATATTTTGTGGTCATCGGGGGCAGTTCCCCTGGATTGGCAGACTAGGGTGGTGGTCCCCCTATTCAAAAAGGGGGACCGTAGAGTCTGTTCCAACTACAGGGGGATCACACTTTTAAGCCTCCCTGGTGTAGTGGACTAGGCCTGATGTCGAAACCTTGACCTTAGGCACCTTGTGGGACAGAAACTGTCATTTCATTGATTTGAATCCAGAAATACAGGTTCACCCATCCTGAGACTTTTTCTTGAAAATTCAAGTGAAAGAACACTCTTTTTTATTATCATTACTATTTTACAAATGTTGATAATCAAAGTGTTTTAGTTCAAACCATTTTAGATGTTGCAGTGAACTAATCATTTTTAATTAACTGTGAAAACAGTAACAATGATTATTTTTAATTCTCATGCAAAGCTAGAATTCATGTTAAGGTCTGTTACAGAGTAATTATGCATTTTCTGATTTTCTGTCTTTGAATGAGCAGTGTAAGTTTGATCCAAGGTTGGAGTCTAAGCAGACAAGTGTTGGAACGAGCTGTGTTGTTTTTAAATCCTCTCAGACGTAAACAGAGAAGCTGGCACCTGTTTTCCCAAACTCGCCCAAACATTTCTCTCGTCTGTCTGAAAAACATTTTCAATCTGTTCCATAACATTCTTGCTGTTTTCTGACTTCTAGTAACCTCTTACGTCACAAAACACACCCCTGTCTGGTCGACATTGACCAATAAGAAAACTCCCAAATGAACCAGAAATAGAGCTCTTTAAAATGTCGGTACTTCCTAGTTTAAAGCAGAGTCTCACGGAGTCTCACAGAGTCTCCCAGTTCCTGTGGGGTCGAAGTTCCTGTTGAGTCGAGCCGAGGTTGCGGTCGAGCTCCCGTGCTGGGAAACAGGACATGACCACAGAGCTCTCCCGAGTCTTATGGGATTATAAATCTTCCACCTCTGGGTGGAACTCTGACGGACTCCACTCATGTGAAGTCCACTTGCTGAGGTGAATTTGTGTCGAACGGAATACCGTCACTACTTCGGACGATTCACAGCTGTTCCTACGGAGACGCTGAAAGGGTGCGTTGAATGGACTTTCATACCGGTGGGGACATCTCCAGGTAAAAGAGTTGAATTCTGCCACCTAAGTGTACCGGGAAAAAGCTGAGAAACCCGGAGAGTGCTGTTTCTGGGCTGACATAAACAAACTCCCTCACCCATCCTTTTCTCCCTTTAAACTTCATCTTCCATCTTTAAATTCTTCTATCAAGTAGAAATCATTCCAGATAATTTTAGAAATGTCTGTGTAAAGTGCTCATCCACCGCCGTGTGGATAATCAATCACTTGTATAGCTTGCTAAAAGTAGCCATGTTGTTATTTTTCAATGTGCCAAATTAATGTAAATGTTTGATGTTAAACTTTGATTCTGTAAATAAATGACCACATTCATTTTGATGGGTCAAAGATAAATAACGTCTCACGATACATTTTATTAAATTCAATGCACGTTATATACAGTCCAGAAAAATGAAAGAACCCGTTTAATTTATGAATATATCATGCATATGTTCATACTACACTGGTAAGGTCTATTCGGGGGTTCTGGAGAGGAGGTCCGTCGGATAGTCGAACCTTAGATTCAGGAGGAGCAGTGCAATTTTCGTCCTGGTCGTGGAACACTGGACCAGCTCTATACCCTCAGCAGGGTCCTGGAGGGTGTGTGGGAGTTTGCCCAACCAGTCTACATGTGTTTTGTGGACTTGGAGAAGGTGTTCGACCACGTCCCATGGGGAGCCCTGTGGGGGGTACTCCGGGAGTATGGAGTACCAGGCCCTTTGATACGGGCTGTTAGGTCCCTGTACGACTGGTGTCAGAGCTTGGTCCGCATTGCCGGCAGTAAGTCGGGCTTGTTCTCTGTGAGAGTTGGACTCCGCCAAGGTTGCCCTTTGTCACCGATTCTGTTCATAACTTTTATGAACAGAATTTCTAGGCGCAACCAAGGTGTTGAGGGGATCCATTTTGGTGGCCTTAGGATTGCGTCTCTGTTTTTTGCAGATGATGTGGTCCTATTGGCTTCATTAGGTCGTCATCTACAGCTTTCACTGGAACGGTTTGCAGCCAAGTGTGACACGGCCGGGATGAGGATCAGTTCCTCCAAATCTGAGGCCATGGTCTTGAGCCGGAAAAGGGTAGAGCGCCCTCTCCAGGTCTGGGAGGAGGTCCTGCCCCAAGTAGAGGAGTTTAAGTATCTCAGGGTCTTGTTCACGAATGAGGGAAAAATGGAGCGTAAGATCGATAGGCGGATAGGTGCAGTGTCTGCAGTGAAGAGGGTGCTGTACAGGTCTGTCGTGGTGAAGAGAGAGCTGAGTCAAAAAGCGAAGCTCTCAATTTACTGATCGATCTACGTTCCTACCCTCATCTATGGTCATGAGATTTGAGTTGTGACCAAAAGAACGAGATCTCGGATACAACCGGCCAAAATGAGTTTTCTCCGCAGGGTGTCTGGGCTCTCCCTTAGAGATAAGGTGAGAAGCTCGATCATCCGGGAGGGACGCAGAGTAGAGCCGCTGCTTCTCCACAGCGAGAGGAGCCAGTTGAGGTGGCTCAGGCATCTGGTTAAGACGCCTCCTGGGCGCTTCCCTGGTGAGGTGTTCTGGGCACGTCCCACCGGGAGGAGACCTAGAGGAAGACCCAGGACACGCTGGAGGGACTATGTTTCTCAGCTGGCCTGGGAACGCCTTGGGATTCCCCTGGAGGTGCTGGACCAAGTGGCTGGGGAGAAGGAAGTCTGGGCCTCCCTACTTAGGCTGCTACCCCAGCGACCCGACCCCAGATAAGCGGAAGAGAATGGATGGATGGATGGATGAATTGAAATATCTTTCATCCATCCATTTTCTTTACCCGTTTATTCCATTTTGGGTCACGGGGGTCGCCGGTGCCCATGTCCAGCAATCACTGTGTGAGGGGCAGGGTACACCCTGGACGGGTCGCAAGTCCATCACAGGGACACATAGAGACAAACGAGACAAACAACCATTCACTCTCTCACTCACACCTAGGGACAATTTAGAGTTACCAATCAGCCTAACATGCATGTTTTTGGTCTGTGGGAGGAAACCGGAATACCCGGAGAAAACCCACGCATGCACGGAGAGAACATGCAAACTCCACCCAGAAAGGCCCCCGGACCGGGATTTGAACCAGGGACCTGCTCGCTGAGAGGCAGCAGCTCTACCAGTTGCGCCACCGTGCTGCCTTGAAATATCTTTATTCATTGTTATTATTATTATTACTATTACTATTATTATTATTATTATTATTATTATTATTATTATTATTATTATTATTATTATTATTATTATTATTATGTTTCTGTTCTTCAAGTTAAGAAATGCGTTTTGACATTAAAAAAATAAAGCATAAACTTTATAACGGATTTTTTTTTTTACATTTCAGTCATGATGTATAAAAAAAGGCAACATTTAGATAGATAGCATAAAAGAGAAAAAAAACAAATGGCATAAAATGATAAAATGCTTCTGAATGGTTGTT
>NC_056517.1:1710179-1712331 GCF_014905685.2 Nematolebias whitei
TCGGGCCTCACTGGCTCCTAAATGGCTGAAGAAAAAAGCTATTTTGGGAGCCGATTTCCCGCTCTTAACGTAATTTATACGGACCGGGTGGGGCCCACACAGCAGGTGGGCGTGGACTAATTTTTTTCAGTGCTTATGCTGCGCATAACGGGATAAACCATCAGCGACAGCCTTAAAGGGCTACGCCTATATTCATAGAATCTGGGGTTACAGTACGTAACCAACGTTTGCGTTACACTTCCTGTTAACAACAAAAGCTAAGCTTTTTATTTTCAATTGCTACCTTAATTTCTTGAACACAAAGTATTTGCCTTTTTTTCATACCACCTCACTTCCTCGGGTCAAGGATGTGTCTCACCAACAAAAACCCAATGATTAATTCACCAAGACAGAAGTTTATTCCCCTTTTGAAAGTGGAGTCTTTTCTAATGCAATAGTTTAAAATTAAACAGACAAACATGTACTGTGTGCTCATTTAATTTTAAAGGTGAAGGGCCTCCACAGTCAACTGACTTCAGAAAACACAATAGCCACAGTTCAGCCAGTTTTACAAATATTGCGCTAAAGTTTTGTGTGGTAGGAGCTGAGCATTATCCACAAAACTTACTTTGTGAATAAATCAGCCCAAATGTTGCAGGGCATGAATGTTTTAAACTGAGTGTGACACTAATCATCTACTAAACTCAAAGCACGTACACTGGTTTCCCCAGGTGTCATTAAATTGCTTCAGTTTGGTTCAATTGTCTCAGTTCGGTTCAATATGGAGAAGACTGCAGACATAACAACTGGCCAGAAGACCATCATTGAGACCCTCCATAGGATGGGTAAGACACAAAAGTTCATAGCTAAGGAGGCTGGCTGTTCACAGAGCGCTGTGTCCAAGCACATCAATGGAAATATAGTGGAAGGACAAACTGTGGCAGGAGAAGATGCACCAGCAAAAGAGATGACCGTGGGCTTCAGCAGATTATCAAACAGAGAAGATGCAGAATCTGGCAGAGATCCAGAAAGAGTGGAATGAGGCGGAGTCACAGCTTCAAAAAACACCACATTCAGATGTATCCAGGAGATGGACTACAACTGTTGGGTTCCTCGGGTCAAGCCACTTCTGAACCTGAGCCAATGTAGGAAGTGTCTCTTTTCCAATGAAAGTAAAGTGCCTTTCATTCAGAAATCAAGGTCCAAGGGTTTGGAGGAAGAAGGGTGAGGAACAGAGCCCATACTGGTTGAGGTCCAGTATAAAATATCTACAGTCAGTCATGATCTGGGTGCAGTGTCTGGTGCAGGTATTGGTAAACTCTGCTTTCTTAAATCCAAGGTCACCACAACAGTCTACCAGGATATTTTAGAGGACTTCATGATTCCTTCTGCTGAGGATCTGTATGGAGATGCAGAGTTCATCTTCCAGCAGGACCTGGTCCCTGCCCATGCTGCCAGAAGCACCAAAACCTGGTTTGATGCCACAGTGCTTGACTGGCCAGCCAACTGGCCGGACCTAAATCCCATTGAGAATCTATGAGGTCTTCTCAAGAGGAACATGAGGAGCACCAGAGCAACAACAAAGAAGATCTGACAGCATCAAGGAAATCTGGTCTTCCATAACTCCCAGTCAATGCCACAGACTGATTGTCTCAATGCCACGTCACATCGAGGCAGAGATTAAGATAAAGAGATTCACAACCAAGTATTGAAGATTGACTTATTGATTTGAAAGAACCATATTTTGATTTGATTTGATATTTTGATATTTTGACCACATTTTGAATGTCCAGAGGACCAGATTGAACTTTTTTGGATTTTTCTACCTGGATTATTGAGCAGGACATATTTTGATTGATTTGTTGTGATCCTAATTTTTTTTCTGCAAAAACTGAGTAGTGTAGACTGATTTCTTCACAGAATTCTATGTTTTTTGAAATCCTGTTTTTTGTGGGTTTCATGAGCTGGAAGCCCAAATTATGTAAAAATAAACAAATAAATACTTGAAATGATTTAAACTGTGGGCCCTGAATCTAACATCTATTAAACATTAACTTTTTGAATGGAATTGTGGAAGTTACAAAATGTATTCCTTGACATTCTAATTTTTTGGAAAGGGTCTGTATATATATATATATATATATATATAATATATATATATATATATATATAT
>NC_056517.1:1712431-1714140 GCF_014905685.2 Nematolebias whitei
TACCTAATAAATACGTAGTGATAGGATGTGCATTAATTTTTTTGCTACTCTTCAAATTATGCTGTTCTCTTCTTGTGATTCAAGTGAGGTTTGACTCTTTAATGTGAAACTAAAAGAACACAAATAAATAGAAAAAGGCTAAACAAGATGGTGGATTTCAGGATCTCAGAAGAATGCGGATAAAACATTAAGTTTTGTACACATGTAGAAGAACACAAGCATTTAATTATCCAGTTCTAATTGCAAAGAAACATGGACAATTTGGTTTTAAAACAGACACTTTTTTTGTTTAAACCTCCGTTGCGTTCACCCACAGGTGCATCACAGCATCCCACGGTGCGCTAACCCAAAGAGTGCACAGTGTGCATTCAATTAAAATGTTCTTTGGTTTGCTCTTCACACAAGATGAGCAGAGCTGTGTGAGTCTCAAGTTGAAAGAATAATTTATGGTAGTTTTATTTTAGTAAACACTGAAAATGGGTCAAGAAGACCTCACACCATTTAGGCCTAGAATTCTGGCAATCGTTTGATGCAAGAATTCAGTCCCTATGTAGTTTTAAACATCAGTATTCCTGATGTACCGGATGACGCAAAGCACAAAATATTTAGTCATTAAGAATCCAAACAGAGATTTACTGAATGGAAAGAAAATGACTAACATTTTTTTTAAAGGAATGCATCATTCTTGCTGCCCTGTATACAGAGTTTTATACTAAGGTCATCTTATGTTGGAGAAAGACAAAGTTATACGCAATTTTTGGTCAAATCTTGGAAAATACATCACATAATATAATTATTTTTAGACCAAAATCATTCATGTTAGGCTGCCTTCAGGCCCAGGCTTCCCTTGCAAAAGAGATCTGTGATCTCAATGGGATTTGCCTGGTTAAATAAAGGTTAATAAATTAATTATAAATAGACATACAAATAGTTTGCAATGTGTTGTGAATGACTCTCAGCTCCTACCACACCTAAAATTCATTCAGTCTATTAAAAAATGACTGAGAACTTGCTATTTGTGTTGGCTAATGTAGTGAGTCAGATCTAAATTATTCTCCCATATCACTACACTAACGTCCATTACAAGGTGTGGCCTGTTTAGTTTGGTTAACTTCAGAAGTTAATCAGTAGTAGATGTGAATCCAATAACTGCCTTTTGGACTTCCTCACCAAAAGACCACAGGCAGTGAGAAACAGCTGTCCCATCTCCTCCACACTAGTCCTCAGCACCGGTACATCTCAGGGCTGTGTCCTCAGTCCACTCCTGTACTCACTATTTACACATGACTGTAGCACCAAGCACAGCTCTAACATCATCTACAAGATGCTGATGACACCACCATCCTGGTCCTCATCACCAACAACGATGAGAGTGCCTACAGAGATGAGGTGAACTCACTGAGCAGCTGGTGTCAGAACAACAACCTGTCTCTAAATGTCAGCAACACAAAGGAGATGATAGTGGACTTGAGGAGACAACGTGGAGGCCAGCACTCCACCATCAACATAACGCTGCTGTGGAGCAGGTCAGCAGCTTCAAGTTCCTCAGCGTTCACATCACCGAGGAACTGTCCTGGACTTTACTTACAAACACTGTGGTCAAGAAAGCCCAACAAAGACTCTACTTCCTAAGAAGACTAAAGAAGTTTGGTACGAACACCAGCATAGATACAGGAGTCTGCCTTCGCGTACAAAAAGATTAATGGACA
>NC_056517.1:1714240-1737916 GCF_014905685.2 Nematolebias whitei
ACTGCGAAGGAAAGAGGCTTGTAATAGCAGGTGTTTACATGTGTTGAAATAAGCAGAGAATGAATTAATGAGTCATCAAATGATCAGGTGAGTTTGAAAGTGAGGGAACAGAGCAGGCAAAGTGAAGCACGACAGCATTCCCTCCATGTTCTTGTAGCCAGCATGCCATCACACAGCCAGTGTGTTTAAGGGTGTCATAACTAATTAGGTGTTCTCAGCTTTAGGCGTTGGTAAATTCTGACTGCTACTGCTAGGAATGGTAAGTAGTCTAATTACAGCCTCAAAATTAACAATGTGGTTTTTTTTGTTATTTTTATAAGTTCTTCTGCATAGTTGTTTGCAAATCAGTGAAGTCCACTTTTCACATAAATGTTGCTAAAAATTTCAACCAACTTCAATCTGAGTGCTGTTTTTCTTCAGTGCAATTTGTATGAAACAAAATTACTGCTTTTTTGCAAATGCCACAGCCACTTGTCTACACTTTGATTGTTGCTTAATTCCCTCTTGTCGTCCCTCTTTTGCTCCATTAGGAAATTTGACTGTTTCACTCAATTTGCTGAACTCTTTTGTAAAAAAAAATTGCCCAGTTTTCAGTTGTAATTTCCCAGCATTTGCAATTGTTGAACACTCATGCAAAAGGGCAAGACTTATTTTCCAAAACATCTAAAAAAATGTAAGTTAACTTCAAAATTGCTGTGACCATTATTGCTTTGTATTCCTGATAAAAGACCAAGTTAAATATAGTTTTACAAATAGGAAAAACATAATATGTTCATAAAGTTTGTTTTCTCAGTCATCCAGGTATATAACAACAAAAAAGGTTGAATCATGTGTTTTTGAAACCATTAGTGAAAAGGCCAGACTTCAGGGGTATCTGAGGCAGGCTTGAAACACAAGAGTCAGGGTGGCTTCTGGGTAATACCAGATGGCTAGGCCTCAGACCGACGAAGCCTCTTGGATGAGGGGCGAAACGTTTTTTTTAACAAAAAAACGAAGTCCAGATGACATGATTCAACCTTTTTTGTTGTTATAATATGTTCATGATTTTCTTCCACTTTTCAGCCATGACAATAACATGATACTCTTCCACATAAACGTGTTTTGTTGTGCAAACAGTGTTCTGTGAAAGAGCTAATGAGCTCAAATCAAACTACACTTGTATATGAAACGAGAGCACAAAAGAAAAAAAATGCATTACAAGTGTCTGAAAACAAAGATTATGGGTCAGGATTCAGAATCCTAGCCAGCAATTAAATTATGTGAATGCAAAGCGTGAAGCCTGTTGTTGTCGGCTCCGAATGAAGTGAGGGGTAAAGTGCACTGACTCTGCTTTTGTGTTATAAACAAAGCGATAATACCCAGGCTGTGCTTCACCTGCATTTAATGTCTGTGCAGGCACGCAGGCAGATATGCTAATGAGATGTGGATGTGAGCAGGATGAGCAATTGTTCAGCCAAGCCCTCCCTGGGCAGAGTGTGCGGTAGAGTGAGAGTGGTCTTCAACGTCCCCCTTCTTTTGTGAACAGTTCTGAAGCCAGGATGCACTAAGCATCCTGAAGTGGTGATTAATTAAATGCAAAAAAATGGGATTAGCATGGTGTACTCTATTCCCAGTTTCCGTGTGATTCCAACAACAAGAAATAGGCCGGCTAAAGCCAGGGATAAAACTGCTGTGTGCAGCACAGCTGGGATGCTTTCTTAAGATTAGGACACAGACGTGTGCAAATAATTACCTACTGAATAAAGTTATTTAACTTTTTGTCAACACGCAAACGTTTAAAATCATTTTCAACGCGTCTTGACAAGTGGGGGCATAACATGAGGTCACTTTTGTACGTTTTATGCACTGTCATGGTATATATTACATATGTACAGAGACTAACGCTCTGACTAAAGCTAAAGAGACTAAAGCTTTGCAGAGAGTGGTGAAGGCTGCACAGAAGATGTTGGAGTCAGTCTCCCCACCATCACAGACATCTACACCTCCAGATGCAGGAAGAGGGCCACCTGCATCATGAAGGACCCCACTCACCCAGCACACACACTTTAAGCCCCACTCCCCTCAGGAAGGAGGTTGAGGAGCATTAAGTGTAGAACCACTAGACTGAGGAACAGCTTCTACCCTGAGGCTGTTAGACTCATGAATCTCTAATCAGGAGAATCTCTGTAAGAGAAAAAAAATCACTGTAATGCCACTTTAATTGGTGATATGCTACTTATCTGTGCTGCTGATTATCTCATGCTGCTGATTATCTCATTCTGCTGATTATCTCATTCTGCTGTATTCAGTCATACCTGATCACCGCAGACTCATGTCCGGGCTGCTGCTGATACACCATATTGTTTTACATTATTAGTGTATAGCTTATATCTTAGATCTTTTAATGTACCGTTTGGTGTTTGTTTAGCATATATCTTAGATCCTTTGTACCGTTTCTTTTTACACTTTATATTTTTGCTAGTTTTGGATGTAACTGGGACACTGTGTACATAATTTTGTTCTACCTCATGTACCACATGAGATGAGAATAACAATAATCTTGACTAGAACTTGCTCTAATGTACCCCAGAGTGCTATATTGCCAAATGATCCTCACATCTGCAGAAGAAATCATGAACATGAGCTAAAATAGCATGAAAGTCATAAATTATCAACCTATTTCTTGTACTACATCAAAGTCAACCAGGTTTCTCCGAATCAGACGGAACTGAAAAAAGGTTATCAATCCCTAACTTGTTTTTTTGATTAGAGCTTAATTTAATTCCAACGATTTGCAGTTGTAAAAGTCTTATCTTTCAAAGCCTGGAACACTTTTTTTTAAAATGGTGAGGTCAGGATTTGCCAAACCTCAGATGAGGCATTTTGATAAACTTACTTTTGGAGAGTGATCTAAATTGCATTGCTGGACCCTGAAAAAGCTCCCATCCTTTGAATATTGCTGCACGTGTTCTGACTGTGGCTGGCCGTGACTTCAGCGCTCTGCCAGTGTTTGCAGCAACATCCAGAGAGGGTCAGCAGTCATCTGGGAATAGCAACTGTCTGTCCAGTTGAGTCACGTTCCTCCTGTTTCTCCTGTCGCACTTCTTTTCTTTCACTGTCAAGTACTTGGGCCGGCGGATATTGTCCAGTCTCACCTGGCTTTACTTGTGTTCCTCAGAGATATACAAGTGCAATTTAAGGATGGCTTCTCACATGATTCCAGCTCTACCAGGCAGAATACGAACCCTCTGCTATCCATTATCCTAAAGTTTAAGGCCAACAAGAGATTTATGTTCTAGCAGGTAAAAAAAGGAGAAGTAACAAATTTATGCTGATGAAAGGTGGCTTTACTCCCTTCAGTTGTGTGAAGTAATGTGAGGTTTAAAGTCATTCAAGCATATAATCGGTAATCAAAATCTATGCTGGCTGTAATAGCCTTTGCCTGCTGGTAGATTGAATTTGAATGTGCCATAATGACTGCATTTGGAAAGCCTTTCACGGTGCCTAATCACCTTGGACAATTAAGACTAAACTTTGAAAATGTACATACATTCGTCTGGTTGTGGGCAACACATTGCACATCTAAATACTTTGAAACTGATGATTGTTGCTTTCTACACACATTTCTTTTGGATGGCTCCTATATATTTTTAGCAAGTGCAGGCCTCCTGGTGGAAATAAAATTTGACGTTGTCAAAACCCAGAGCCTTGGTTCAGGAAAATGCACAGCTGGAATAATAATGTGTTCACTCAGTTTACAAAACTGTACAATAAATTGCTTTCTGTTATGTATTTTTTAATCCAATCATCAGCTGCATTTCATATGACAAATGTTACTGGGAACTTCTGTCCTCCAATGTCCTGTCCTGCTTAGTAAAATTTGTGCCCAGATTTACAGTTCTCTCAGTTGACTAAACTGTACACACAAATGTGCACAAGTATTAGTGCAAACAAGTTAAGTCAGGTCCTGTAGAAGAAACGTGTCTACCATTCTTTTGTTTTTTGAACCCGTCCAGAGGACCTGACTTCACTTTTTTGGATTATTCTACTTGGATTATTGAGCAGTCAAGGATTCAAGGGTCCTTATTTGTCATTCACACTACATGTGCTGCAGTGGTGGAAGGAAATTGTGTACACGGGGTTCCAGTTACATCCAACCAAAGTGTACATTTAAAAAATAAAAACAGTAATAAGATCTAAGACATGAACAAAGGAAACTGTTAATACCCTAAGCACTAGTAGTACAAAAAACAACACGCTGAACAGCAGCACAAATATGAGTCTGTGTGAGCAGATGAGTACGCATCAAGATACAAGTACTAGTGTTTTTGTACAGCAGGTGTTGAACATGTGTACTGGTTTTCAGTGTATAAAAGGAAACAGATTAAAACACAACTTCTTCTATGAATCAAGGTTGTAGTGACCTTCCACAAACACAACATCAGGCTGCATTATCCAGTAACTTCTATAGGACTGTCTGTTTTCACCGTAATCAGATCAGATAGTTATGAATCTGACATGAGTCAAACATCTGAATGTTTCTGAACCTAAATGTTGATCTGTTGCTCTCAAATATAACAACTGTTTGTAAATCAACATGAACAATCTTACCTTTTTTTTTTTTTACCCTGACCTCTGTTGGGCTTGGAAGTACTGCTTGTGAAATCCTTTGGTTCACCTTAGAATATATTTTATTTTACAGAGAGTTTTTATATCTCAAGCAGTGTTTAAAAAGACAATAGAAGGCACAAAGACCAGCAGCTTCCAGCTGTTCAACTGGAGTGGATTTATACTCTTCATGTGCCCAGTTCTGTTGGTGGGGAGAGCTGATGTCTGTTGGGAAATTTCCATTTAGCATTCATCATGTGCACAAACTCTGACTCATCACTGATGAAGATGGCACAGCTCTTTATACATCTTGCCCTGCCATTTGATAAATTACAGTTGGCTTAATTAAAAAAAGTTTAGCTGCATTCAAAGTCTGCAATTTTTGTAAAATGTCACACACACAAAAGGGAAATGGAAATAAGTTTTCGATTCCTCCCATCCATTTTCTATACAAAGGAGAAGTTCAGAAGTAAGTGAGTGCTTCTCGTAGCACTATCAATTATTCTGTCACTTCTTCAAGTCATGAGAGAAGTCTGTCAGTGTCAAAGAACAGCATAGCACTGTGGAAATGGTTAGACTGCCACTTCTGTCTTCATCATAACCTCAAATTGGGTTTGAAGGTGTGAAGTCCCTGAAGGTCAACGTGTACTTAAGAGCTAGAAGATGTTCAAAGCTCTTAAGCAGCGATGTCACAACTGCATGTATTTATTTATTTATCTTTACTGTCTAAAATGATTTGTTTGTGGAAAGTTGTACCTACGAATGCAGACAGTCACAAGGATCTGGAATAAAGAAACTGAAAGATCAATTTTAGAACAAAGCAAAAAGCTGACGTGGCAGCAGTTACTTACAACATAACTCAAGGAGGACGTGATTTACAACGAGACATGGTAAAAGCACGCACAAAGCTCGACTGAGGAGTAGGGAGCACAGAGGAAATTAAAGTGCTGGGGCTAATGAGGGGCGCTGCTGCATCTAAACTAACGGACATGAGGATCAGGTGTGGGTGGTGTGGCAGAGCAGAGGAGCAGGAATTGATTATGGATACGTATTGGGAAATTTAACTGGTAGAACAGACAGAGGAACAGAACAACAACAAAAAAACATGGGAAATGTTGGTAAGCATGACCAAAAAAATTAGAAGACCTCATGCTAACACAAAAGGCCTTGACCTTCGGCATGCACAGGGGTGATTCTCAGTTGAGTGTGTAATGGCTGGGATAAGAGTCAGCTACTCTAAGTCCGAGGACATGATGCTCAACCGAAAATAGGTGGAATGCCCCATCAACGTCGGGGGTTGGGTGTGGGTAGTCTTTGCAGGTGGTGATGGGGGAAGATTATGTAAAGGTCATGGAAGTTTTCACTTACTAATGTCAAATTAATATAGAACCATGTGTGTGAAGCCGTGAGCACCTTTCTGTGTACTCAGAGAGGAGCCTGATAACTGATTAGTGTATACGTTGATGCTCCTCTGTGCTGTCTGTGGGCAGACCTTGTGAGCAGGGTGGAATATAACGTCTTCCAACATTTTTCAGTCAGGTCATCTGGACAGTTTCTTTTTTTGTGCTGAAACGTTTCGCCTTCGATCCAGAAGGCTTCATCAGTCAAGGAAACACACAACAAAACTGATTCTTCCCCCAGCAGCTTACTCCAAAGTGGAACAAACCAGTTATGTTGGTGCTGAGATGGTCTCTTTGGCACGCCCTCTCCACCATTGCCAGCCCTCTTCCTTGTTGACAGTCGTGTCAAACTGGTTGAAAACAACAAAGTCCATGCTCAATGTATACATATAGCATATAACATCTTATATCCCTGTGTTTCGATGGCTGCTCCACTTGCAAGATTTAAACTTGATTGTAAAGATCTTCTAGTTTCCTTACGTGGCTTAATTATTTAATGAGCTGATGATCAAGTTATCCAAAAGGTGGAGCTTCTTCTCCTTCACAAAGAAAGGAGTCAGCTGAGGTGGTTTGGGCATCTGACTGGGATGCCTCCTTGATGTCTCCCTTTCCAAGGTTTTCCGTGCACGTCCTACATGAAAGGCAGCCTGAGAAAGATTCAGTATTTGCTGGGTATATTTTCTGGCCTGGGGATGTCTTGGGGTCCCCTAGGAGGAGCTGGAGTGTGTTGCTGGGGGGAGGGAGGTCTGTTTTTTTGGGGGTTTTTTTTGGAACTGTTGCCTCTGCAACCCAACTATAGATAAGTGATAGAAGATGGAGAATAAACACAAGAAGACTACCAAATATTAAACAAGAGATTCATAACTGAACAACCACTTAACAAGTTTGACTGGATCCATGATCAAGTTAAACAATAATGATCTTCCATGAGCCATTTCCTTTGATTTACATCAGAAGTTAGAGGGAATGTATGCAGCTGCTATTTTTAAAATCAACTTGTTGGAGAATTTCTGACTAAAAAGGGTGTACATGAGAAACTGGGACAGCCAAGTTGTCAGAAACTGTCGAAAAGGGACGTTCTTTTCCACTGTAACAAAGCTATTTCACAAATACCTGTCCACATATTGCACAGTCTCACATTCCCAAAGGCCGTTTATGTGAAGCTTGTTTGAAAATACTGGCCTTTCTCATGTTCTCTACAAGACTGGAAAAAAATCTATTGTAGCAGAAAACAGCATCAAAATTAAAACTGTTGTTAATGAAGGGAAATGAACATACCCATATCCTGGTAGAGAGCATTCTGACATACACAGATCTCTTTATACATCCAGCTGTACATTTATTTACAACATGAGTTTCCTTTTCTTGTGTTTTCCATTTCTAAACAACTGACTTCAAGCTGAGACTTAAGTTCAGGGACATGCTTTAAATGAATCGATGAGTTCCTTGGCCATAACCTAATGAACGCACGTGTCCTTCGGTCCAAGCGATAATGACCACATCCTATAAATTAGTAGGTGAGTGTGGGTGACAGCCGGTCTGGGTAAACACTAAAGATCAGCATCTTAATGAAGCAGGGCATCCTTTCAGTACTAATTTCACTAATGTCTCAGTTTTAGAAGAGTAATTCATTTTTACAGGCTTTTCAGTTTATTGCCAACATGTTGCTATGGCTGTTTTCATGCGATAAAATATTTAAAAATGAAGATTACTTATATTCAGTTAATATTTATTTTCCTCTATCTTTGGGACATGGTTCAAGAAGACACTTCAGCTGTCAAACTATCTAATAGTTGCCAAAATTTAAAAAAATTAAAAATTGCACCATGTATGAAGCAAATGTAACGTTATATTTTGAGAAAATGGGAAACGTAAAAGATGAGATGAATAAACCTTGGCACCCATGCACCAAGGTCAATATTTGCTGAATGATTGGTACTTCCTACAAGGCAATAGTGCAGTTCTCTTTCAAATAAATGCTTTAATTAAAATCCCATTGAGGCAGCCAAAATTGCATCCTCCCATGCTATCAGCTGCCTGATGTGGTGAGTGACCCTGCGGTTGTAACCCTTGCTACTGAGACCATCGATCCTGCTGACCATTGCACTGGTTCAGAGAATGAAAGGCTACATTTTGTGTTAATACAGTGGTTTTTATTGTCATTGCATCCCTCGGGAATGCTTTAATGACCAATGAGGACAATAAAGGCCCAACATATACACACAGAGACACTGACCGGCAGGATCTGGTGATCATACTGTGGGAGTCACTAGAGTGAAGAAAGCCTTTGTAGTCAACGGGTAATGAAGCCATGGCAGAGATCAAGTTGAAAGGCAGGGAGGCTAACCATAAGTCACAGAAGACCAGAAAATCATTGGCCCGTCGCACTCAGTCTTTTTGATTCTTGTTGCAGGGAGTGGAGTGCTCAGAGAGCAGCGGAGCCTCTTACTTGTGTTTTCCATGAAAGGTTGAAGGGTGAAACCTGCTCGCTTGATATTTAACACAACACAGCTGTTAATTTAGTAACACCATAAATGTATAAAATAATGTTAGTTGAATTCACAGCTTGGGTCAACTTACCTGACAAAATAAATACATGAATAAATTTAACACCACTTATGTCCAGTTAAATCTGAACAACAAAAAAGGACAATTTTGAGCTCCTTGCAAAATCATTGCAATTTCTGCTAATTAGTTACCTTGAGTATTTGTTAGTGAGTGGTTTGAAAAACTAGCAGTCGTAATTAAAATCTCTCCTTCAGTCATATGTTACTGAAATTAAATAATGAATAACATTTTGTAAAAGTGTTGCTAGTTTGAACTAACGTCTTGCATTCAAATAGACTAATTTACAAATATTCCTCTTTGGCTTTTCCCTCTTCACGGGTTGCAACAGCAAGACATCCTCCTCCATTTCACTCAATTAATAAAAATAATAATAATTATTATTATTTATATGTATATAATTTGGTTTAAATTTCATATGAAAATGCAGGAGAGGTTACATCATTTTGGAAAAGGGATTTTAAAAGGTCGCACATTTTCATAGTGGTAATGATCTAAATGATTGGGGTTTATATTACCTATGATTATTGTTGATAATCATAGGGAAATGCAAATTGATAACAATAATTGCAAATGTGATAATCAATATACAGCTACTGTAGGTAAATAAGCAATCAGTCTTGTTGCAGACAGTACTTACTGTAAGTACGCTTTACTTGCATTGTACCATGGAGCTTGGAAAAAGTACTCTGTTCTGAAGGCAGAGAAGCTCATTCAAGACAATCTGGTGTTGTATTCTATGTATTTAAAGAAGAAAGTCAAATACATTTAGAACAGTCCATAATCAAATTGGAAAAAAGCAATGAGGTTGACTTTTAGTCGAGGATTTGCTAAACACTTTCATTACAAACACACTTGAGCGAAGTATATAAGGACATTAGACAGATACGGATGTGTGACATTGTAATTAACCAATTAAGCATGTTTGAATAATTAATGTACTGTGTTTCCTAAGCTTTGGTTTGTTCCTTCCCATGAATTAACAAGGCTTTTAAATAATCCATGTGCTCTCTCTGCCAGCTTGCTGGCCAAATAGGGACGTTTTGTCAAGATGAATTTAGCCATCAGCTGGACTGGTCTACTTGGTGCACATTTGACAGTTTCAAGAAGTAATGAAAAGGTACAATGAGCTCACATTAACCAGGTCAACGAGTGCACTAAACTGGTCTTTTTCTTTTTCTGCGATGGCAGCAAGTAGAACTAAATGTGTTTACTCTCATCAATAAATAATTAATCTAATCATGCAATGTTAAAAAAAGACTTATTTGTGAATGGTGTACAGTTTGAGCATTTTAGTGATTAATAAATATGCAATTCCATTTTTGTAATGAAACACATAAATAGCTGGGGGGTTTTTTTCATTTATTTTGAGCTGAAAAATGTTAGTTTTACATGAAAAGTGTGAGAGATTCAATTTCCAGATTTTTTAGAAGAGTTAACCAACTGTAGACATGCAAGAGCAAAGATTTGTT
Organism: Nematolebias whitei; assembly: GCF_014905685.2. Classification (NCBI taxonomy): domain Eukaryota; kingdom Metazoa; phylum Chordata; class Actinopteri; order Cyprinodontiformes; family Rivulidae; genus Nematolebias; species Nematolebias whitei. The sequence goes on from NC_056517.1 coordinate 1,724,265, forward strand.
CGCCTTCTTAAAAGAATGTTTTGTAGACAAAGACAAACACGCTGCCTAAAATCTATTTTTACTTTCTTTTTTATACTCGTTCTTCTAGATGAATGTATTTTAATGATGTACAGCATACTGTGATTTAAAGCTTAAAATTAGGAAGAACAAACAACTTCACATTTTTATGTTGTTTTCAATGATTTATCATTTCTGGAGGAAAAACATATAAATCCTCCCCATCTCAAGATTTTCTCACCTCCTCGAACAGGCTTAGGAAAACGTGTTATAATCTTTTATATATATATAAAAACTTCTCCTCTTCAAACATGACAAGATGCCATGTGATTTCTTGCTACAGCAAGTCTCCAAGAATCGCGTGTGACAGGTCTTCACTCATCACAGACGCCGCTGCCTCATTCACACTGACACTTCCACGGTGTCTCGGGGTGAATCTGCTGTAACTCTTGTCTGTAAAACCTCAACACTAATGTTAACATCGCTGCTACTGGAACAACTCTGTTCAACCCTGAAACCTTGGAGTTTCAGGGAGTAATGCAACATCACATTCTAAATTTCAGCTTCATTATGTTTCCGCTCTTAAAGTGCTCTGTATAAAATGACCAAAATCGTTTCTATCTAGATGTTAATTTCTAGCTTCTTGGTGAAAAACAAATGTTTGTTTTTTTTTTCAATACAAATCTCCATAAAGCAAAAGAACACAGATTGAAAGTGTTAAGAGCGTCTCTCTTGCTCTCTCCCAGCTTCGCTGGCCGGAGGGAAACTAGGGACAACTTCACACTTTTTTATAACACTTTATTTAAACAGGAAGGATATGTTATCAGGATACAAACAGATCTGGAGAATTGATCAAAAATGGCAGCGAACCCAAAATGCAAATCAACTGTGAACATAACGTGAAGATCCAGCAGGTTTTGTGCTGCTGGTCAGTTCCGCCTCCTCGGAGACACTCCTCCGGCCTCTCGCACTGATCACAAATTATTTTCCCAGGAGCTACACAAAAGACCTTTGTAAATCAATGAGACGTCTTATGGTGTTATCGCACAGGACCGAGGTGTTATCAGAGAGCTGCACATCTGCTACTTCCTCCTGCTGCATTCCTTCTGTTTTAACAAAACAACACGGCCTCTGTATTTAAGCAGGCCCTCATCTGTTCATGCTGCAACCATTCGTAACTACTCCGCTACGTAAAGCACACATTAACTGATCAGGATTACTCATAGCAGTTGATTAATACCGTTTAAACCTCCAACAAAACCCAACTGTGTTAATGCATGGACCAGCTGAAGATTGGTTGCCTTTTTTTGACAACTGTATTTGGAAGTATGGTATTATCCATTAACTTTACCTGCTTCTTCCTTTGTTGGGTTTGTGGGGGTCACTGGTGCCCATGTCCAGCCATCACTGTGCGAGAGGCAGGGACAACCTGGACAGGTCTCCAGTCCATCACAGGGACACATAGAGACAAACGAGACAAACAACCATTCTCTCTCTCACTCTCTCACACCTAGGGACAGTTTGAAGTTACCAATCAGCCTAACATGCATGTTTATGGTCTGTGGGAGGAAACCGGAGTACCCGGAGAAAACCAACGCATGCACGGAGAGAACATGCAAACTCCACCCAGAAAGGCCCCTGGACCGGGGTTTGAACTGGGACGACCAGCTTACTGAGAGGCGGCAGCTCTACCAACTTTACCACCGTACTGCCAAGTATTATTATATTATAGGTGTTATTGAACAGGGAATGTCAACAGTGAGGTTGACACTTTTACAACGGGATAACGTGCAGTTAAGAGAAGCAACGTTCACGAACAATCCAAATCTTTTAAAGAGCGCTTTACATCTAACGATAAGAACCGAACTGAAGGCCGTTGAGTGTTACTGATTATTTTTAATTCCTCCTTGTAATTTATTTGTGTTTTTTTCACAAATACAGAGACAAATACTCGTCCTTCACTTTTCATGAATCTTGAAGATCCGTTTCCCTTCAAAGAGCCATATATCTCCTCTCTATGACTGTTGAAAATGCATGCTGCTTCAAAAACTTGGATAGGGGACCACCCTTACACATCTGCAACATGCACTGCAAGTTGAGTATATAATTAATAACATTTACACCAAACAGTAAATTAATGTGTGTTTGCATAATTTGTATGTTAAGGAAAAAGTAATAAATATAAGCTTAAGTCACCAAAAGTTGGATAACTTTGTACTTCCAGAGTGTCACAAGGAATTCAATAACCAAAGGTCCAAACATCAAAATGAAACATACAAACATTATGCTACCCTCTAATATCAATTCAATTAAATTCAAGTCAGTTCAGTTCATTTACATGGCACCAAGTCTCAACAGAAGTCATCTCAGGGCACGGAAACATTCATGAATATAAAAAGTAAGTTATGACATGAATTATCTGATGAGCAGACTACTCTGAGTTTAACTTCATGGCAGACATCTTGAGCAAGCACGAAGGCAACAGTGGAAACAAACACACACAGCATACATGCATCCACAGCAAACCGTTGCACAAAGACGTGGCAGTTGTTTTTACACCGGATGCCCTTCATACTATATATATATATATATATATATATATATATATATATATATATAGTAAATGCCTACTTACTACTTTTACTAATATTCCTAAGTTGCAGTTTTCCACTTATTGCGGGGAGCTGAGAACAGAAACCCCTGTGATGAACAAGGACCTACTGTACACAGTATTTATATGTCTTACTCTGTGTTTTTTGTATTATTCTGGTTTCTTCAATTTCAAGTTTTCTGAATAAAGTATTCAAATACATTTAGAGTGTTTTTTTTGTGATGGTACATGATAATCTAAATGATATGTCATGGCGGGGGGTGGGGAGCGCTACTGTTTGCCCAGGGCACCAAAAAGGCTAGGACTGCCCCTGATTGTGCAGAAGAAGCCTCAAGCTTCCACACTTTTGGTAGAAAACCCAAGCTTGAAGTGAGAAGCCTGAGTGCACGCGCATGCGTGCGTGTCATGAACCAGAGGCCGGATCGCAAACAACAACAACAACCACTGAGAGGGTTAAAAGATTTATTGTGAAATAAAGTAAAACTCTGGAGTAGGTCCGGTTCTGGGCTGGTTCCGATCTTCTGATTGGTAGTTCGTGATTGGGTAGTGTTGTAGTGGCGGGCTGCCAGTAGAAGTAGAACTGATGTTAAGGTCCACTGGAACGGAGTCCAACAGGCTTGCAACTAAAAGATAAAGGTTAGTAGATGCAGGGGGAAAGAGGCTAATTGGGGAAATGAATCTGTGGGAATCAGATTCAGGGGTAAGGATAAGTCCGTGATACAGAATGAGCTTGACCTTTAATCCGTGATCCAAAAACAGTCAGACGGGAAAGGCAGAGTTCATACCGTGAAGTCAGTTGTTCAGCAGAAGTATCCAGTACGTGATCCAAAAAGAGAGTCAAAAAACAAGAGCATGAGTCGGTACCTGATCAGATGAGCAAAAGCAGACGAGGGCTGAGGCAAAAGCGTGGTCGTGGTCAAGGCAAGGGTCATGAACGTGATGAGTCAATCAATGGAATGCTGGAAAGTCTACTGCTGATGAGACAGGATAGAGAATCTGGCCCAGACTGAGAGGAATGAGTGAGCTTAAGTACTGACTGGACCAGGTGGTGGAGCTGTGGGATAATGAGCGGTGACAGGTGACATGAGTTGAGTGATTACTGAGTGTGCAGCATGACAGAGGAGCTGACAGAGAGCAGAGCTATGACAGAACCCCCCCCTCAAGGTCCGGCTCCTGAAGGACCACCAGGCTGGAGAGGGTTCAGTCGATGAAAGTCTCTAATGAGGGTTTTGTCCAGAATATTGCGTGAGGGCACCCAGGAACGTTCCTCCAGGCCGTACCCCTGCCAGTCTACCAGATACTGGAGTCCTCTCCCCCACCTTCTGGATCGAAGAAGGCGTCGGACCGTGTAGGCTGGGCTCCCCTGAATGAGTCGGGCGGGTGGTAGGAGGTCGGTGGTGGGTCGAAAACGTGGCAGGACAAATGGCTTGAGTCTTGAGACATGAAACGTTGGATGAATGCGCATGGACCTGGGTAACTGTAAGCGAACAGAGACAGGATTGATTATTTTGGTAATCAGAAAAGGACCAATGAAACGTGGTGCTAGTTTCTTAGATTCCACACGGAGAGGAAGGTCCTTGGTGGAGAGCCACGCTTTCTGGCCCACCTTGTACAATGGTTGAGGCGTTCTCCTGCGGTTAGCCCCCCGAACGTACCTTTTGGTGGCCAAAATTAGGGCTCTCCTGGCTTTTCTCCAGACTCGCTGGCAACGTAAAATTGCGAGTCGTGCAGAGGGAACCCGAGCTTCTCTCCCCTGGACTGAAAAAACAGGGGGTTGGAATCCATAGACAACATGAAAGGGTGAAATACCTGATGTAGAGGATGGAAGAGAGTTGATTGCTTGTTCAATCCAAGGGAGGTTGGACGTCCATTTCCTCGGGTCCCCCTCGCAGAGGAGCCGAAGCTTGGTCTCCACCTCCTGGTTGGTACGCTCAGATTGTCCATCCGTTTGGGGATGAAAACCTGACGAGAGGCTGACCGAGATCCCTAGCAGGTTGCAAAACTCCCTCCAGAACTTGGAAATGAATTGGGGACCTCGGTCAGACACAATGTTCTGGGGGAGCCCATGGAGCCTGAAAACCTCCTTGGCCATGATAACGCTGAGCTCCTTGGAAGAAGGTAACTTGGGGAGAGGAACCAGGTGGACCATTTTAGAAAAACGGTCCACAATGGTCAATAACACTGAATTACCTTCAGAAGGGGGTAATCCAGTCACAAAGTCCATAGCAATATGTGACCATGGGCGTGAAGGAATTGGCAGGGGTCGTAGCAGCCCGGCAGGTGGGCGATTGGAAGACTTGGCACGATTGCATTCGGGACATGACTTGACAAAGTGCTTGGTGTCCTCCGTAAGCGTAGCCCACCAGAATCGGGCGCGAATGAGTTGGAGGGTCTTGGTGATTCCTGGGTGACAGAACAACTTTGATGAATGGCATAATTCAAGAACCTCTTTTACCTTTTGATTGGGGACAAACAGGCGCCCCCTAGGACAGGTGGGTGGACGTGGCTCGGAGAGTTGGACTTGTTGGAGATCGAGTTCTAATTGAGTCAAAGAAAGACGTACGGTCTCAGGCAGGATGAACTCGACCTCTTCTGAGGGCCCTTCCTTGACCTCAAAGACCCGGGACAGGGCATCCGGCTTGGCATTCTTGGGCCCGGGTCTGTAAGAGAGGGTGAAACTGAACCGAGAGAAAAACATAGCCCACCTGGCCTGACGGGGATTGAGTCTCTTTGCTGTGCGAAGGTACTCCAGGTTTTTATGGTCGGTCCATACCAAAAAGGACTTCTTCGCACCTTCCAGCCAGTGCCTCCATTCCTCCAGGGCCATCTTGACTGCCAAAAGCTCACGATCTCCCACGTCGTAGTTTCTCTCAGCGGGGGAGAGTGCCCTGGAGAAGTAAGCACGGGGTGGATCTTACCATCTGTGCTGCGCTGACTGAGGATGGCGCCCACCCCGGTGCTGGATGCATCGACCTCCACAATGAATTGTTTCTCGGGGTCTGGAGAGTGCAAGATTGGAGCAGAGGAAAACAATGTTTTGAGCTTCTGGAATGATTGGTTGGCAACGGAGTCCCAGATGAACTTGGTCTTAGATGAGGTGAGAAAATGAAGAGGAGCTGCAACTGAACTGTAGTTCTTAATGAACCTCCTATAAAAATTTGCTAAACCGAGAAACCTTTGCAGCTGTTTACGATCCTTGGGCTTGGGCCAATCCACCACCGCTGATACCTTCCCGGGTTCCATGGATACTTGACCTGGAGAAATGTTGAACCCAAGGAATGAGGTGGACACTTGGTGGAAAGCACACTTCTCTGCCTTGACAAACAAGTTGTTCTGTAAAAGGCGGGTTAAGACAGCTCTGACATGGCGACGGTGAGAAATGCTATCTTGTGAAAAGATAAGTATGTCATCAAGGTAAACAAAAGCGTAAATGTTAATCATGTCACGAAGGACATCATTAACCAGGGCTTGGAAAACGGCAGGAGCATTGGTGAGGCCGAATGGCATAACAAGATATTCATAATGGCCATCTGCGGTATTAAAAGCCGTCTTCCATTCATCTCCCCGCCGTATCCTGACCAAATGGTAAGCGTTGCGAAGATCCAGTTTGGTGAATATCTTAGCATTTTGGATTATATCAAAAGCAGAGTTCATGAGGGGCAGAGGATACTTGTTCTTTATGGTTATTTTGTTAAGTTCTCTATAGTCAATGCATGGACGAAGTGACCCATCTTTCTTCCCTACAAAAAAAAAACCTGCACCAGCGGGGGATGCTGAAGGTCTAATGATACCAGCTTGGAGGGACTCTGTTATATATTTCCTCATGGACTCTTGCTCGGGACCAGACAAAGAATATAATCTACCCCGAGGGGGGGTAGAACCTGGGATCAGGTCAATACCACAATCGTATGGACGATGTGGCGGAAGGGACGTAGCTTTTGATTTATTAAAGACCTCTTTCAAATCATGGTACTCTTTAGGTACCTGACTTAGATTAGGATAGGTCTCCTCATTGGCTGTGACAAGGGCTGGTGAACTGGGTTGGCTCTGAATACATGTAGAATAACACTCATTAGCCCATCCTACAATCTCTTGATTCCTCCAATCGATTTGGGGGTTGTGTTTGCGTAACCAAGTGGAACCTAAAACCACTGGGAGTTGGGGTGAATCAATAACAATGAATCTGATCAGTTCCGAATGGTTGTTGGCCGACACCATGGTGACTGGAACAGTTTCAAGACTAGATTGACTTAAAGGATGACCATCTAAAGCGAGGACCTTATGGTTGTTAGGTGATGGAACAATGGTCAGATCTATGGATTTAGCAAAGGTTTTATCAATGAATTCCGTGTCGGCCCCTGAATCAATAAAAGCTGAGATGATGACGGGTTGACCACCCTTTATTATGAACTTGACCTTGGACTTGGACATGATAGGTGGAGAGGACTTGATCTTATGACTAAGACTCAACAGGAGCCTCTCTTCTCCTGCTGAGCCTGGTCTTTTACTGGACAATGATGACAATCATGACCGCCTTGACCACAATAAAAACAGAGATGGTACCTCCTCCGATGTTCTCGTTCCTGGGTGGTCAGATGACTTCTTCCTAGTTGCATGGGTTCCGTAGCATACAGAGGATCCTGAGGGCTCTTGGTTTGTTCCGTTTTAGGTTCATGATCCACAAGGTGATGTCTGGTTCTGGACATGGCTGTGGCCTTGCCTCGACTCTGTTCACGGTCACGCTCACGCTCACGCAGGCGAAGGTCAACACGGGTGGCCACCTCCTCCAGCTGGCGTAGGGATGAGGGATAGTCCATTGTTGCCAGCACATCCTTAACATCTTCATTAAGCCCCCTGAAGAAGGCGTCAGTGAGTGCGTGTTCATCCCAATGACTGTCTGCTGAAACAGAGTGAAAGTGAATGATGTATTTGGTTACAGAATCCTTGCCTTGTTTAATATCAAAAATTCTTCGGGCTGCCTCTCTCTCAGGGAGGATGGGGTCAAAAACCCAACACAACTCTTTGGAAAATTCAGAAAAATTACGACATACCACGCCACCTTTTAACCATTCAGAAGTGCCCCACGTCTTGGCTCTTCCAGCGAGAAGTGAGACAGCATAAGCTACTTTAGCATGCTCAGTGGGAAAACATGAAGGTTGCAATTGAAATTGAATGTCACACTGAGTCAAAAATGGTCGACATTGCTCAGGCTCACCTCTGAAATGTTCAGGGGGGGCTAACCGTGGTTCTCTTGGTGCAGGAGTCAACAGGGTTTGGTTGATGACTTGGTTTGACTGTTGGGACAAAGCTTGAAGAGAAACAACCATTTCCTGAAGCCCTTTCTCAAGTTTACTAACAGCCCCTTCTACCTTAGAGCACCACTCTCGGGTTGGTGTTGGATCCATAATGGCCAGATTCTACTGTCATGAACCAGAGGCCGGATCGCAAACAACAACAACAACCACTGAGAGGGTTAAAAGATTTATTGTGAAATAAAGTAAAACTCTGGAGTAGGTCCGGTTCTGGGCTGGTTCCGATCTTCTGATTGGTAGTTCGTGATTGGGTAGTGTTGTAGTGGCGGGCTGCCAGTAGAAGTAGAACTGATGTTAAGGTCCACTGGAACGGAGTCCAACAGGCTTGCAACTAAAAGATAAAGGTTAGTAGATGCAGGGGGAAAGAGACTAATTGGGGAAATGAATCTGTGGGAATCAGATTCAGGGGTAAGGATAAGTCTGTGATACAGAATGAGCTTGACCTTTAATCCGTGATCCAAAAAACAGTCAGAAGGGAAAGGCAGAGTTCATACCGTGAAGTCAGTTGTTCAGCAGAAGTATCCAGTACGTGATCCAAAAAGAGAGTCAAAAAAACAAGAGCATGAGTCAGATCAGATGAGCAAAAGCAGACGAGGGCTGAGGCAAAAACGTGGTTGTGGTCAAGGCAAGGGTCATGAACGTGATGAGTCAATCAATGGAATGCTGGAAAGTCTACTGCTGATGAGACAGGATAGAGAATCTGGCCCAGACTGAGAGGAATGAGTGAGCTTAAGTACTGACTGGACCAGGTGGTGGAGCTGTGGGATAATGAGCGGTGACAGGTGACATGAGTTGAGTGATTACTGAGTGTGCAGCATGACAGAGGAGCTGACAGAGAGCAGAGCTATGACAGTGCGTGCGTGCGTGTGTGTGCGTGCGTGCGTGTGCGTGTGTTGCGAGGGGTGGGGGGGTGAGCTGGGTGTTTCATATAAAGTCAGTAAAGAGAAACAGGTTTTAATTTATACAAAGTTTGTTCAAGAGCTTAATGTATTTTAGAAAAATAAAAGCCCTTTCTGAAATGCTAAACGCATCATTAAAACCTGTCAGTCAAATATAAATGTAACTAATCTTTTCAACTGTTTGCATAAAAATAACCACTTTTATTAATGACGTTCTTCAGACTGCCGAACCTTCTACTGTCTGCTGATCGTTAATGGCCACATAGGGATATCTGTCGACGAAAGTCACGTTTCTAAGAGAAGAATACTAGCTGAAGATGTCTGGGTTTAAAATTAATTAGAAGCCGGATGTTTATCCTTGAAAATCTATTTTTTCTGTAGTGGCATTTTACAGACAATTGTTGTAAGATTCACAGAATTCCTCTCATATAGAGAAGATTATTTTATGGAAATTCCAGTGAGACACGAGTGATCTCTGCGTTTACGCTTATTTTAATAAGTGGTTTTCAGAATGTGAAATTAAGTCATGAGACTAAAGGGTAATGAAAACTAGCGGGAGGCTGGATATATAGGCTGTGGAAGTACAGTTAAACAGTTAGTTACAAACAGCTAGTGAAAAACTGACTGAAGAAAGAGATCATTAAAGAGTTTTTTGAAACTTAAAGTGCTTATGTGAGCTAGCAGGTTAGAGAGCTGTTAAATGTTCGTGTATCAGCTGAACAAAACCCTGATTCCCATCAGTCCGTGCATGAGCAGACCTGCCTTTGTAGTTGTGCAAAGGGTGTGTCATCTGCGCCATACACCAAAATAAATATTCAGCGAGGAGTGTTAGGCGTCATGCTCTCTGCTAAATACATCAAGTCTGGGGCTGAGCAGAGAGTATGGCACACATCTGCAATCCAACTCCCTATAATAACTTTCTAATTAAAATATGGCATGCACAATTAGAGCTCAAAATTCATGACCTAATAAAGTCAGAGCATCAAGCATGATATTATCTCCTAAAGTGAAAGGGCAAAGGACACATACATTATCTATGGCAGAGTAATTATAACGACAGGGTGGTGTTTCAACGTAGAAGACGTGGTAGTGCATTAATAAAATAAACGGTTATTATTTTTTCTTCTTTAAGCTGCTCCCTTCTTCAGGGATCGCCACAGCGGACTAAATTGCACAAAGACTTGGCAATCGTTTCTTATGTCAGAGGTCCTTCCTGACACAACCACAACCCTCTGTGGAGCAGTGAGCTGCCAGCTACGCCCGGGTGGGGGTCAGGGGCCTTGCTCAAGGGCCCAGAGTGGGGCGAAAGAGTGGAGGCAGGTATGATTCACCTTTTCCACCGTTTTTGATATTGTATGACAAACCCTCATATGGATGAATAAAAATATTTATCTATGTATTTGTTTTTAATCACCTAAAAACCCAATACAAAACTACAACAATTCAATTAAGTGTGTTTAGTATGGCCAATCTATTTAAAGCAAGGACAGAATTTATTTAACATCTTAAAAAAAAAAAAAAAAAAACATAGTTGCGTGCTCTTGCAAACTAAATTGTATTTTTTAACTATCACCGATGGGCATATGCAAACTTCAGTTAGAATATTATGGCACAAAGAAAATAGTTGATACGATAGATTCAGCCTGAGAAGGCTTTGTTATAAGAGTATCTTTCCCTCTGGCATGAATACATACGTGCACTCACATGCAACATGTGTAAAGGTTCAATTGTCTTTCCATCACTGAAGACAGGAGCGATTTTTGAGTTCTTTAAATAAAACCATAATTCCACTCGTTCAAAATGAGGAAAAACAATATCATGAGACTTACCATAAAATATCTGCTTGCTTGTGTCGCCCCCTTTTTAAATTTAAAGATCAAATCTAGCTTTTTAAAAAGGACATATTTAGAATAAAAAGTGAATGTTTTTATCTCTCGTTTTGACTGTTTACATGTGTAAAGGGTATATTTCAGTCTGTTTACGTTTTATTCTTACTAGATTTGAAATAAAACGTGTTCTTTACAAACATGTAGTAAAATTTAGGTAATTGAAAACAACAATCTAGCTCAGGGATATTCAATTAAACTGTGCAGGGGGGGCCACTGTTACTGAAAACCAGCAGCTCAGGGGCCGCACATCCAGCAGTTAAAGGATTTATGTAAATTAAATTATTACAATGATCTGTTACATTTTAAATCTGTTCATTTTGTTGCATTGAATCATGAATGCAACAAACAGAACGCACCCCCCCACCCCCATTTTTCATTTAATAATTGTTTTAATGAATTAATTTTTTTAATTAACTCATTGTTGGGCCAGACTGAAGCCACCCGTGGGCAGGAAGTGGCCCATGGGCCACCAGTTGAATAGCCCAGATGTAGCTAATGATGGAGAACTTCAGCTATCATTTGAGCTCACAGGATATGAACAGATACAATAGACTGTTTGGGTTCTTTTGCCACATGGAAGATAAATGGTTCACGTTAAAATAATTGCTCTGTGGGTAAAGAAGGGTTGTGATGGTGGTGGAGAAGTACATTTCAAAACAAAATTACAACTGAACTAGTGATAATGGAAAAAAGACCTGGGTAAAAACATCATAACAGAAATTGTGTCATCCTTTAACTTTCACAAAAAGTTGTCATGTCATCTGAACAGATTCTTCTTGATGACCTGACTCAACCTTTTTTGTGATTTATTAACCTGGATGATTGAGCATGCATCAGAATATCCTTTAACTTTGTGATGAGTTGTGTCCCTTATGAGTAAAATTGAACATATTATATAATAACAGTTTTAAAATATTAATTTTCTGTCCAGGGAGTCCCTTGCCTCTCACACAGTGACTGCTGGGCACCAGTGACCCCTGTGACCCAAACAGGAAGACGTGGGTAAATGAAATGGATTTTCCATAATAAAGTAGTCAGTAATTTAGAGCTATCCAAGTCTGCATTGACTACGTATACATAAAGAAAATAAATCCAGTTTAGCATTTGGTGAAAACCCTCCCGCACACTAGACGCTGCAGATCCTGTAGCTGAAAATGAGGCCTCGTTTTTGGACAGACCTTTATGGGTCACTTGGTGGTCAAACATTGTTTGTTTTGTGTGTGCTATTTTAATATTTTCTTTTTCTTTTTAATTTATTATTAGTATTTTTTATATTTTTTCTAAAACCATACTTGTGCACAATGCCAGTTTTTGCTTCATTTTCTATTTTTTATTTTACTGATATACTGCTGTAGATCTTTGCATTCACTTTTTAAGTCGTGCTTGGGGGAAAGCCAATGTTCTGAACTATGGCGTCTGAGTCTGCAGCCTGCACACGTGTGGAACAAATAGGTTTTACTAACTGGTTACTTGTGCAACCTGCAAGTGTCTTTACATCTTTACATCCAAACTGATACAACTTTGTAGGAGGAGGCTATAGGCATAAAAGCAAGTCCGCAGTGAGTCCAGCTGGGAAAGAGGTATTAGCATGATCTGGTGTGGATTGAACCCAAAGTGTAGACGGAATGCGGAGAACTTGGAGGATTAAAAAAAAAATAATGCTATTATTAAACAAAAACAAAAGGCTGACATGACAGCAAAACTTACGTTCACTGACAAGGACACATGGATGAAGATGCATAGAATATGATGCCTTCACAGGACAATCCACGTAACAACGAGATGCAGAACTTATTGGGACACTAACAAGGGGATAATCACAAACACCTGAGGAAGGACAACGAGGGACAGGTAACATAGGCAGGAGCTGGAGCTGATTACATGCGGGGAAAACACTGAGGAAAGCAGGAAGCACAGGTACATAAACACAAAAGACACCCATATCCTCACAGGTATCTCTTTCTGGGTGAGTGAAATTATCTGCTGTATTTTTTTTCCAGAGGCTCTCAAATGTAAAAGTAGGACACGAGCTACTGAGCTAATATAGAACTCCAAAGTACAGCGATAAAGGTAAAAAGAAGGGAAACAAATACATTTGTACATTACTCAAACGAATGCACTGTTTTATGATGCAATAAACATGGGATTAAAAATGTATCATCAATGTGGATGATGTATCCCCTCAGGACCACATGTGCACTAACATTACTGAGGTTATGTGGTTGTTACCTCTCAGTACAGACTGAACTAGGCAAAAGTGCTGTCTCCTACTCCGCTCCTGTTTCCTGGAATATATTGCAAAAAGATCTGAAGCTCTCAACCTTGACCTCTCTAAGTGCTTTCAAACATCTGCTACATTCATTAGAAAAACCAATGCAGACATGTTCCTGTTTTTAGTTGTCTACATTGTCTTACAAACTAGCTTTTTTGGTTACATTTTTTTAATACCATTTTATTTTCACTTGTTATTCTCAATTTGTATGCATCGTTTATGATTATAAACACACTTCTACAAATCAAATCCCTCCTACAAGTCAATCCTCAGTTAATCACAGCTTCTCTTTTTCTCCATTCTCAGTCAGTGAGGTCAATAAACTGTTAAAAGATCTTGATCCTAAAAAATCTGCAGGTCCAGATGAACTTCCACCTTATTTCTTAAGGCTGGCTGCTCATATCATAACAGTCCCTGTGAAACACATCTTCAATCTCTCCATAAGACAAAACTCCATCCCAGACACTTGAAAACAGCCTTTGTTCTTCCTTTGCTGAAGGGAGGTGACCCCACCTCACTGAACAACTATGGACCAATCTCTAAACTCTGCATTTTAGCCAAGGTTCTAGAAAAACTGATAAACTCTCAAATCAAAAATGACCTGGACTCATTTAACATCTTACCTCCACATCAACCTGGTTTCAGGAAACAACACAGCACAACCACTGCTTC
>NC_056517.1:1738016-1739605 GCF_014905685.2 Nematolebias whitei
AAAAAAAAAACCTAGTAATACTCTTTTTCTTGGACATGGAGACCCAGTAAAGCAAACAATTTTCTCTCAGCGTCACACACTTCTAAAATAATTTCTATTCCCAAAGCACTCAAAGCTCCTGGAAAGAATATTTTAAGTAACTGATCTCCAACTAGGTCAGAATGGTCACTGCTTTTATTACCAATTGAGGAGAATATTCTTGAAAGTATCACATTTCAGGTGCTCAATCTCCTCTTGTTCTGAGGTTTTTTTGTCTTCCTTTCAACTGCCTGGTCGGCGCTGGACAGCCGGCTGTGTTTGAAATCATCATCTCGGTAGAAGATAATGGGATACCCATGGGAGTCCTGCTGCTGGAACCAGGAGACAACGCATTCTGTGCTTCACAAATCAGCCATCAGTGAGGCTGTACATGTGCTGCTCTTTCATTTTTTCTACTTAGCTCCACTGAAGGGAAGGAGCAGAGCCAAGATAGAAACTCGCTAACAATTTGCCACTTATGTTTCAACAACATCTCAGCGAAACGGTGCAGATATTTTGACATAGACACAATTTATTTTTTGGTGCTTGCATGCTCATGGACTTGTGTGTCAGGACTAATTTAGACAATATACTTTTTTGTTTCCCTTGCATTTTTGTTTCTATTCATTAATTTAGTCTGATATTTTATTTTGTCCTTTCCAAAAATCAGGTATAATTAGGAAAATAAAATATCTCAGCGTAACAAGGTAATGACACATGCTGGATAATGAGTTGGAAATACACACTTTGTCTAAATGAATCCAAAACTAATGCTAACAGCTTCTCTCTGCATTGATTTGTGACACCAGGGTTTTTTCTAAAGGGCAACGTTTACTCCTGTCACAGTGGAAAGAAAATGGTACTAGAAATGATCTTCTGAGAGCTCAAAGCTGACACGGGTTATATGTTTGAATTACTAATTACTGAAAACAACGGAGGCAGCAGCTGCTGGCAAATGTACTTATACCTCGCTCACTGTGGTTATGCATTTCAGTTTTGTGATTTCCAGTGGTTTTTGGCCAATTTTAGGGTCTAACAGGGTCTCTTATCTGTATAAAGCATCATTTGTAATTTTTTTCATTCAACCATTATTTATACATGTTAATGCCACTGAGCCTCGGGGATTAATTTACAAGAGATATCTGATTTTAACAAAGGGCGATGACAACAAAAGACAACAAAGACAACAGTTGACAATCATAAAAGGAAGCATACAAATTCAGAAGAACAAGTGAAAGAAAATTATCTAAAAAATTAAACAAAAAATACAAACAGCTAGGTTGTAAGGCAGAATACTAAAACCAGGAACATTGCACTGTTTTTGTGAGGAACTTGTCAGATGTTTGAAGCCACTTAGAGAGGTCAAAGGTCGAGAGCTTCAGATCTTTTTACAAGATATTCCAGGAAACAGGAGCGGAGTAGGAGAAGGTCCTTTTGTCTAGTTCACATTGAACGATCCCTATCTGATCCCTGTCACCTGATCAGCATGATCTTGGTCTGCTGCCTTCATACATCTCCTCCTACATGTATGAAGGCAGCAGACCAAGAAGTGATTTAAAGATGAAAATGTA
>NC_056517.1:1739705-1743354 GCF_014905685.2 Nematolebias whitei
TTCAATTCAATTCAATTATACTTTATTAATCCCAAAGGGAAATTATTTGTTGTTGCAACTCTTTATCCTCATTTCATTAAGAGATGTTATAGATACTGATGGCTGTAGACAGGAAGGATGTCTTGTAAAGGTCCATCCCACAGTGGATCATAAGAAATTGCCTGCAGATGCCGTCCGATCCGTCCACCCAGACTCAGCTGGCCTCTCAGTTCCCCATAGCTGTAGGGGACCGAGTGCCGGGCAGAACTCCTCCCAGAGCGATGGCCACTCCTCCCAACAGTCTGCAGAGCTCCTCGTCGCTGCGGACAGCCAACTGCAGGCGCCGAGGGACGATCCTGTCCTTCTGCTGTCATGAGCCGTGTTTCCTGCTAGTTCCAGGATCTCAGTGGTCAGGCACTCGAGTACAGCTGCAGATAGATGAGAATGCATCCACAGAACATCCTTTTCAACTCATTTGAGATTTGGGGCTCTAGTTGAGATATTATTTGAGCTTTTGAGATGTTAATCAGCTGCTGTTGTTGTAGAAAACTGCCTTGTTGCCATGGTTACGCATCATAACAAATGTCCAAAACTTAAAAAGTTTCAGTAAAAATCCTTCCAGCTGCACAGCATCCGATACCAGAGGAAACAATCATCCAAAATATGTGATGTACATCCAGAAAAAGAGGAATTAAAGTTTCCAAAAGCAAAATCGCAGAATAAAAGTAACAGAGCTGCTCCAACATGCAGCCACCTTGAGCAGCGCAATTCTAGATCATATATCTAGATTTTTGCCAAGAGGCAAGCGATCTCTTCTGCCTCGTCCATTGAGGCCATGACTGAAATTGTGCAAAATGAAGGCATTTGTAACGAGATAATTAAAATCAGGTCCAGCGTGGCTGCGGCAGGGTTTCATGATTTCCCGGTGGGCTGGTCTGATGTGTGGGCTGCAGGGCCAGCACTCCCGTTTTTTTTTTTTTAGTAATTTTATTAAGAACACATAAACACAGAACAACACTGCAGCTCCTCCTGGGCTGCCAGCTGTCTCTACCCAGGGCAGCGCTCGTTTTGTTTTTTGCGACCTGTCAATCAATCCAGTAGGCGTGTCAGCAAATGACCAATCGACAACCTCACTTTGTCCCGAAGGTAAGTGTCCCTTGCCTGCAGCGCTGGACTGCAGCCCATCGTGGTGTAGTATTAAGTATGAAGTCTCAGCCGTATGCGGACATTACCTGCAGTGTCTGCGTGACTCACGAAGCACACACAGTACGCCTGAATATGTGAGAGTCGTATCTGCTCCCCGGGCACTTACATAGCTGCCCACTGCTCCACCTGGGTGTATCCCAGGTGCAATGGGTTAAATGCAGAGAACACATTTTGCCATTGCATGGGAACCTACAATGACGACAACACATAGCAATTTACTTTACTTATAATAAATATGTGACACCCATGAATCCTACTGCTCTGTTAGGCACTCTACTGGCTTTATTCTTACATGTGGGCCAAAAGAAGGAAAGAAGACCAAGTCCATAGAAGGATGATGGTGTCTTTGAACCAACCATTTCTGGTTCTAGCTTTTGCAGTTAAAATTAAACCACTTATTTTTTTGTTCTTACATGTTAATAGCTCATACCCTAAATAACGGAGCTCGATGTTTCTCTTTCATGATGTTTGATCAAGTTGGCTTGTCTTTGGAAACCTGCTGAAGCTTGTAACTCCTTCAGAGTGGTCACAGTTGGTCGCCACAGGCGGCCTTTCTCACTGTTCTCCTTCCTGCAGTCCCTCAGTTTGTGATGGCAGCCTGCTCATCGTAGATTTCCACGTCTCATATTCTTTTCATTTCTTGATGATGGATTTAACAGAACTCCTGGGGATGTTTAAGGCTTTAGAGATAGTTTTGTATCCATCACCTGACTTCACAATAATCTTTTCCCTGAGTTTAACAGGACAGTCTCTTTAACCGGGGTGAGTATTTATGAGATCACTTGTTTCACATTACTTTGTTTTTGTTGTATTACTCTGAAAAAGATCAATTCCAATTTGTTATTGAAGAGTTTATTGGAATTTTTTATGTTATTTTATTTTATATTTTCATAAAAAAGACAAGATTTTATGGCCATAACTGATTTGTTAAAGCAATAAAGGTGTTAAACCTCCAAGGAGGGGAATACATATTTTAGGCACTGTATATAAAAGTTTACTTCACATTCCTGAGATTTAATTATTTATTTGCCAAGTATCAACATCTCAGCTGCCAGACACCCTGTAAGGCACCTGTCAGCTTGACTACCTGTTGACAATCATAGCAGTTCATACGTGCAACAGAAAGGCCCAGGCTGCACAAAGCTTGTAAGGAATTCATTCCACTAGGATGAACCCTGGATATTTTGCTTGATCTCAGTTAACACCTGCAGGATCTTTCTTATTGTTGCATTACAGCATTTTCCTCACACAATGTGTGCTCCAGAAAGGGAACCCTGTCTTTAAGGTATGTGCTTAATAACATGTATTTGTTGAGGTCTACGTGTAAACAACTCAAAGCTGGATTTTTTCTTCTTCTTTTAACCTGAGAAAACATGAAGCTTGAGGGTTTTAAGCCTTCTTACTTTGATAGAGGTAAAGCAACCTTGCTGATAAGAGAGTGGAAAATCGCTTTAAAAAAAAAACCTAGTAATACTCTTTTTCTTGGACATGGAGACCCAGTAAAGCAAACAATTTTCTCTCAGCGTCACACACTTCTAAAATAATTTCTATTCCCAAAGCACTCAAAGCTCCTGGAAAGAATATTTTAAGTAACTGATCTCCAACTAGGTCAGAATGGTCAGTGCTTTTATTACCAATTGAGGAGAATATTCTTGAAAGTATCACATTTCAGGTGCTCAATCTCCTCTTGTTCTGAGGTTTTTTTGTCTTCCTTTCAACTGCCTGGTCGGCGCTGGACGGCCGGCTGTGTTTGAAATCATCATCTCGGTAGAAGATAATGGGATACCCATGGGAGTCCTGCTGCTGGAACCAGGAGACAACGCATTCTGTGCTTCACAAATCAGCCATCAGTGAGGCTGTACATGTGCTGCTCTTTCATTTTTTCTACTTAGCTCCACTGAAGGGAAGGAGCAGAGCCAAGATAGAAACTCGCTAACAATTTGCCACTTATGTTTCAACAACATCTCAGCGAAACGGTGCAGATATTTTGACATAGACACAATTTATTTTTTGGTACTTGCATGCTCATGGACTTGTGTGTCAGGACTAATTTAGACAATATACTTTTTTGTTTCCCTTGCATTTTTGTTTCTATTCATTAATTTAGTCTGATATTTTATTTTGTCCTTTCCAAAAATCAGGTATAATTAGGAAAATAAAATATCTCAGCTTAACAAGGTAATGACACATGCTGGATAATGAGTTGGAAATACACACTTTGTCTAAATGAATCCAAAACTAATGCTAACAGCTTCTCTCTGCATTGATTTGTGACACCAGGGTTTTCTCTAAAGGGCAACGTTTACTCCTGTCACAGTGGAAAGAAAATGGTACTAGAAATGATCTTCTGAGAGCTCAAAGCTGACACGGGTTATATGTTTGAATTACTAATTACTGAAAACAACGGAGGCAGCAGCTGCTGGCAAATGTACTTATACCTCGCTCACTGTGGTTATGCATTTCA
>NC_056517.1:1743454-1744729 GCF_014905685.2 Nematolebias whitei
TTTTTCCTTTCTTTTTTGCAACACAGTCATTCCTGTACCTTTGAGCATCTCTTATAAAAGCTGTTTTTGGTGAAAAAAATGGATTTACAATCTCATGCATAAAGATTTTTCAAAACTGAAGTATTTACTGTATGTCTACTTGACAAACAGTTTGGAGAACTGATGACACAGGACTGTCCATGGCCACTTCTCTTTTGTTAGTTTGTTAGATGTTTGTTTTTTACTACTGAGCTGTTTTTACTGCTTCGTCTTTCTTCTTCATCTGGCTGGTTTTGTCTCGTGCCTGTACAAAACATACAGTACATGATGGAATTAAGGAAACGCCTGGCAAAGTAATGAGCCTAACAAAACATATAACAAATAAATGACATGTTTGAGCCTTTTAAATGATTTCCACACAACATTCTATATCATTCAGTGTATAAAGCTCCTACTCATTTTATTATGCGACCACTTCTTAATTTATTATTACTCTCGGAAGTCAAAAGGACCACATTTCCTCAACTACTCCTACATGCTCTTTGGTGTGTCGTGCACTGTAACCAGCCAAACAATTTACCATTCATAACTTATTCATTACAGAAACACACTTCCAAGCAAAAAGAGTCTGAGCAGCGAACACTGTCTGCCCGAGCTCTCCGCTTGCTTAATTGGTATTCCTGCCTCCAGGTGTCAGTGGGTCAGGTTCAAGATTCAAATCTACAATTAGCCTGTGACTTTGTGTCGTGGATTTAGCCGCTCTGCCTGTCGCCAAACAAGGAAGCGCTCCAGAGATCACTGCCAGCAAGGTCAGTTACGTTGCTGTACTTGGCCTCCCTCAACGCGGCTCTATCGTGTGGCAGCCCAACACCGACTCAAGCTTTCCCACTTCATTCCTTACCACAAACACAAAGATATGCCATAGTTTACCTCGCGCTCACACTCACGTAGCAAGGAGTGCTGATCCTCGGTGCAGCAGAGAGGGAGAGAAGAGGGGCCTGTTTGCCATGGCTCCCCAGGGGGAGCTCTGTTCAACGGCAGCCTGATGGATGCTCATGCTTTTGTTCTCAGGGCTTTCCACGGGCGAACAGCAACACTTGTCTACAGCCTAGATGTCATCTGCATTTTAAAAGAGCAGCTTTCACTCACTGCTTTTCCTCCTCCTTGAAGTGAAATAAAATATACCTAGCAGACTTCTGCAACTTTAAAAGTTGTAGCCATGTGGAGCATTTTAATTTGGTGTTTGCTTAGATAGAATACTAAAAAAATGTGTTGAATACAAAACTGATTTTTTTT
>NC_056517.1:1744829-1745923 GCF_014905685.2 Nematolebias whitei
AACATATTGCACTGTACTAAAACGTATGGAAATAATTGTTTTAAGTTGTTCTGGTTCTGTGGGCAACAACTACGTTGTGGGGAGACTGACTCCAACATCTTCTGTGCAGCCTTCACCACTCTCTGCAAAGCTTTTCTTTCTGCAGCTGTGCAGCCTCCATGCCACACATTGATGCTGGAGCACAGGATGCTCTCCACTGCACACCTGGAGAAGGAGGTTTTATACACACATGGACATTGAGCATGGACTTTGTTGTTTTCAACCAGTTTGACACGACTGTCAACAAGGAAGAGGGCCGGCAGTGGAGGAGGGGGCGTGCCAAAGAGACCATCTTAGCACCAACATAACTGGTTTGTTCCACTTTGGAGTAAGCTGTTTGAGGGAAGAATCAGTTTTGTGTTGTGTGTTTCCTTGACTGATGAAGCCTTCTGGATGGAAGGTGAAATGTTTCAGCACCAAAAAAAAACTGTCCAGATGAACTGACTGAAAAATGTTTGAATGTGTACCTGGATTATTGAGCATGGACTTTGTTGTTTGAGGTTTAAAACAGTTTAAATGTAATATGTCAACTATACACTTGAAGGACTTTAAATAACACTGCATTATAATATAATAACTATAAACTCCAAAAAATATATAAAATTTGACTTAACTTTTACAGCTTATCTTCACATTTTCCACAGTTTGACACTGAACTCCTCCCTTGCCAGGCTAGAGGAATAGGTGCTTTTAATTGTGGAGGGAAACATCCTTATTAAAAGCAAGCAGAGGATGTTTCCATGACTTCTCTCTCCCCGTGGGACTGATGCCTTCACACTTCTTTCTTTCTGTTTGATGAGCTGATCTTGACTTTGTGCTGTGAACAACTCTGAGATAGTAATCAAGGCAGATCCAATCTCAGAAACAAGAATGTCTGCAAATATATTTCTAAACGTTCAACGCTGCCATGTGGGAGAGCACTGCAGATGACACCGCCTCATGGAAACGTGCAATAAAGAAGGGCTTCAAGGTGTCTGAAGCCACACCAATCTCTGACCAGGCAGCCCAGTGGACTAAAAGATAAATGGTTGCTGCCGCCACCCGATCCTATGCAT
>NC_056517.1:1746023-1756021 GCF_014905685.2 Nematolebias whitei
GTGGACTAAAAGATAAATGGTTGCTGCCGCCACCCGATCCTATGCATCATTCCTGTTAAATCCGTGTGGGAGAGACTGTCAGAGAGGAGTGGGCCTTCACAGGTTATGAGGAAATGCGTCATCTGCAGCCACCAGCATGCACGTCCTGTTCCATCATCTTTTTAGATGCAGGATGCTCAACACAGCTGGTAGTGTGAAATGAAATAATCACTGTGAACTGTTGTGTATAATAAATATGGAGTGTGGATCCAAAATCTACCAAACAGATCTCTGATCCTACATCATGTTGATTTTGATGATTTTTTATTTTTTATTTAAACGGCATACATTATTCAAAATTGCCAACATTTCTTTGATCCAGAGAGTAAACTTAGGAAACAAACAGAGTTGTTGACGTCAGATTTGACATGTTTTGCTGAAGAACATTTCTGAGGCCTGTTATCAGCGCAGAGAAAAACATATTCAAGAAGACAAGCTTTGATTCTGAATGACGTCATTTCAGCACCATAACAAAGTCAGACTCGAACAAGTGGAGGAGTGTGCCCTAACTATTTTATTCTCTGTTTATTTAATCATGTTTGATCAAATGTGAGCATGCTATTGTTGAGAACAAGCTGTATAATCCACTGTCAGATTATTCAACAGGCAGGAACGAGTAACGCTAAAATACTAGAGGTCCCAAAAACAGATTACCCTCTGAAGATCCATATCGTCTGATTAGAAAGTCTGATGGGTTGGCGCTGACATTTAACAATCATTTCTGCTTTTTCAGTTCCACAGAGAGCACAATTTGACCTTTAAATACTGCTCAACCTGTGAGGAAAGATAGAATCAGTCGTGTGTGGAGCAAGACAACGTACCACGACAGCTGCTGAGGAAGAGGAACATCATTAGTTCCTCGTGGTGTGTCAGAGACATTTGTCCATGGCCTGATAGCCTCTTTGTCAGGAAAGGCAATATCGCTGACTAGATGACACCACATTATAACAGCATATAGAAGGAATTCATTAGCATGATCTCATTGTCATCTCAACTCAGAAAGCAGGGACAGACAAGAACATTACGATCATCTGCAATCGGTAACTGGCTGATAGAGCACCCGTTAAATGGCCGTGAATCCGTCTGTCGTTTCATGAACGGCATCGTTTGTCCAACTCTGACAGCTTCAGCACGTTGCTCTCGTTGCTTCGTCCAAGACTCAGCTGTTCGTTCCGCAGAGACGCTGTGCCGAGCTCGCGCCGGAGAACAAGCACGTTCTGAATATGAAACAAACGCACGGTTGAAAAGATGCAAATCGTTCCCATCAAAGTGAGACTCAGCTGAGATGAGAGAGCGGCGTGCAATCTGGATTTTAATTCTCATTCCAACAGCACGAGTGGCCCGGTGAAACAGAGCGAGGGCAGCAGTGCTGTCAACATGTTCCTCCCTGGATGGAGCCACGCTGTGCCTACAAGCTGCCGTCTGTCTGCTCGTGTTGATCTGCCCCTCCAAGCCCAACATGCTGACTACTGAACTTGGTGGTAAAAAATATGAACGAGCAGAATATCTGCAGCGTCAGGACTCTGTGAATTGGTTCGGCAAATGAGGCGTCCATGACTTTCCAGTGTGCACGTTCTGATTTTATTTATTTAGTTTTTCATTCTGAAGTCATGACAGGGAGCACACTTTGGGATTAGTTGAACAAATGATCTGATATAGTTGCAGAACCGGAAAGTCCGAGGGATATTAGTATTTTTTATTTTTTTCAATTTTCAGCAGAAGTAGTTCTGTTTCTAAGTGAAGAGGACGTCGCACAGATTCATTGACAAAAACAGGCTGAGAAGACGTTTGGACACACACAAGCACAGATGAATTCCTAATGAGAGAAGCAGAGGCTGCGTTTGAAGGAAATTAGAGGTGAATTGGGTGAATGCTGGAAGCACTAATGTGCCGACAGCTGCAAGACTAGAGAACAACAGACTGCTGGGTGATGACATCAACAAGGTTTTAGTCCAGCTCGCCACAGTCTCGAGTGAAACACGTGAAACTTGAAGGGAAATAAAAAGTATATTTTAGTTAAAAAATACCTTAGTTACACTTTCAGTTAATTAGATTCATTAAATTGTTTAACATTTTGGATCTTTAGGGGGTAAGAAAATACAGTTTTTTTCAGTAATTAGCTGTAGATTATTTACTCTTCTACAAAATATAATGACATTTATTAAAAGTCTTTGTATTTTGTAAATGTGATTTCAGTTTTAGTCTCTTCAGTTTTGTTTTGTCTTATCTGATTACTACGGTACCATGAGGTGTATCTGATTACTACGGTACCATGAGGTGTATCTGATTACTACGGTGCCATGAGGTGTAAATGAACAACATTTGAAAAAAACAGAATTACACTTTAAAAAAACGCAACAAAATTAAAAAAAATAGAATTACATTAAGCCGAAGCGGAAGTGGCCAGAATCACATTTGAAAAACAGAACTGCATTTGAAAAAAATTGAATAACATTAAACCAAACTGGAAGTTTTTTTTTGTTTGCATGTGTATTTATTTATTTATTTATTTTACTTTAACAACATAGAACAGAACACCAGGACAATATGCAGTATATGGAGTTACAGTTAGCAGGCTAGGTATTACTAATGCCACGCCAGTAAAATTAAAATGTAAAACTAAAATGTAAAACTAAAATGTAAAATTAAAATGTAAAACTAAAATGTAAAACTAAAATGTAAAACTAAAGTGTAAAACTAAAATGTAAAAGTAAAATGTAAAATTAAAATGTAAAACTAAAGTGTAAAACTAAAATGTAAAACTAAAGTGTAGATCAACAAAACTTAATTACCTTGAAGTTCCTGCCGAGTTTTTCCAGCGTCATATCTTCTTCTTTAAGCTTGAACAAAACATAGCTCTTCATTTCTACAGGCTAGCCTGCTAACTCTGTTGTGTGTAATGTAAATGTTTCTGTTGTTCTGTTTTATGTTGTTAATAAAGTTAAATTAAATAAAATACACACACAAAAAAAAAAAAAAAACACTTCAAGTTTGGCCTAATGAAATTCCATTTTTTTCAAATGTGATTCCGGCCACTTCCACTTTGGATTAATGTAATTCTGTTTTTTGTTTTTTTTCTAATGTTGTTGCGTTCTTTAAATTAAATTCTGTTTCTTCAAATGCAGTTCATTTACACCGCAGGGCCACCGTACTACAGTCAGAGCCACTGTAGACGACACAGAAAAATGATCAGGCCTCCGAATGTAAATTTTCATTTAAGAATATCCTCATAGTAACAAAATAAGTAAAACCAAGAGTAAAATTACAAACTTTAAAAGCAAATCAGTTAAATTAGGGGGAGAAAATCTCTTGTACACTATATTTCTGTTGTTGTATACTAGTCAGATCGTTCCTTCTTTAAGACCCTGTCAGCAACAATGGATATTTTGCTGAACAAAATTAATCTGCATCAAGTGAAAATCTCATTTTCATAAACAAGTGATGTTTCTCAGAACACTAAATATTTTTGCAAGCAGTAAAAATAAAAAATAAAAAAAACACCAACAATAAAAAAATTGAAAAAATCTCTTTAAAATAGCAAAGTTCATGTTCAATAATCCAGGTAAAAAAATCCAACTGTGGGGCTCTGCACCTGCCCTGTGCACCTAATTAGTTTACGCCCCAGGTGGTTCGCATTTGGGATCATTAACGTCTCCCCTTTATATGCGGAGCTCTCCTGAGTCTCAGGTAGGGAAGCATTAATGCTGCACCTTCACCTCCCAGTGTCCTGGTATTTCAAGTTATTTCCTTAGAATTGTAAGTAGTGTTGCTGCCCAGTCAGCATTATGTTTGTTTTTGTTTTGTAAATAAAGTTTTTTGGGACTTTGTTGGAGCTCTGCTTGCATTTGGGTTTCACCCACTAACCGATCGTGACAGAATACTCCCCTCAAAGAAACCCAGCAAGCAGCTCTCCTTTTTTGATTTTTTTTTTTTCCAAAGAAAGCTGAGAGGACCACAAACCAAGAAAGAATGGAGTTTGATAGGAGACCACCTCACTCTTACCCAGCGTGCTCCGTGACAGTCTCCATGCCCTCAGTGTTTCCTGCTCAGTGTTTCCTGCTCAGTGTTTCTGGCTCTTGATCTACCACAGTTGGAGGATCAGGTGAATCATGCACACATTTGTGGACTAATAACTATTCTCCGTTATACTCCTGCAGACAGGATCAAGACCAGAAGGTTTGTCTTTAACGAATTCCTGGGAACCTTAACATCCCAACATGAGATGCTCCATTTACCTGTGTACCAGGAGATCCTTGTCTATGCCCAGAGGAAAAAAACTGAGACACCCCCCCCCCCCCCCCAAGGTTCTTGTGCACTCTGGCAGGATTAAACCCACTGAGCCTCCTGCTCTGCCGTCAGAGGTCCTCATACCTGCTGCAGCCCCTGTGGTGGTTTCTATACCTACTACAGTCTCTGTAGTTGTCACAATTCTGCATGTTAGTCAGAGTCAGAGTTTCTTTATTGTCATTCGCACCTCATGTGGTACATGTGGTGGAGCGAAATTATGTACGCAGGGTCCCAGTTACATCCAACAATAAAATGTATAAGAAAAACAGTAATAACATCTAAGATATGAACTAAGAAAAACGTCAACTAAATATACACTAAGCACTCATAACATAAAACATTGAACATCAGCACAAACATGAACATGAGTCTGTGAGCAGATGTGCACGCATGAACACATCAACATTGAAACAGATCAGCAGCAACATGAAACAGATCAGCAGCAACATGAAACAGATCAGCAACAACATGAAACAGATCAGCAGCAACATGATATGGTTTTTCACAGTGATTATTCTAGTTAGAGATTCATGAGTCTAACAGCCTCAGGGTAGAAGCTGTTCCTCAGTCTAGTGGTTCTACACTTACTGCTCCTTAACCTCCTTCCTGAGGGGAGTGGGGCAAAAAGTGTGTGTGCTGGGTGGGTGGGGTCCTTCATGATGCAGGTGGCCCTCTTCCTGCATCTAGAGGTGTAGATGTCTGTGATGGTGGGGAGACTGATTCCAACAGATTTCTGTGCAGCCTTCACCACTCTCTGCAAAGCTTTTCTTTCTGCAGCTGTGCAGCCTCCATGCCACACATTGATGCTGGAGCACAGGATGCTCTCCACTGCACACCTGTAGAAGGAGCTGAGGACTGAGCTTCCCAGACCAGCTCGATTGTCTATCACCCTGTGCACTGCTTGGTGTCTTTGGAACCTTCTCTTCTGTCTCCATGTATGTGTTTTAGGTTGTCTTGGCTGCTTGTAGGTTTAAGGTTGTCTTCATTGATCAAACCGGTTTGTCTTCACTGCAGCACCAACAGCTCTGATTACCTTACAATTAGTTGCACCTGTCTCTGCACCCTTTATAAGTCAGACTCTCACACAGAGTGATTGTCAGATAGTTGAAAACAGTTTACTGCCAGTAGATATCCCGCGCTCTTTGTCTCTTGTTCCTGTATCTCATAGTGTTGACCCAATTTAGTCGCTTACCTGTCCTTCTTGCTCCTGTCACGTTCCTTGGTTTGTATCCTTACATCTTTGGTTTGCTTTCCCGGCTTCCTGACTCATCGCTCACCTGACTTCGCCTTCTGCTCAACCCCCTGGACTGACGCCTCTCTGAAAACAGTAACGACCCCCTGCTTGTATGACTACGTCCTCTCGTTTCACCTGTCGGTCCTGTCACCCATCTGCTTCCTGGTTTTGGACTCTCATCTACTGGACTTCCCTCTGCGCCTCATGAATTGGTAATGTTGGTCATCTGCTTCCTGGTTACGGGTGGGGGTGCCTGTTGGACAAGCCACTTTGCCTCAAGGACTCCAAACACTGGCTCTACACTGCGGCCGGCTGCCTTCTCTCACCAGAACCAGCCTCTCCTGCAGCTGCTCAGTCCTGCTGGAATGACATCAGTTTCTGGAACACCCCCCCCCCCCTCCCCCCCAACCAATGAGATGGTTAGTGGTCACTTCTTGTTGACTATTACAGTTGCCCCTGTCTCCAGCTTGACCACTAACTGATCTCTTCCTGTCAACAGACTCGTTCCAGCCCAGACACCCAGAACACGACACCAGAACCAGTCTCAACCCAATTACTCTAAAGCGAGTCCTTACAATAAACTTGGTTTTGACTTGCTTATTTGTTGTGGTGACTTTGGTCCAGCACCTTTTCAAGGGGAGGGGGGTCGTTACAGTAGTTTTTACACTTCCTGCTGATTCCACGTCCTCGAAGGGTTCCACACCTGCTGCAGTACTTGAAGTGGCTACGTCTCCAGCTGCCATCCGTAAAGTGGCTATGCTGCCTGCAGCGCATGAGGTCCCCACGCCGCCTGCAGCGCCCTCTATGGTCTCTATGTCACTTTCCTCTACAGCCTACACGTCTGCTGCAGAACTTTGCCCCAGTGGTGGATGATCTGCCGGCTGCTTGCCTCAACTCCGTCCTGGTGATGGATGATCTCCGGGACATCTATCCGAACTTTTATTAACATACACATACTCAGGGCAACTCCTAGTTTAGTTATTTTGGTGCCCTCCAGCCTTTAGGTTTTTTTTTTTCCCCACCACCAATCTAAGGTAGTTTGGGGTGTTTTGGAATGTCAGTAACCGTTCATTAGAGAGGGGATACTATGGGGATCCGCACCTGTCCTGCGCACCTAATTAGTTTACTCTCCAGGTGGTTTGTATGTGGGATAATTAACATCTCCCCTTTATATACTGAGCTCTTCTGCATCGCTGGCAGGGGAGCATCATGCTGCGCCTTCACATTCGCCTCCCAGTTTCCTGTTATTCCATTTTTTTTTTCTTTCTAAGAGTTTTTCTTTTCTATTTAGTGTTTATATATCATCATTAACAGCATCATTATTAACTTCACACAGACTCTCTCACTGGTACATTTTCATCTTTAAATCACTTCCTGGTCTGCTGCCTTCATACATCTCCTCCTACATGTCTCTGTGTGAGTGCAGCTACAGCGTGCGCTCTCAGGACATCATTACCTGCAGTGTTCCCTCAGTGAGGACTGAACTAGACAAAAGGACCTTCTCCTACTCCGCTCCTGTTTCCTGGAAAATCTTACAAAAAGTTCTGAAGCTCTCGACCTTTGACCTCTCTAAGTGGCTTTAAGAATCTGTTGGACTCCTGGCAGGGACCAATGCGGACATGTTCCTGTTTTTAGTTTTTTACATTCGCCTTAGAATCTACCTGTTTTTTTGTTTCCTTTTTTTTAGCCATCCTATTTGTTAAAAAAATAAAATAAAATAGTATGACTTTTTATAACTGTCCATTGTTGTCATCATTCTTTGTTGAAATCAGGTCTCTCTTGTAAATGAGTCCTTGAGGCTCAATGGGATTTACCTGTCTAAATAAAGGTTGATATATATCTATTATCATATTTTCTATCCCATCAGCATTGTATGTTTGTTTTCCTTTTGTAAATAAATACCTTTTTTTGTGACTTTCTTGGAGCTCTGCTTGCATTTGGGTTTCGCCCACTTACCAATCACGGCAGCAACAAAGTTAAGTCAGGTCCTCGGGACAGTTTCTTTGTGTTGAAACGTTCGTCTTTCATCCAAAAGTTGGATTATTGAGCATTAACTTTGATTCTTTGAACCACTTTGGCCCTGGCTGCCTCAGAGGAGTTGACGGGGGAGAGGGCGGACTCCAGAAACTATCTTATCACCATCAAACTGGTTGTCCCACTATGTGTGTACAGCTTGTGAGACTGAGTGTGTTGTGGCTCCCTGGTCAACACAAAGAAACCGTCCCGAGGACCTTGCTTGACTTTGTTGTCTTTAAAATGTTTGTGTAGAATTGACAAATGTTGATTTTTGGTTCTGACTGTGTCAAAGAGTTTTTAATACATATATTACAATTTATTAAAAAATATATTTTAAGTTAAATTATTACTAATGCATCTAGGTTGATTTGATACTAAATATATATTAACAAGTTAAAGTGTATTTTAATACAGAAATTTGACAGTATGAGCCAATGTAGAGAGAACTCCCCTGTTTTCAGTTCTGTCAGCCACTGTCTCACTGATTCTACAACATCCAATGCAGAGCTTAACGAGCTAGACAAGTTGGACATCCGTTTTAATTTCAGTCTGGACATTGCTGAGGTTAGGCGCTGTGGCATGTTTCAAAGTATAAATCAATGTAAAAACTTCTGGAATCCCTGACAGACCTTCCTCTTGACGTCACATAACTGCTAACTCCAGTGGAGAAGTACACACATCTGGATCTGTGCAAAAATACCTTTTCATCTTAACAAATGGTAAATGGACTGTACTTACATAGCGCCTTTCTATCTTATTGAGATGCTCAAATCGCTTTACATTACAATCTGTGCCTCATTTACCCATTCATACAGCTCTATACTAGATCTATACAAAGCTAATTGAACAAGGCACTGAGATTTGTACAGACGAAAGAAAGAGCAAAAGCTCCTGAAAAAGCATCTACTGTACCACTTGTTCTTGTAACTGCTATAAATGTTAAAACCAGAAAATGAGCACACCTTTTAATTATTCTTTTTTTTTTATTCAGTTGCTGCGGTGCACTGAATCTCATTTCCCTGTGTAATCACTAGATCGTTGGCTTTGACATAATCTAATTACAGTATATCATATTGGACTTTTTTATTTTATTTCCTTTAGAAGAACTGCACCTAAATGATAAACAAGTTAAACTGTTTCCTGCCTTTAATTAAGATGAGCATTCATTTTATTGTAAAGATGACTTAGAAATCAGCTTTAAATGCGTGCTGTGGGAGGTTTTCCTCCATATCTGAGTAAACAACTTCTTGTTGACATCATAAAACAAAGCTAATGTTGTAGCTCAGAGAAGACGTGACCACACCAAGAGCGGGGCCAGTGAAGAGCACAGGAGTTGAGCCGTGTCGTCAGTAGAAAGAGAGAGACACGAAGAAGCTGCCTTGTGTGAAAAACAACATTCTCCATGGTCTTCTGCCTCATCTTCCACTCATGCTGAATCCATTGTTGAAAAATGACAAAACAGAACTCCTAAAACCGGTAAAATTTGACGCCACTCTGTTTTTGTTTTTATATCCAGAAGAAGACGTGTCTTCAGAGGTTTTTGTGTCATTTCTTTCAGTAGTTCTTGGTGCAGCGCCCCCACAGGCGAGCGGGGGAACAGGTTGGTTCAACAGGTTGACTCGACTGCACAGTGCAGTGTGAATGCAAACTCACCAGCTCAAATGTAACAAAAGGTCATGAATATTGGTCCCTAACCAAACCGAGTCTACCGGACTATCAGGTGTGAATACAACCTCAGATACCATACTGAGCAGCACAGGGGCTCCTCAGGGTACGGTCCTCTCACCATTTCTGTTCACACTCTACACCTTGGACTTCAGGTACAACTCACAAATCTGCCATCTGCAGAAGTTCTCGGATGACTCTGTCATTGTGGGCTGCATCACTGGTGGCCAGGAAGATGAATACAGAGTTGTGGTGGGCAGCTTTGTGGAGTGGTGTAGACAGAACCACCTGCAACTCAACATTGGAAAAACTAAAGAGCAGCAGGTGGACTACAGAAAGAAGATCAGATCTGGATCAGGCTGGTGGTGTTGTTGCTCCAGCTGAGGTTGTTGTTCAGGTGTACACCCAAGTACTTGTAGCTGGAGACCACTTCCACCGCAGATCCTCTTATGTTCAAGGGGTTGTAGGTGTGTTTGTTTCTTCTGAAGTCCATGGTCATATCTGTTGTCTTATTCTCATTGATGTGAAGGTTACTGTATTTGCACCAACTCTCCAGATGTTCCACCTCCTGCCTGTAGCTAGACTCATCCTTGTTTGTGATGCATCCCACCACCGCTGTATCATATGCAAACTTTACAATGTGACAGCCTGGATGAGTAGGTGCAAAACCATGCGTGAGCAGAGTGAACAGGAGAGGGCTCAGCACACATCCCTGAGGGAAGCCAGTGTTGAGGGTTATGGTGGAGGAAGAGAAGTT
>NC_056517.1:1756121-1758197 GCF_014905685.2 Nematolebias whitei
CCACTTTAGCAAGATTAGACAGAAAATCAGGTAACATTATATGACAAACATCAAAGTTCATGCTCAGTATCCCTGGTAAAGACAACTCCAACAAAGTTAGTTAAAGTCAGGTTCTCTGAACAGTTTCCTTTTTTGTTGTTGTTTTTGTTGAAACGTTTCATCCTTGATCCAAAGGACTTCATCAGTCCGAGGAACCACAACAAACTCGGTGCCACAAGCAGCATACTCACATAGTGTACCAGTCTGATGGTGATAAGATGGTTTCTGGAGTTCACCTTCTGACTGATGAAGTCCTTTGGATGATGGATGAAAAGTTTCAACAATAAAAAAGAAACCGTCCAGGTGACCTGACTTAACTGTGTTGGATTTTTTTACGTGGATTATTGAGCATGAACTTTGATGTTTTGAACGACTTTGGCCGTGGCTGCCTCAGAGGAGTCAACGTGGGAGAGGGTGGACTCCAGAAACCATCTTATCACCATCAAACTGGTTGATGTGATTGTGCTGCTGATGGGACTGAGTTTGTTGTGGCTCCTCAGTCTGATTAAGTTATTTGGATGAAAGATGAAACGTTATAACAAAGAAAAGAAAAAAGAATCAATCCAGAGGACCTGACTTAACTTTGTTAGAATATATTACACACTTTTTTTCTTTTTTACAATAACATGCCACATGCCATAACAACTCATATTGCTTAGGTGGAGCTTAATGTGAAACATTGCAGCAGCAGACAGAAGTGGCTAAAATAGTTTTTCAGAGTCAGAGTCAGAGTTTCTTTATCTGTCATATGCACCTCATGTGGTACATGTGGTGCAGCGGAATTATGTTCACAGGGTCCCAGTTACATCCAACAATAAAATGTAAAAGAAAAACAGTAATAACATCTAAGATATGAACTAAGAAAAACATCAACTAAATATACACTAAGCACTACTAGTTCAAAAACAATATGCTGAACAGCAGCACGAACATGAGTCTGTGTGAGCAGATGAGCACGAATGAACACAGCAACATGAAACAGATCAGCAGCAACATGAAACAGATCAGCAGCAACATGAAACAGATCAGCTGCAACATGAAACAGATCAGCAGCAACATGAAACAGATCAGCAGCAACATGAAACAGATCAGCTGCAACATGAAACAGATCAGCAGCAACATGAAACACATCAGCAGCAACATGAAACACATCAGCAGCAACATGAAACACATCAGCAGCAACATGAAACAGATCAGCAGCAACATGATGTGATTTTTCACAGTGATTATTCTAGTTAGAGATTCATGAGTCTAACAGCCTCAGGGTAGAAGCTGTTCCTCAGTCTAGTGGTTCTACACTTAATGCTCCTCAACCTCCTTCCTGAGGGGAGTGGGGCAAAAAGTGTGTGTGCTGGGTGAGTGGGGTCCTTCATGATGCAAATGGCCCTCTTCCTGCATCTGGAGGTGTAGATGTCTGTGATGGTGGGGAGACTGACTCCAACATCTTCTGTGCAGCCTTCACCACTCTCTGCAAAGCTTTTCTTTCTGCAGCTGTGCAGCCTCCATGCCACACGTTGATGCTGGAGCACAGGATGCTCTCCACTGCACACCTGTAGAAGGAGGTGAGGACTGAGCTTCCAGACCAGCTCGTCTCAGCCGTCTGAGGAAGTAGAGTCTCTGATGAGCTTTCTTCATCAGGCTGGTGGTGTTGTTGCTCCAGCTGAGGTTGTTGTTCAGGTGTACACCCAAGTACTTGTAGCTGGAGACCACTTCCACTGCAGATCCTCTTATGTTCAGGGGGGTGTAGGTGTGTTTGTTTCTTCTGAAGTCCATGGTCATATCTGTTGTCTTATTCTCATTGATGTGAAGGTTACTGTATTTGCACCAACTCTCCAGATGTTCCATCTCCTGCCTGTAGCTGGACTCATCCTTGTTTGTGATGCATTCCACCACCGCTGTATCATCTGCAAACTTTACAATGTGACAGCCTGGATGAGTAGGTGCAAAATCATACGTGAGCAGAGTGAACAGGAGAGTGCTCAGCACACAGCCCTGAGGGAAGCCAGTGTTGAGGGTTATGGTGGAGGAAGAGAAGTT
>NC_056517.1:1758297-1764329 GCF_014905685.2 Nematolebias whitei
TTTCAGCAAAAAAAGAAACTGTCCAGATGACCTGACTGAAAATTGTTTGATTGTATACCTGGATTATTGAGCATGGACTTTTTTGGTCAGGCACAACAGTTTCCTTTGGGATCAATAAAGTTCTATCTTAAATTATCTTATCACAATATTACTTGAGATTACACCCGTTGTCATTTACAAGGTTTGACTGAAACTATTTATCATTTATTTTATGCTTTATCATTTCTGATTGTCGCCTAAAACTCTGGAATGAAAAGCAGCAGATGAAAATGGGATTTGCAGTTCTTTATAGAGAGCCACATTATTATTATATTTTTTATTGTTAAAGTGCTGTTCAAAAAAGATATATATATTTAAAAGGTTAGTCCTGTGGTTGCCAGTAACGTAGTGTGGTTGTACGTCACTACAAACATCATGACGTCACGAGGCACACACATGTTGACATATGGCTGTACTGCCACGACCATGCGTGCTTGTCAAGTTGCAATCTTGTCCCTTAATGAGTGCATGTTTGCCTATCACAGCAACTCCTTTGCTCCTCCCCTTTGCCTGTTCTTTGCCTCAGTGAACTAGCAATGGAGGAACACATGTGTGTGTGTGTGTGTGTGTGTGTGGGGGGGGGGGGGGGGGGTGTCTGCATCTGTGTGAAATGCAAGAAGAAGGAAAAAGGCTGGCAGCTCTCTGCGACTGTTCCTGTCACTCGTTTTAAAGATATGTTCAAAAGACTTGCATCGTTTGTGAATGTCTCTTGTCTAACAGTAGGTGATGTGCTTTCCTTCAAGATGTACTAGTTGTTTACATAATTTTAGATTTGCATTTAACCATTATTGGGTCTAAAAATATAATTCCAAGGGTAATTTGATTTAAGTTCTCCCATTTACATGGGCTTTGTCAATTTCACTACACTAGTCACCTTCTACCCTTCACAATACTAATGTTTCTCTGCACAAGGTCTGCAGCATAGACACAACTGGTCATTGTGTGAATGTTTATGAAGCTTTCACACTTCTGTTATCCATTTTTCTTCCTTACGTTTTTCGGCATCTTTCTCATTGCACTTTTTTTTTAAATTTTATATTTCAACAAATTGTAACAAATATCTGTAACTCATGAACATGTAGACTGATAAATTTGGATATGAGACCAATGTTGCAGTTACAATTAGTCTAATGTCTGAGTTCAAAAAGGAGGATAATGAGCAAAAACAACCACATGCTAACCAGCCACTTTCCACATCATTGCTTTCCTTTGCAAATCGTTGCTGCAGGTCCAGATTTCTGACACTTGAAACATCTCAAGGGAGGAGGAATGCACTGTATGACATCATAGCTCATATATCCTACGAATACTTTACTTGGTAAACATTCTCACTCCAATATTATCAAGACTGAAAGACTGTCACATCTTTCTCCATTTCTTATTTTAACCATTTAATTTATTTCACTTTTGCTCTACGTACATTTTCTGAATTTATTAAACAGATATTTTTAAAGGGACTCCACTCCTTCACTCCTTTACCAATTTTTTTGTTTTCAACTAAACTGCTCTGAACTTTCTTTCCATCTATTTTGTTGATCCTTATACAAACCAGATTCCAAAAAAGTTGGGACACTGAACAAATAGTGAATAAAAACTGAATGCAATGATGTGGAGGTGCCAACATCTAATATTTTATTCAGAATAGAACACAAATCACAGATCAAAAGTTTAAACTGAGAGAATGTATCATTTTAAGGGAAAAATCTGTTGTTTCCAAATTTCATGGCGTCAACAAATCCCAAAAAAGTTGGGACAAGTCCATTTTTCCCACTGTGTGGCATCCCCCCTTCTTCTTCCAACACTCAATAGACGTCTGGGGACAGAGGAGACCAGTTTCTCCAGTTTAGAAATAGGAATGCTCTCCCATTCATGTCTAATACAGGCCTCTAACTGTTCAATCGTCTTGGGCCTTCTTTGTGGCACCTTCCTCTTTATGATGCACCAAATGTTCTCTATAGGTGAAAGATCTGGACTGCAGGCTGGCCATTTCAGTACCCGGATCCTTCTCATACGTAGCCATGATGTTGTGATTGCTGCAGAATGTGGTCTGGCATTATCGTGTTGAAAAATGCAGGGTCTTCCCTGAAAGAGATGACGTCTAGATGGGAGCACATGTTGTTCTAGAACCTGAACATAGTTCTCTGCATTAATGGTGCCTTTCCAGATATGCAAGCTGACCATGCCACAACTGCTCATGCAACCCCATACCATCAGTGATGCAGGCTTCTGAATGGAGCGTTGATAACAACTTGGGCTATCCTTGTCCTCTCTGGTCCGGATGACATGGCGTCCCAGTGTTCCATAAAGAACTTCAAATCGTGACTCATCTGACCACAGAACAGTCTTCCATTTTGCCACACTCCATTTTAAATGACCCCTGGCCCAGTGCAAACGTCTGAGCTTGTGGAGCTTGCTTAGAAATGGCTTCCTCTTTGCACTGTAGAGTTTCAGCTAGCAACGGCGGATGGCACGGTGGATTGTGTTCACTGACAATGCTTTCTGGAAGTATTCCTGAGCCCATTCTGTTATTTCCTTGACAGTGGCATTCCTGTTTGAGGTGCAGTGACGTTTAAGGGCCTGGAGATCACGAGCATCCAGTAGAGTTTTATGGCCTTGACCCTTACGCACAGTGATTGCTCCAGATTCTCTGAATCTTTTGATGATGTTATGCACGGTTGATGATGATAACTTAAAAGTCTTTGCTATTTTACGCTGGGTAACACCATTCTGGTATTGCTGCACTATCTTTCTGTGCAACAATGGTGGAATTGATGATCCTCTTTCCATCTTGGCTTCTGAGAGACACTGACACTCTGAGAAGCTCTTTTTATACCAATCATGTTGTCAATTGACCTAATTAGTGTTAATTGGTCTTCCAGCTGTTCGTTATATGCTCAATTTCCTTTTTCCAGCCACTTATTGCTACTTGTCCCAACTTTTTGGGAATTCGTTGACACTGTGAAATTTTGAATTAACATATTTTTCCTTTAAAATGTTACATTTACTCAGATTAAACTTTTGATCTGTCATCTATGTTATATTACAAATAAAATATTGACATTTGCCATCTCCACATCATTGCATTCAGTTTTTATTCACAATTTGTTTAGTGTCCCAACTTTTTTGGAATCTGGTTTGTATCTTTTCCTTGTTGAATGCTATCTCTGCAGTGAACAAAAAGAGCACCGCTTCGTAAAACCATGGCTCGTCGGACTTCACCTATTAGTTTATTTATTGTTTGGGTTAACTGGATTGGATTTCACTCACCAAAAGACAAAACATTCTGCTAACTACAACATTTGTGTGCTTCTTCTAACTTCTTTCTGCTAGCTTATTCCTTCAAATTTCAGCTTTTCCTGTAATTTCAGCAACTATTTAGACATTTTATGCTCATTTTAACTCTTTAAGCCAATTCCAAAAAAGTTGAAAGTTGTTATTTTCAGCTTATTTAACTTCAGCTAATTAACTTTCAGCTAATTTCAGGTTGTTATGTTCCTAGTTTTCTGCTAGTTTCAGTTATCTCAGTTTCTTTTGAACTATGCTAATTTGAGTGTTTTCAAGTGATTTCCACTTTTTGTGCTCATTTTTGCTTCTTTCAGCTTAATTGGGCAAAATTGTGCTCTCTCGACTTCCTTCTGGTAAATTAAGCTTCTTACTGTCTTTAGCTGTTTGTTGTTTTTTTTTTTGGCTAATTTCTGCTTTTCCAGATAATTCCCTCTTTTGGGGCTATTTTATGCTTCTTTCAGCTTAATTGTGCAAAATTGTGTTCTTTCTGCTGTCTTCTGCTAATTTAGGCTTGTTCTACAATTTCAGCTAACATTTTAGCATTTGTTTAGCTAATTTCAATTGTTTTTAGATAAATTCAAGTATTTTGTGGTCATTTCAAGTAACTTGAGCTTGTTATGCTCCTTTAAATATTTTCTGTTAGTTTCAGTGTTTTCTCCTATTTCAGCTACTATTTTTGCTGTTTTCATGCAAATTTTAGCTTTTCCAGCTAATTCCACATTGTTTTTAAGCTATTCCACAAAGTCAGATATAAAATGGTTCACTTATTTCAGAACAATGCTGCTATGAATCTTGGTATTGCTGTAACGTTACCATTTTTTAAATTTATTTAGCCTTTTCTGCCACTTTTCTCATAAAAAATGAATTGGGCTCATTTTACATCCTTCAGATATTTAGATCTGTTTACAACCTTTTACTGCTCCTTTTACATTTTGTTTTAGTTCAGCTTCTTTCAGCTTCCTTGTGATAGTTTAAACTTTTTTGGGGGGGGGCTACATTCAGCTAATTTCAGCTGTTTTTCAGCAGTTCTGTGCTCCTTTCAGGAACTGTCTGCTAACTACAATGTGTCTGTGCTACGTCTAACTTCTTTCTGCTAATCTCAGAATATTATACTTCTTTCAATTTATTTCTGCAAGTTTTAGATTTTACTATTATTTCAGCTACTATTCACCTGTTTTTGCTACTTTTAGCTTTATCAGCAAAGTCCACATGTTTTGCATTCATTTAAACTTCTTTAAGCCTAATTCAGCAAAACTGTGCTCTGTCCACTTCCCACTGGAAATGTATGTTTTTCAGCTTTTTTAGCTACTTTTCAGCAGCTTGTTTCCTAATTTCAGCTTTTTCCATATTATTTCATTCAGCCTAATTGGGCAAATGTGTTATTTCTGCTTTCGTCTGCTGATATAAGCTTGTTCTACCTTTTCAGCTATTTTTTTAGCTACTTTCAGCTGTTTTCAGATAAATTCAAGTTGTTTGTGGTAATTTATGCTACTTCCAGCCAAATTACCTTCTTTCTGCTAATATCAGCTTTGTACGCTCCTTTCAGTTTATTTCTGCTAGTTTCAGCTTCTTATGCAATAGTCAAGTTACTATTTAGCTCTTTCTGTGCAAATTTTGCTTTTTCAGCTAATTCCACATTTTTTTGCTCATTTTGGCTCCTTCCACTTCCTTCTGGTAGTTTAAGCTTCTTTTTTAAAAACGTTTTAACTACTTTTCAGCAGTTTTTTTTTTTTTTTTTTTTTTTGGCTAACTTCAGCTTTTCTTAGCTAATTTCTTATTTTTTTATTCTAATTTCTGCTCATTTAAACCTACTTCAGCAAACTTGTTATTTTGCTTGTTCTTCCATTTCAGCATATTTTATAAGATAATTTCAGCAGTTTTTCAACAAGTTCTTCTACAAAAAGCATCCACACTGCATTTTTGTAACAAATGCCAGTTCTATTAACGTTGCCTGATTTCGCACCTCATCTTATTCCCGAATCAGACACGCCCATGTTAATTCCCTTTCTTTAAAAGTACAAGCATGAGCAAAACTATACATGGTTGACAAGAAATAAAATAAAATTAATATTGTACATTCAGTGCTTATGCTGTCAGAAACTGAGTCAAGAATTTTGCTTTGTAATGACGTTGCTCATCCCCAGGTGCTGAGTCTGGTCTGCTGACTCTCAAGAATTGCAGGTGACAATCTCTCAGTAGTGAGGAAAAATGAAAGCCACGGTGAAAGGAGACAAATTTAACAGAGGAAGCAAAATACAGTACAACACTATACCACCAACATGCCAAAGTGGAATATTTGAGGTACGGACATTTGGCTGAGGGAGTTGTATGCACCAGAGAAGCAAATTAAAAACTCTTACTGATGCTGAACACAACAACAGATCCTGCTTTAATGACATCTATAATTAAAAATAGCTCAAATATATCATGCCATCTGTCATCCTAATTAAAAAAGGATGCACTAAGGTCTTAATTAAGGAGCACGTTATGTTGTTAGACTAAACCTCGTTTATTTGTAAATCAGCAAAAGTTATCTTCTTTAAATGATCTCTGTGCTACGTTGTCAAGTTGCTCCATGTATGTTGTGTTTAGGTCCAAACACTGAGTTCATTTAACACACAGGAACTTCATGTGACAGCAGGCAAGGAAACATTTTTAAATGTGAGACTTACATTGTGTTTATTCAGTCACACTTTTGTTTTTAGTTG
>NC_056517.1:1764429-1767470 GCF_014905685.2 Nematolebias whitei
TGTGACTAAAAGTTGTAAATTTGCTTCACTTTATGGATGCAGGTTAATCTGAGCCACTCATTAAAATGAGCTGGTTCACTTGAGTCAACAATTGACTCAACAAGCTAATATATTCATGCTGCACCTCCTCTTCTGCCAATAAATAAATACTTTTTAAAAACTGAGAGTGGATGTTGAGAATACAGATTTGCATTATCCAGATATGTGCTTTTTACAGTTCTACACACCAATAAATGAACGAACACCTTACAAATGATGACACACAAAAAAAGATGGACCCCCACAATGTCATTTGAAAAAAAACTGTTAATGTTAAGAAATATAAAGAAAATAAAGCATAACATTTATAAAGGCAAGACAATACATTCATGACTTTCATAAATAGTTTGGTCCATTAATCCCTGACACAAGGGAGGTGCTCGACACCGAAGAGGTGGAGAATGTGTGACCATTTCTCTATAGCACAATGCTCAAGGATGCATGAGGAAGAGCGGTGTTCGAGCCTGAGTGACACCATGAATTGGTTTTTTATTCTACTCAAATTAAACTATTTTAGTCTTTTGTTTAGATGGCAACAGTAATGTTTCTATAATGTTTTAAATTGATCTCTGATGAGTGGGAACAATAGCTCTTGTTTCATCATTTCAGTGACTCAATTTATATCAGAATCAGCTTTCTTGTCATTGCACAGTTAAGTACAGCAACATTACGTTCTGTACAGCCGTCTGAAGGGTAGACGGAAATGTAGCGGGCTGCAGCTTCTTTGAAGCGCTGCCCTCATCGCTTAGATGAGAAAAGGGGAAGAAAACTCTCTCCACTCTCTCCCTCCTCAACAAGGTCCATAATCATTTAGACAACCCAAAGACATTTGTTCGCATATTATTCATGGACTTTTCATCTGCTTTTAATACGGTTCAGCCACATATACTTCTAAAACGCCAATGTGATCTAAATGTCAGCAGCCATCTTGTGTTGTGGATTAGCATTTTTTTAAGAGGAAGACCCCAGCGAGTTTGTGTTGACAACACTCTATCTGACTGTAGGGTCTTGAACACTGGTGTTCCACAGGGTTGCGCGCTATCGCTGCTTTTATTCTCTATATACACAAATGAGTTGCAACACAACAGTAAAGATTTCACATTAATTAAGTTTGCTGATGACATTGCCCTAGTTGCTGGTCTGAAAGACACCAGTAGCCCCTCCTACTCCCAGCTCATAGACCAGCTCTCTGACTGGTTTGATGACAGTTTCCTGGCCCTTAATGTCAGTAAAACCAAGGAACTTTGTTTGGGAGGTAGATGGGGAGCAGCCAGCACCAGACCTACTTTTAGGCCTTCTATTATAAAAGGGCAGGAAGTAGAGCAGGTGACTAATTTTAAATACCTTGAACAATAATTGACAACAAGTTGACCTTTGAACCCAACACTGACTATATTTACAAAAAAGCTAGACAGCGTCTCCACCTTCTGTACAAGCTAAGGAGCTTTAATGCAAGCCAAATTACTTTGCAGTTGGTGTACAGGTCACTGGTTGAAAGTGTTGTTTCATTTAATATTGTCTCATGCTATGGGAACCTCCTAGCCAGAGACAGGAACAGGTTGTCCCAGGTGGTCAGACAAGGTAGTAAAGTCTTTGGTCATCAACAAATGACACTTACAGACCTGTACAGTCAGGTTCTGGGAAAAAAGGCAATCCAGGTTTACAATGACCCAACTCATCCACTGCAACCATTATTCAGGTTGGTACCATCTGGTAGAAGACTCCTGGTTCCTTTAGCAAAGAAAAATGGTACAAAAAGTAATTTGTTCCCTCTGCGGTGAATTAACTTAACAAGGTCCTATTTAAACGCAGCCTCACATAACAAACCACTGTCTGCTGAGATGTTTCCATATTTTAATGTATCGTGTATTTTAGAATGGTTTTAACTGAATGTTTTTAATTGATTTAGCAAAGTTTGGTTTTAAGTTTTTTAGAGTTTTTAATCACATTTTTATTTTGTTTTATAAGCCAGATGTCAAAGACAAATCTCCATTTCATTGAATGTTATGGACAATAAAGTTGAATTGATTGATTGATTGATTGATTGAAAACTTGAAGAGAGAAGGTATAAAAAAAGATCTCTCACACTGTGTCCTTGGACACAGGGCACAGTGTAAGGCAGTTAAAAAGTTTACCTCAGCACAAAAGCAACATAGATAGACATAATACATTTTGTGTGGGGGGGACGATAAGATGGTGAGATTGTCCATGAACATTTCCAGATAGTTTCCATATTCCTGATGTAGTGGACTAAGCCTCCGACCAAAACCTGCCTCTGAAGACCTTCATGAGACAGGAATTGTTATTTCATTGATTT
The DNA here is from genome assembly GCF_014905685.2 of Nematolebias whitei. Lineage (NCBI taxonomy): Eukaryota > Metazoa > Chordata > Actinopteri > Cyprinodontiformes > Rivulidae > Nematolebias > Nematolebias whitei. The sequence continues at coordinate 1,766,786 of NC_056517.1, forward strand.
GAATCCAGAAATACAAATGGGCTCATCCAGAGACTGTCTAATTGTATCCTGAAGTAATCAATTGAAAGAACACTCTCTTTTTTATATTATCATCACTATTTTACAATATCTTGATCATCAAAAGTTTGTTTAGTTCATACCATTTCTAAATGTTGAAGTGAACCACTCATTTTAAATCAACTGTGAAACAATATTAATGATTTTTTAAATCCTTATTTAAATTAGAAATCAAGTTAAATGTCTTTTTACAAAGTAATTATGGATTTTGATCTTCTGTCTGAAATGAGAAGTAGTGAAGTCGGTCAAAAGTCGGAGACAGTCAAAAACAAGTTGTTAGAACGGGCTGTCGTGTTTTTAAAACTCTCAAACAGTAAATAAGAAAACTGGCACCTGCAGTGTTTCTCACTTCGCCAAAACATTTCTCTGTCTGTAACTAACCGTCTCAAAACATTCTTGCTGTTTTCTTGACTTGTAAAAACCCTTTGCCATCACTAGAGCCACACCCCAGTTGGTTGCTTCAACCAATCAGGACTTACTAAAGTGACCGGAAGCAGAACTCTTTAAAAGTCGACACTTCCTGGAACTATTGGTCTTCTGGGTAGTTCTGGAGTGAAGTTCTGTTCTTCAGCTCTAGCTGCTCTGGAGTTCTGGAGTTTTCCACTGCTGAGTGGAACTTCAGACTCAG
>NC_056517.1:1767570-1769619 GCF_014905685.2 Nematolebias whitei
CCCTGCTTATTTCTATGAAATCTTTTTTTTTTCTAAAACATTCAAAAATTAGTAGCAACATTATAAGCTGAAACTGACAACAGCTGGCGTATAAAATAATGTATTTATCTGTGTCTGACTGTCAGCAAAATATTTCATGAATCACTAGACAGATTTTACTGAAAGTGTCAGAGAGTAATCAATAGAAGTACAGCAACAATTGGTTACCAGTTGAAGTCAACACAACTCAAGCTGTTCACAGCCGAATATGAAAAACACAAATATGAATTTAAATCAGTCAGTTTTGGGAATATTGAGGTGAACATTAGTGTCATAGTGGGAAATAGTTTTTCACAACACAAACTCTTTGAGTGAACTGTTTCTCTCAATTATTTGTTTAAACTTTACCATTACTTACTTGGGTCAACACTTTCTTTTAGTAAAATATCTCATAAACCAGACAGGAATGTATTGACACATTTGAAAAGTAACCACTAGATGCACATCTAGAACTGAATAACGCACAATTCAAGGCTATGTTCACACTGCAAGTCTTAATGCTCAATTCCAATATTTTTGCTGGGATTCAAATTCAATATTTTTAATTATTATTATTTAGTGTGGTTGTTCACATATTAATGTAAATGTGACTGTCATCAGATTCCAGAGTAAACAGTCTGAAGTGACCTGCATGAACTGCTGAAGATGTGACATCCTACACAGCACGGTGTGCTTATGGAAATAATGATGATGCTACGCATGTTAGCATGTGTATATCAATTCTAAGTTGTTGCACAATCAGAGCCAACTAAGTGATTATCTGCCATGTCTGTTTTGTCCAGTGTCTCCTTTTGATCTTGTCTCATACGCAGCTGAAGGTGTGCAGCATTACAAGTTTCAACCTTCATGATGTTGGCATCAGTATTATCAATATTTAGATCAATCTGCATGCCTCTGTTTTACTGATGGAAAAGTCCATTTAAATGAGAAAAACAACGTGACCAATCAGACTACGGTCCCTTTGAAAAGCATTGACTATGTATCTGACTTAGTACCACATCTTAAAGTGAATCCGAGTCAGAATCGGCTTTATTGTCATTGCACAGTTAAATAGAGCAAAATGACATTCCGTACAGCCGTCTGAAGGGTAGACAGAAGTGCACCGGGGCTGCAGCTCCCTATGAGCTCTGCCTCATCGCTTAGACAAGAAAAGGGGAAGAAAACATGAGGAGACAAAGTATTAAAAGAATCTCTCACACCGTGTCCTTGGACACAGGGCACAGAAAAAACTACTTTCAGCACAAAAGCAACAAAGATAAACATAATACTTTTTTTGGGGGGGGGGGGGGGGGGGACAACAAGATGGTAAGATTGTCCATGAACACTTCCAGATAGTTGCCATAGTCCTGATAAAAATGTTATGGTGTCTATCAGCCAGTACAACTCTGATAGGGTCGACAGCTGTTCTCAGGTGTGTGTGTGTGTGTGTGTGTGGGGGGGGGGGGACAGGTGTAGAGCGTCTTGTTTCCATAGCATCTAAGGAGAAATTGAGATAGTCCACCTTCCAAGGTCAGAGCCAGATTCAGATTCCAACATTGTTTTGGGTCAGGCCGAGCTCGTTCATTTCCGTGTCTGCCTTTACAGTCTCGTTAATACATCTCATGGTGACTCCAAACAGCCGAATTGTGATTACTTACGCCGAAGTCAGGCTTACAAATTCTCCAAGATCTATTCCTTCCAACTGTCTGTGAACACTGTCACAAAGTTCCACAGTCCTGCCTGCTCAGCTCTGATACAGGTCCACAGATAGTTCTCACAGAGTTTGAGTGGTGCCAAGCCCGGCACACACATTCCAGACAGCTTAAACAGCTGATGGTGTTTCCACATTTTGGCATACTACAGATTTCCACCAACTCCAAAAAGCAGAATCCAGTTATCATAAATCCAACTATGCTTCCGAGGTAAGAGGGCTCTCCTTCAGCCTGTTTTATTGTTGAGGAAATTTGATCAAGTGCGCTGAGACACAAGATGAACAAATCCAAAGTTTACAATTCAGAAGGTATGAAAAAA
>NC_056517.1:1769719-1771167 GCF_014905685.2 Nematolebias whitei
AAGGTGGACTATCTCAATTTCTCCTGGATGTTATGGAAACAAGACGCTCTGCACCTGTTCACCCCACACCCCCAGCCGAGAACATCTGTGGACAATATCAGAAATGTACCAGCTGATAGACACTGTAACATCTTTATCAGTGTAGTGTTCTAAGGGCTAGGTTAGCTTTGTAGCTTCACTACAATTATATTTAAATAACGAGTTCTCTCTTTTTCGAGCTAATTTCAGCCATGTGACAGAAGTAAATGTGCGTAGATGGTTTAATCAGTGACATGAGACGTTAATTTTCTTTGACCCATCAAAATAAATGGGGTCATTTATTGAACAGAATCAAAATTTAACATCAAAACATTGTACACTTGATTAGACTGATCTGGTTCTGATTAATAAAACTTGGCACATTTTACTCAATAAAAACAACAGAAATTTCTGAAGACCTCTAGATTAATTACTGGCAAGATAGAAGAGTTTTAAAGATGGGAAATATGGAGGAGTTTAAAGGGAGATGTTTTGCAGGAAGATGTATGTCTGTAGACCAGAACAACACGCTCCTTTCAAACGCTGCGCCCGTGGTACACTTCGCGTGAAGCTCGTGACGACTCTTTACCTTGGCAGAGGATGGGTCCGCTAAGGTCAAGAGGTCCCTGGCAGGCTACCTTTCAGCGTCTCCTCAGGGCGGCTGCGACTCGATAGAAGTCGTGAGATACTCCTTTCAACAGAACAAACTTCCTCAGAAGTTGTAGGGCATTCGCCTGGTGGAGGAGTCACAGTGAGGCGTCGTGACTACAGCAGAGATGGATGACTCTATCAGACTGGAAAACTGAGTCTGAAGTTCCACTCAGCAGTGGAAAACTCCAGAACTCCAGAGCAGCTAGAGCTGAAGAACAGAACTTCACTCCAGAACTACCCAGAAGACCAATAGTTCCAGGAAGTGTCGACTTTTAAAGAGTTCTGCTTCCGGTCACTTTAGTAAGTCCTGATTGGTTGAAGCAACCAACAGGGGTGTGGTTCTAGTGATGGCAAAGGGTTTTTACAAGTCAAGAAAACAGCAGGAATGTTTTGAGACGGTTAGTTACAGACAGAGAAATGTTTTGGCGAAGTGAGAAACACTGCAGGTGCCAGTTTTCTTATTTACTGTTTGAGAGTTTTAAAAACACGACAGCCCGTTCTAACAACTTGTTTTTGACTGTCTCTGACTTTTGACCGACATCACACCTTTCTCATTTCAGACAGAAGATCAAAATGCATAATTACTTTGTAAAAAGACATTTAACTTGATTTCTAATTTAAATAAGGATTTAAAAAATCATTAATATTGTTTCACAGTTGATTTAAAATGAGTGGTTCACTTCAACATTTAGAAATGGTTTGAACTAAACAAACTTTTGATTATCAAGATATTGTAAAATAGTAATGATAATATAAAAAAGAGAGTGTTCTTTCAATTG
>NC_056517.1:1771267-1772467 GCF_014905685.2 Nematolebias whitei
AAAATATAAAATTTATATTATATTTGCTATTGACAGACATCACAATAAATTGATGTGTCTGAAGAATATTTTTATTTGATTTAGTAGATTTATTGGATGGATGGATTTCTTTTAGTATGTAGTATTTGTTTAGAGCTTTAAAGTCTTGTAAAATTGCTACATATTAGTGACAATTATTCACTGACCACAAAAGTAATTTAAACCAAATTAAATTGTCTTTATTCTGATTCGAACCAATCTTTGGACTGAGGAAGCTGCACACATTATCATGATTTTCAAGGTTTTTAAACACCATAACAGAGAACTGCAGGAACAGGGCACGAGACCAGGATACAAGGCATTTGACGTTTATTTACAGTGAATCAAAAAACTGTACAAAAAATCCCCAACAACAACTGGACTTCTATTCTGAAGATGAAGACATTTCGCTTCTCATCTGAGACACTTGCTCAATCCAAAGAATTGCTAGTGTAGAATTTGAGTTTTAAATTGAGGTGTTCTGTGAGCTGGATCCAGATGCAGATTCTCCTCCCTTTCTTTCCTTTCACAATAGAGGTTTGTTAGGGTCTTTGATAGTCTGACTCACAGGTGGGCCACTCTGGACACATGAATGAAGGTCTTGATTGGAATGAAACTGACTGGGTATCAAGCCTAATGCTTCATTTAGGTTTTTGAAAACTGAAATCTGAAACCTCATCCGCAGTGGTGGAGCAGAGGTTAGAGAAGGTGGGCCTGTGATTGGAAGATCGACAGTTCAAGCCCCGGTACCGACAACATCAAAAAATGTGGGTGGGGTAGGTGAAGCACCCACACCTGCGCCCACTCTCATTCGTCCCACACTGGGCCCTTGAGCAAGGCCCTTTAACCCCCACCATCTGCTCCTCCGGGTGTCCTAGATAGCAGCTCTCTGCTCCACACAGAGACTGTGGTAGCTCAGTGTCTGTGGTTGCGTCAGGAAGGGCATCCGGCGTAAAAATAACTGCCAAGTCTTCGTGCGACTTAGTTCACTGTGGCAACCCATGAAGAAAGGAGCAGTTGAAAGAAAAGTAAAAAAAAAAAAACATAGATGACTTTCTTCACCCCCCTCTCAAACCGTTTGTCTTCTCAGTCCAAAATATGAACATTTTGGTCCTCATAAAAATGTCCCTTATCGTTGAGGTGTAGGTGACTGAGTCTTGTCCTGAAGAGCTGGCTCTCCTT
>NC_056517.1:1772567-1774563 GCF_014905685.2 Nematolebias whitei
TTGAGGTGTAGGTGACTGAGTCTTGTCCTGAAGAGCTGGCTCTCCTTTGTTGCAACATGCATATGTGGAGAAGCTGTTTGGTTTCTCCAAAGAGATATCTGGACATTTCTCAATGCGCTGAACTGCATACCACACCACTCTGTTTGTGTTTGGGTGTGTTGTCCTTAGGGTGGACCACCTTCTGTCTGAGAGTCCTGTTGGGTTTGGAATGTACTGGGATGTTGAGTTTGGAGAAAATCTTTCTGAGTTTCTCTTAAACTCCAGCAACAAAAGGGATGGCTATGTTTTTCTGTTTGTTCATCTCCTGGTTCTGTTTAGTGGTGTGTCCCAAGGTTCTTTCCTTGGGCCCCTCTTCTTCATTACTTGACTTTTCCCTCTAGGTCATTTAAAAAAATGTAGTATCTGTTTTCACTGTTATGCAAATGACACCCAGCTCTACTTGTCTACCAAACCTAATTCTGTCCTCCCTCCATCGTCACTAATTGTCTCAGTGAGCTCAATCGCTGGTGTTCCTATAATTTTCTCCAGTTAAACTGAACTCATCCTTGCCAGTATTAAAAACACTCTTTCCAAATTTGACCATTTTCTCATCCCACTTAACTAATATTTTCATTCACCCCCCCTCAAGAGTCTGGATGTCATCCTTGACAGCTCTCTGTCCTTCACGTCCCACATCAATAATGTCATTCAGTCAGCTTATTTCCTGCTTCATACTATTAACCGTCTCTGTCCTTCTTTCACCCTTCATTCCACTGCCATCCTTGTCCACATTCTTGTGTCATTCTGGATTGATTATTGTAATTCCCTTATTTTTGGCCTCCACAATAAATCCCTTCATAAGTTACAGGTAGTTCAGAACTCTGCTGCCTGTGTCATCACCCATATCCCTTCCTATAACCACATCAATCCTGTCCTGCAGAAGTTTCACTGGCTCCTGGTTAAATCTTGCTTCATCTTCAAAAATCTTCTTTAGACCTTTAAAGCCATCTACAATCTTGTACCTTCTTATTTATCTATCCTTCTGCATATCTCCATCTCCTCCACCTTTCTCAGGTCTGCCTCCTCCCTCCGCCTCTCTGTACCTGCTTCCCACCTCATGGGGAGCAGGACATTCAGCTGCTCTGCTCCTCAACTGTGGAACTCACTGCCCTCTGACCTATGAACCATCAACTCTCTCAGTGTTCAAAACTGGTCTGAAAACTTACCTTTCCATATTAGCCTATTCTTCTTAATTTACTCAGATATACTTTCAATACTAACATTGGAGTTTATTGTATAACAGATTCTAATGTTTAATTGTATTGTTTAACTCTTTTGTAACCCTATATTTTTTTCTGTATGTTAATTTTATTGCTGTACAGTGTCATTGAGTGTCCTAAAACATCCATCCATCCATCCATCCATACATCCCCATCCATCCATACATCCATCCATTCATTATATTTTACCCGCTTCTTCCATTTTGGGTCATGGGGGTCGCAGGTGCCCATGTCCAGCAATCACTGTGCGAGGGGCGGGGGACACCCTGGACGCGTCGCAAGTCCATCACAGGGCCAGTCCTAAAACATGCTTTAAAAATGTATAATATTTATAATAATCGTAATATTAACAACAACAATATTATTATTATTGTTGTTGTTGTTGTTGTTGCTGTTGTTGTTATTATTATTATTATTGTTGTTGTTATTATTATAGATCAATATTTCCAGCCAAACTAACTTGGCAGAGCTCTAGGTCAACTACATAATTCAAAAATTTGACAGACACTAGACACAAACTTCTAGTTTTAGTTGAGAATATTTTCCTTCAAAGGACATTTGTGTTTTTATTTTTTTATTTCAGCTGCTCCCTTCCTCAGGGGTCGCCACAGTGACCTAACAGTGACCTAACAGTGATCCAACAGTGACCTAACAATGACCCAACAGTGACCCAACAGTCACCCAACAGTGATCTAACAGTGACCCAACAGTGACCTAACAGTGACCCAACAGTGACC
>NC_056517.1:1774663-1792528 GCF_014905685.2 Nematolebias whitei
GACCCAACAGTGACCTAACAGTGACTAACAGTGACCTAACAGAGACCCAACAGTGACGCAACAGTGACCCAACAGTGACCCCACAGTGACCCAACAGTGACCCCACAGTGACCCAACAGTGACCCAACTTGCACAAAGTCTAGGCAGTTTTGCTCTGGATGTCCTTCCTGACCCAACCACAGACACCGAGCTACCACTGCCCTCTGTGTGAAGCAGAGAGCTGACATCTAGAGCACCCAGGGGAGCAGATGGTGGGGTGGGGGTTTAGGACCTAGCTCATGGGCTCAGAGTGGGGCAAACAAGGGTGGTGGCAGGTGTGGGTGTTCCCTTTTCCCACCCACGTTTAGATGTTGTCAGTCCTGGGGAGTTTAACGGGCGACTTTTCCATCACAGGCTCGCCTTCTCTAACCTCTGCCCCACCACTCCTCCTTTTTCCTTCAAAACAAATACAAAAAACAAATATAACAAAATAAATACTGCTGTTTGAAATTATTTTGGCCATGAAACACAGATGAAATTAACCAGCACAAATGTGGGAAATCTTGCCAGCTGGAGCTAATGCTAAGCAGCAGCTCTGTCACACACAGCCTGCTACCTGCTGAGCAAAGTACTCAGCTGAATGCTGAGAAAAATTCACCTTTACAAATGATGCATTAGTTAAGAGCTCATCACAACACGACTGCTTTCCTCATTACAAGAACAGTAAACAAATGAGATTCCATATAAAGAGATGTACCATCATGTCTGGATTATTGGTACTTTTTCAGACCGTGGCCTCCGGGGCTCACCACCCACATGATGTGTCTGCCCATTGATCACTGTGAAACAATTATTAGAAGCATGCCATCATACTACAATAAGGATTTCTGCATAAGGATGCACTGCTTGGCAGCGAGTCATGGAGATTTTGCTTAAGATAGCAACAACAGAAAAAAGCTTTGTAATGGTGCTGCTGCTCAACTCCTACTGGTTTGCACTGGTCAGAAATGTTAGTAACTTGTTTAGTTGACTCAGACACACAGTATGAACAACGTTGTGTTACGATTGCATTAAATGAAAGGTAAATCAGAAGAAGACTGTGATGGAGACATAAGCTGACAGCTGAAAGAACAATCTAAACACAAATGAAAATGTAATCAAGGAGCCAATGGTAACCGTACAACAAATACATTCTGTCAAGTATTAATTACATTTCCAAGACTATAAGAGTAGATTCTACAGTAGAATAACCATTGTAATATCTAATTTGATGTGTTATTGCCAGTTCCTATTAACAAGCAAAGTCAGTAGTGTATGCAATGTCTGTTCCAATCTACACTGAAACGTGCACACGCATCGCACACACTGCACCTGTTAATGCAAAAAGAACAGGCAACAACTATAAAGAAGCGTTTTCAGAACTGTTGACGTCGACTGAAAAAAAATTGACAACATGACAAAGTTTAAAACAAAGCCGTTGCACATGTTGTTACACGTTTAAGGAGAGAAATCAATTCAAATTGAAAAGTGTGGACTTACAAGCTTTTAAACTGCAATGACTTGTTTGTTTATGCAAGTTGAAGTCACGTGCACATGACTTATTCCTTCCCTTCTGAGGGGTTTATAGTCTTTGATTACCTGATCTACATACTGATCTGAAGTACTCCACTCTAAAGTACTGCACATTTTAAACTATGCAGAAAAATCTTCACGTTCAGCTTTTCTAAACAAATGATGGAGCACTAAACCTTAGTTACAAGAAAGAGAAGATTTTGAGGACCAGCTGATAAGAGACCCTCAAAAGCGACGGATGGGACTAGTTTCTATGTGAGTTCAGTTTATTTCACTTAAAATCTTTGATCTTTGCACTGTTTTAGTTTGGAACTAGAAACCCGATTGGACGAGTAAAGAGACACCTTCAACTAACAAGAAGAGAAGTCCAAGTGCTTCACTGTGGTTTTTTTAAGGCACACAATTTGGGAGAGCAATAATGTAATCTTTGCTCCGTGTGACTTGAATTAAAAGACAACGAGACACTCAACACTAAATGGTTGGCGTGAGCAAATCACTAACGAGGATCTGAAAAACATCATTTTTCTGACACACTTCAAAACATATTTTGAATATGTGTAGAAATGATTGGCTGGTATATTTTACTGTACATGACAGGTACAGCAGCAGTGCAGCCACATTATTATGCATTCTTACTTAGAAAGTGACCTTCAAGAACAAACTGTTTATGTGAACAACGCACTGTAACAGAAGACTTTGCCCTAAAATCTGAATGTTAATTAATCTTATAAGTATCTTATAAAGTATGCTAATGTCATGTTGTGAAATTATCAATGTTTGATCTAAACTACCGATTTTTTATGCAACCCTAATTTTCAGTAGAAAAATGTGTTAACGTTTTACAAAAAAGAAACAAATAAAAAAGTATCACATCTTAAGGAAAGATAGAAATAAACAAAACTAAAAATGTACCCATTATTTTACTTATGTATTTATTTTACTGTTGTGACTATTCAATAATTACCTGGCAAATAATAATGAAAAATGTTCTAAGACTTAGCACACTTATTTTGCCAGCTACGTGAGAAAAGAATATAAAATAAAGACATTTGTGATACAGTATATAGTGGGGCTTTACTTCCTCACATTGGTCTAAACCGAAGCTTCATCCCACATCCCAGTTATTCCATCTGCGTCTTGGTTTCCTTCCATTGTTTGTTGTCTGGGTGTCCACGTCCAACAGCCAAGCTGTCATGGGTGCAAAACTCACAACATTTGTCTCAGGTTAATTATGGAAGATTTATGTATCATCATGGAAAGCACTGGCAGTTCTGCACGTCTCGGGATCCAATTTTTCAACTCATGCAAATTAAAATGGGAAGAAAAACGTGCCTCTGTGCGTTTATGTTATTTTTTGTTTGTCAGATCTGCGCTTTCAATGATGTTAGACATGAAAACTTTTAAGTGGCAAAGCATGTGTTTAACCATGGCTACATGGAACTGCGCTGTCACTAAACAGACACATCACACACTAAACACCCTTGTGCATTCAGAGTTCATTAGTTTTGGTGCCGGCTGAAATGAGACAGGCTGCTTGAATATTGCAAGGTCTCCAGTAATGATTGGCTCATTGCTATTTGGAGCAGAGCTCTCAAAAGTGGTGAAATTCAAAAGGTGATGAACATAAATTGACTCTGTCTGAACTTGGAAACATCCTCATGGAAAGAACAAGACAGACAGCCCAGATATGTAAAGAAATACTTTTCTGAACGTCCATCACGATGAGCACCAACTGCTTCCACTGTCTGATCATGACCTGGAATCATTGCTAAGTGGAGTCGCCTGTGGCTTGGATTGAGTGCATAAGCCCACAAATCAATTTCATGGATTTGCATTTTAACCCCATTTATCAGTTTGTGCATCCTCATTAACTTGTGTAGTGTAATTAATAAGATCTGTTTTAAGCACAGTGTGTTTAATTTACAGGTTATGCTGAATAAAAACTGACTCGATATGAAGTGTTGAATGTGGCTTCAGATTATTGGTATGCATCCCCACCTGCAGCAGGTATTAGTATGCATTTGGTCATGCTAGCATGTCATAAAAAACTGTCTTGAAATTGAAGAGATGATATCTGTCCTCTGGCTTTACAGGGGCATATCAACAAAACCTCTGTAACTGTGATTTGTTTAGAAAAGGTAAAGTGTTTATCTGAATGAATTAAGTCTGGATGGTATTTGCTCTCTCTGTTTTTCCAGTGTTTTAATGGGACAAGCCTCGCGGGACGCTCATGAAGGTTTCACTAAGAAATCCCCACACCATGCTCGTGTGTCTCTTGGCTTCACAATGAATACAAATTAATAAAGCGTGAAACTCTGCTGCTGCCTCATGTGTGAACTCACGGCCCTCACATGAGGCTGTGCATCTGTAGAAGTAGAAACTTTACAACGCTGGCATTTTGACAAAATTATTGGACTTTACTGCCCCTTTATTTGTGATACTTTGAGAGTTGACATTTTAGTAAATTGTTAAGAATGATGCGCTAATGTGTCACAGAAAATAGAGCAAACATTTAGTTGATTTCAGCAGAATGCTGTATGATAGAGACAGAAACTAAAGGGCAAAACATATAAGTGGCATGTGGAAAAAAATTACACCTCCATTATTTTCAATCATGACGTCCACACGGGCAGGAGCTGTCTGCTGAACGACGGGCAGCAATAGTTCTCAACACGTTTCTATCTTTAAGCAGCCGCTTCTGAATGAACACTTTTTTATGAGTACTCCCTCCCTGCTCGGCACCTGGATTCATGGCTGCTCTTCTGTGTTCTGTTTGTTTGTTTGTTTGTTTGTTTGTTTGTTTGTTTGTTTGTTTGTTTGATGTTGTGCCATTTTAAATCTCAAGTGTAAAACTGTTTGAGGATATAGTAATTGTTGAGATTGAGAAACATCCAGAGAAATTTGACCCAGACTCGTGTCATTATCAAGACGATAGCACAAACATCGTCTGGTGATCCATTAAGAGTGTTAATCTATTGACAAACATCCCATAATAACCAATGCTCAAATCCACACCAGCAGCAATCGGTGTTGCCAGTGAACTTCAGACTTGTGCAACCTAAAAGTTTTAGTTAAATCCATCATTGACATCACATGCTGCCTAAGTCCTAGACGCTCTTGTGGTTCAGATCCTATCTGTATTAAACAGTTCGGTAATTTACTTTGTTCTTCCATTCGCACCTCTTCTTTGCATGCAGAATTTTTTTTAAATAAAACAAATATTTGTACTAAATAAAACAAAGTGGAGATTTTTAAAATCTGTCAGTATTAGATAGATAGATGGATGTATACTTTATTGTCCCCGAGGGGAAACTTGTCTTGGACATTGTGCGCTAACGAAGCTTCTTCCACAATTCAATACACTACAACCAATAAAATAATGTGACCCCACAATAAAATACAAAAATATAAAACGCCTATTAATAAAATCACACAGGTACAGTAGCAACAATAGTTTTATTTTTTCTTTTGCCAAATGTCTGATTCCTTTATCTTGATCCTTGAACTTAATCGTGTGCAGAAAAGTTCATAGCAGAGTTGAAAATGTGAAGAACTTCAGAGAAATAAAAGGTTCAATTGGATCCGAACACTTTTTAGTTAAGCTCAAAAAAGTTTTATATTTTTTACTGTGAAATTAATGCACTTTTGAAGTAACAGAGTGGAATGAGTATTTCAGTGTTTTCTGGGGGATTATGGTAATCTGGATACAATTTTAACATCCAATTTAAAAAAAATGTGCAAATACATTAAAAATAATAATAATAACAGAGACTAGTAACAGATTTGGTTAAATAATAAGAACTTATACTGCACTCTCCTTACCTCACAAGTTGGTTCTGGGAATGATGTCAGACCTGTTTTAACTGTGTCCCAGTTGAAAGTTAGAAAACCAGTAAATCATGGATTTTTTTTCTTCTGTACTTATACTTTCAAACACGTTTCAACATGTTCATTAGTCCTGGATGCAACGTGTATGACTGGATTACAGGGATGCTAACTGACCGAGGGGCAAATAAAGAGCTCGTTATAGCAGTTGTTGTGTTATCGTGTGTGGCAGGCAGCCATATTTGAGACTGGTTGGTAGAGAATCTCCCCACACAACCCCCAGCAACATTTACTATGATTCAGTGGTATTTTAGCAAATCTTATTTTTCATTATACTTGCTTTGTCCCAGTTTTCATCTCAAAAGAATGCAAAAAAAACCAACCTTTTTATATATTTCTTATAATTATGTGCAAAATATCTGTTGTAAAATCCAGAGCAAAGTACAGAATGTGCTGCTTTCTTGATCTCTGGCTCCTTGAGAAGTTTCACTAAAGAGATAAAGGATGAGAGTAAAACTGCACTTTAAGTTTTGGGATCCCGTTGTCTCATTCATTGTTCATGAGTTATCACTGAACATGTGGAAAACAGCTGGAGGCCATTAACGCTTTGGTTGGAAATAATACCCCAAAGAACTGAACACAGAATTACAACGAAGCGAGTTGATAGTTTTACTCAAACGAAATTAAAATGAAATTATTTCCTTCCTCTCCCTGCCCCGCTCTTATCTGGCAGCACTACAAGGCAGGTGACTCATTAACATTCCCCCGACGCCTCAGGATTAAAAGCTTTGCAGGTTAAAAAAAGTGGCATAATCAAATTATTCAAATGACCCCTACTTGGCTTTGACCTTCCCAGCTCGACTTTTCAGACAATTACACCGAGGAAGTTGTACCTGAATCCATTTCATATCTGTAGGAAAAGAGAGCGAGGAGTAAGATGTAAGAGGAAAGTGAAAGCTACAAAAGGCTAAAATGACTATAAAGAGCAGGTAATTAAAATGACTTTCTCCAAGACGAACTGTTTCCTGGATAAGAAGAGTCCTCTTACTGTGCACCTGCAATATGTTATCTTTTTGGTTCAGTGGCCTAACAGCAGGCTCACTGTCGTCCTGCAAACTCAAACTTTCTCTAAATGGGAAAAACTACTTTTATTCTATCTACTTGCAGGTATTTACTGCCTTTGTTTACTTAATATGTAGCACAACCTGCCGAAAAATGTCCACGCTTGTACGACCTGCAACGCAAGTAATTGTCTGACAAGCAATTAGAGGTGTTGCTCCTCCCCGAGCATGCAGCACCCTTCATAGACAGGTTAAAAAAGAGAGGAGGAAGCTGCCCTGCACAACACTGCAGCTGACTTTCACACAAATCATGCATCCCTTTTGCTTGACCAGTTGTAGAGCCAATTACCAAAATAAAACCAAAAAAACTTTAAAAAAGGACGTTTGTTTCCCTTGATGTGATTTGTTCTGTTGGCCCTGGCACTTTGAGGAAACTTAAGGAACGATGCATCTCATTGTTTCTGAGCAGTGCTCCTGTTGGCCCTCAGGTAATTAGCGTGGGTCCTTGTGGGGGAAGCCAGCGTGGGCCCCCACTGCTAGACGTGATAAATATTGACTCAGTCATACCCTCTTTCTTCTGTGAAGTTAATTAAAGTGTGGACTGTTTATTTTTCTTCAGCTGCCAACTTGAATGTGATGCCCTGTATTAATCAACACCCATCGTGCTTTGTTGTGTTTATGAGAACAGCAAATAACTGGACGAAGTGAGTTTCGGCATATTGACTTGTTGCAAGAAAACATGTGAGCCAGTGATTTCAACTTTGAGAGCTTGAATATTCTTGAGCTGTGCTTATATTCAGCTGTGGCTGAGTGGTTAGAGCAGTCGTCCTCCAACGCAAGAGGTGAGGGTTCAATTCCACCAGCAGTCACATGCTGAAGAGTCCCTGGGAAAGACACTGAACCCCTCATAGCCTCTGATGTGTGTCCATCAGTGTATGAATGTGAAAAAGCTCTGATTAGTGTCTTTAGAATGATTTGTTCAGTTTTGTAGAGATCTAGTATAGAGCTGTATGAATGGGTAAATGAGGCACAGATTGTTGTAAAGCACTTTGAACATCTTGATAATATAGAAAGGTGCAATATCCAGTAAGGACACAAGTGCACATTTCAAATTCACATCCATCCATACATACATCATCTTATGATTGTTCCAAAGTCGGGTCACAGAGCAGCAGCTTGAGCAGGGAGGTCCAGACATCTCCTTCCACAGCCTCTTCCAGCTCTTCTGGGAGGACTCCAAGATGTTCCCAGGCCAACCGAGAGAGACAGTTTCTCCAGTGTGTCCTGGGTCTTCCCCAAGGCTTCCTCCCAGTCGAACATGACTGAAGCACCTCCCCAGGGAGGCGCCCGGGGGCATCCTTACCAGATGCCCGAACCACCTCAACTGGGTCCTCTCAACGTGGAGGAGTAGCGGTTCTACTCTGAGTCTCTCCCTGATAACTAAACGTCTCACCCTATCTCTAAAGGAGAGTCCAGCTACCCTGCAGAGGAAACTCATTTCCAACACCTGCATCCACAATCTCATTCTTTCAGTCTCTACCCAGAGCTTGTGGAACGTAGACTGACCGGGAACAGAGAGCTGTGCCTTACAGTTCAGTTCCCCCTTCACCACAACAGACCTGTACAGAGTCTGCAATACTGCAGATGCTGCACCAGTCCGTCTGCTAACTCTACATTATTCCCAATTGTTCACTAAATGTGTTACAGTAAACGTTTAACTTTTCGGTGCCACTTTACAATAAGGCGCCTCTTATAGATGGCTAGCAAATAGTTTATAGATATGTTAACACTTCATAAATAATTAATAACTGCGTATTAAGCATCCGTTAAGGGTGACAGAGACAAAACTGACCAGTTTCTTGCCAAATAGTGAGTCAAATCTGTTCACCTATTTATTTTTTCTAGAGTTTTCTTTCTTCTTCTTCTTCTTTCGGCTGCTCCCTGCGTTAGGGGTCGCCACAGCGAACTAAGCTGCACAAAGACTTGGCAGTTCTTTTTACACCGGATGCCCTTCCTGACGCCACCACAGAGCGCTGAGCTACCACAGCCAAAGCAAAGAGCAAAGGGCTGCTGTCTAGAACACCCGGAGGAGCAGATGGTGGGGGTTAAGGGCCTTGCTCAAGGGCCCAGAGTGGAGCAAATGAGGGTGGAGGCAGGTGTGGGTGCTTCACTTATCCCACCCACATTTTGATGTTGTCAGTACTGGGAGTTGAACCAGCGATCTTCTGATCACAGTCCCACCTTCTCTAACCTCTGTGCCACCACTCCCTTGTATAGAGGAATTAATAATGTATCTATAAATGATTTATTAGCCATCTATAAGGGGAGCCTTATTGTAAAGTGGTACCAACTTTCATTGGTATTCTGACAGTTTAATAAACACAAAGTTTAAAACAAGAGATTTTGTTAATTTTATTGTTTTCATTTTTATATAAAAAGGCATTTGTTGTAATTATTCTGTACCACTAATGCTTACTGGTTGCATGATCATCCTTCATCTCTGTCCATGTTCAGACGTGATTTGTTTAACTCTTCACATGTCCATAAGAACAAAATGAACAGAGCAGCTAGCTCTGTGTTAACACAATAGTGGAGCTGATGAGGAAGGATGTTCTGCACATCTTGGATGCGGCACACAGCCCAACAAGATGCTTTGTTTCTTCCCCAGATCACGAAGCCGCACGTCTTAACATCCGTGTTTGTTGTTCTGGGTAATTGAGTTGCTCTGCCGTCATGGTGTGACTTATCAGAGGCTCATTATTCCAGTGATGGCAACAACATCAGCCACAGTCAAGTGTGGTCATTAAAATGGCAGTGAATCTGGTGTCTTACACAGAAAGAACGTGTCTGAAAGACAGCCACTCCTGAGTCATAGATGGTGCACTCACACGTTCCTAAAATGTTCAACAGAAATGTCAAACTGCACTCCTTTGCATTAACATGTCAGGGTGTCAAATGGACACTTTTGATTGCCTTGTGTGTAAGCTGCACCTCCAAATGTGTAATATTTCAGCACATATGGACTCGCAGGTCACATGATACGTAATGTAGAGTTTTTTAATAAGATATAAACTTCTATGTATTTACTGAAGTCAGTAAAGTTTGTCTAACACAGATTGCTGTTTTGAAGGATTACAACTGGCATTATCAGGTTAAACACAGAGAAATACAGAGCAGGTGCATGCTTATAAAAAGCTTTGCTGTTCACACAGGAAACAGACTAAGAGCTTCTAAACACGATTTAAACATCCAGGAAGGGAACAATATGATAGCTCATAAATTAGTAAAAACAAGAAAGTGTTGTTTTCTTATGGGGAGTTTATTAAAGAGGGTTTGGTGGATATTGCTGCAACAAAATGCTCTGAAGGGGCGAAAACGAAGCAGAGACTTTTTCACACACGAGAAAACATCAAGCAAGAATCAGATTTTCTGTTACTGACAATGACCTGCAGCTGTCCTTCACATCTACCTCAGGTATGCAACTATCCCAGGGCACGTGTTCACATTAAACTTTTTTCTCCATTAGAAATAAGCAAAATATAGCAAATTTATTTTGGAACTTTAAAGCTGGTGCTTGAAATATTTCCAATGCTTGCACATTTTTACAGGTAATTTGGAGATTTGTAAAAAGTCGTGTCCTATATTCGTAAACTTTTAAACTTCATGTAGCTTAAATCAGATATTTTTATTGCCTGCTTGGAATGTTTACTCTTTGTTGATAGTGAATATCATATTTGTGGCTAATTACAAAACTAAATGATTAAATTGAATTTAACTGGTAGGTCCAGCACACTGCTGCACTCAGTTCCTTGTGTTGCCTTTGGGGAAAATAGTTGTCCACCTTTGTTCTAGGATGTTCAATTATTATTAAACAGGCCATTTATTCCTCCAAAAACTAAACATTTTGATAAGTTGTATCTCAAATCAAAACCTTGTTTGCAATTTTAAAGTACAATTTTAAAGTAAAAAAGGCACTGGCTGTAGATTGAATAAGCAAAGTCTTCTACGTGTAATGATGTCAGGACACCCAGATTGGTACGAGACCCGGAACGAGACAAGACTCAACATAAAGATTTAACAGTTCTTATTATTTCCAGTGCTGTGAATATATTTGCAGGTGCTACTCTGGAACCCCTGAGGAGAAAGGACAAGATCAGGTGGGTCTTGGGGCAGACGTTGAAGCTTGATATTAGTTAGTTTGAGTCTCTTTTTACAGATATGGACGTCGAGGTGGAGCAGCCAGAAATCTAGGAAGGGGACCAGAGAAGAGTAACCAGGCAGGACAGGCTGAGCAGGCAGGAAAGTGGTTGGAGGGCAGGACGTGAGGAATTGAGGAACAGAACCAAAGTGGACCAGGACTGGCCAGGACCCAGGGAGAAAGGTTATCTGAAGACAACAACACAAGCTAAGTAACTGAACTCACTAGTGATATTACTGTCCAGAGACATAGATGCCATGGAAGAGTATAATGCTCCGGTGAAGAGTAGCACTCAACTGCAGCCTCATGTAGTGTAGTCCTCTCAACAGGTAGATGGCCGACAGCTGGTGGTAATTAGCGGCCATCTTGGAGAGGATGGTTGCAGATGGTGGTCCTCTTACACTACACACACAACATTGTCATCGCAGCCTTCTCTGTATGGTTTTTTTCCCCACCAGCCACCATCTGAAAACAACCTGTTAATTTTGTCAATAAATAATGTATTTTAAGACAACAAGCACTGCGGACTCATCTTAAAAATACTAAACCATATTATCCCATAACAATAACCAGTCAAAAGGCACTTTAAAAACAAAACAATACAAGTCAGGGCTTAGATGCATTATGCTTAGCTTAGTGTTGTTTCTGAATGGGCCACGATGATACAGGGGGTTGAAACCAACCCATTGTTGTTGATCTGTGCTGGCAATGACGTAGTAATAGAGCCATAACAGATGACGAGTGAAAAGGTGGGTTCTTTTTGTTACTCGAGAATGGGATGTAAGAATAAGAAATGATTTGTGAGTCATGCAGCAACAAGATTTAAAAACCTAAACAACAATGAGCAGATTCCAGAAATGAAGACGATGGACAGCAACTTTTCATTTAAGTAAAAACGTGAATTAACATAAAAATATAATTGCTAAAAAGAGTGAATTTGTCTTGTTTTGAAATGATGAGGGATATATTCCATGAATGGTGCTTTACTGCATGTCAACACTGATGATTTCAGCTACACAACACTTTTGTTACCACAATACTTGTTTCACTTTGGACGGTACGTCCATGTGAGCTGTAGCTACCTTGTTTAGCTGTTTATGAACGATTACTGGCAGCTTAAAGAGGGACTGGTCCTTGTGGCCATTTTTCAAAACAGTTTTGTGAAAGTGCTTTATGAAATGTTGCTCCTTAGTTGTTTTTTTTTTTTTATTTGGGGGGGGGGGGGGTAGTTTACATGGATTTAATGTAGTGAATAAGAAAATTATTTTAATTCAGTTCAATTCAATTGGACAGTTTCTTTTTTTTTTTTTTTTTAGACGTTTAGTGCTTCATCCAAAGGACTTCATCAGTTCGAGGAGCCACAACAAACTCAGTCCCACAATTATCTTATTCACATAGTGAGCCAACCAGATAAAGTGATGAGATGTGTTTTGGAGTGTGCCCTCTTCCCCGTCGACTCATCTGATGTAGCCAGAGCCAAAGTGGTTCAAATCATCAGTTCATGCTCAATAATCCAGGTAAAAAAAATCCAACAAAGGTACGTCAGGTCCTCTGGATGGTTTCTTATTCTGTTGAAACATATCATCCTTAAGTCTGGTCCTATGGACGTGACTTAACATTGTTGGTTTTTTGTTTTTATTTCCTGAATTCTGAGCATGAACTTGGGTGTTTGTTAGTAAAACTGTCCTACAGCACGTCAAAGGAAGCCACGTGTGTCAAATGAAATACAACTTTAACAGAGGAAGAAATGTAAGAGTTAAGATTTTAAAACCTAAAATGGAGCACTGATCTTGATGCCAAGTTGTTTTCATTTGAGGACCATCTTCGTGCACGTGACCATGACATTTCTCTTGTGAGCCAGTCAAACTAAGACCCTAATGACTCTCCAATGGGAGGGGAGTGAAATAAATCTGTAGATGAATTTAGCTTGCAACATGTCCTAACCATCTCATGCATTTTGAAGATCCAGTTTTAAGTTGAGAAAGCTCTCCATCTAGAATGCAAAATGGCTTCAACTACAGAAAAAATGGCTTTTTTATTTAAATTTGTAAAAAAAAAAAAATCCCTCACCTGGATATTTGAGAATGTACACCAGTAGCTGGTTTTAGAAAACCTAAGCATTCCCTGTTGTCATGCTGCTATACGTTTTTTGTTGTGACTTTCATTAATGTACAGATTACCACCTCTCAATCTATCAATTTTAATCTCCTTGTATATGTCTTGTAAATGCTATTCTTGTTTTTCATAGCTTAATATTAAAAAAACCTGGGCACAATGAACAGAATTAGCAATCAAATGTCAAGATTCAGTGCAACAAAGAGAACTGGTGAATTAAAGATGGACGTGTACATCAATCAGATTTAATTGGACTCTATTAGATTTGATTTTTCATTGTGCTTGGTTATATTGGTTATATTGGTTATATTAATGCATACCACCCCTAACATAATGTTTGCTTATTTCTCTACGACAAACTGAATCCAGCTTTAATATCAGCAGCATTCCTCGTGTTTGTGGCAGTGCATCTCCCTGGTCGTCTCTAAATCTCTATTGTCAGTCTCCTCGTCCCCTTTGGTCATACGTTATGTGCTTCCATCTGTAAAATTATTCATCTGTCATTTGATCTGGACTTGGGGGGTGAAAGAGCTGAATCTCTCTAAAAAAAAAAGAGAAGTGTTTGCCTGCAGCCTTGGAAAACTCCATCTCTTTTCACTGTTGATGGACATCTCAATAGAGCTGAAACCACTTTTGTAGCCCGGTTAATTTATACTCCAAATCACAAATGGGCCCAAAATGTTGGATGAGTGATGCCTCCTGTCTCAGCCTGTGTCAGTGGCCATCAGCACTATATTCTGTGATGTTCTTTGAACAGTTTTATCTTGTTTGATAAGAATGTGGTTCTGCCTGAAGAGTTTATGATTAGAAAACGAGATGAAAAGATAACAGAAGGGAACAAATGAGATTAATGTGAGTCTGCTGAACAAGACGTGTGAGTCACACCATGTATAAACCTTTTCCTTATCAGTTTTTACATGATACACAAGTCAATTATCTTGTTTCGAATGATGCAGCAGTAATGCTGACCAAACAATCAAAACATAAAATGCTGTAGAGGAGCTGCTGCTGGGTGGAGTAATATTTTATGTTTGCCTCTGCAAATGTACCAAATGATATGCCGCTGCCAGACAGAGTCATTGAATAACACCATCCAACATTCAATCACGTTTGAATGTATTTTTAATATTGAATGTCAGAGTGATGATAAAGAGCAAGTGGGATCTCCATTTGTGGCACTGACAGCGAGGCACTTCAGGTAATGGATATGAAAGTCGTCACAGGGGAAATATCCTCACATCTAAAACTCAATACAAAAGTCCTACTCTCATGCTTCTTCTCTCCCTCAATGCATTAATAACATTACTCACATTGAGTCTATGGAAAATCTAGCAATACATTACACAAGACTCCACCCAGAGATGATGACTGAGTCCCTGTGTGGATACCCATCTGTTTGGGTTTCTCATGAACCTGGAAGCTTGCCCTTACATGGTTTCGCCCTTGATCAATTTCAGGCCAGTCCCCGTTTGATAAAATCTGTTTTCTTAACTGCACTGACAAAACAAGATGGCACAGAATTGCCTAGAGATAAAAAAAAAATGCATGCATCACAAACAGCAATGGTACCTGCTACAGGCAGGAGGTGGAACACCTGGAGAGCTGGTGCAGGAAAAAACAACCTTCACATCAATGTGAAGAAGATGAGGGAGATGTCCGTGGACTTGAGACAGAACAAACACACCTAACTGAACAACAACCTCAGCTGGAGCAACAACACCACCAGCCTGATGAAGAAAGATCATCAGAGACTCTACTTCCTCAGGCGGCTGAGACGAGCTGGTCTGGAAGCTCAGTCCTCACCGCCTTCTACAGGTGTGCAGTGGAGAGCATCCTGTGCTCCAGCATCAACGTGTGGCATGGAGGCTGCACAGCTGCAGAAAGAAAAGCTTTGCAGAGAGTGGTGAAGGCTGCACAGAAGATGTTGGAGTCAGTCTCCCCACCATCACAGACATCTACACCTCCAGATGCAGGAAGAGGGCCACCTGCATCATGAAGGACCACACTCACCCAGCACACACACTTTTTGCCCCACTCCCCTCAGGAAGGAGGTTGAGGAGCATTAAGTGTAGAACCACTAGACTGAGGAACAGCTTCTACCCTGAGGCTGTTAGACTCGTGAATCTCTAACCAGAATATTCACTGTGAAAAAAAAAAATCTCTGTATTGATAATTCCATTTTGATTGGTGATATGTGCTGCTGATTATCCAGGCTGCTGCTCTCACGCTGCTGATTACTTCATGCTGCTGTTTTCATTCATACTCGTATACTCACACAGACTCATGTTCGGGCTGCTGTCGTTTGACATTTTGTTTTGCACCATTAGTGTTTAGAGTATTTCCTAATTTATATCTTAGATCCTTATTTACTGTTTCTTTTCATACTTTATATTTTTTGCTATTGTTGGATGTAACGGGGACCCTGTGTACACAATTTAATTTCACCTCATGTACCACATGTGATGCGAATGACAAGAAAACCTGCTTGAACTTGAACTTGAAAATAAGGAAATCTGAAAAATAATAATAATAAAACATGTGTTGGGTATTTTTTCTTGCCATGAAATAATGAGCAGTTACAGAAAATGTACCTTGGCAGTTGGGAAAATGGATGCTCATTTACCTGGCCAGCCCATTAGAGAAAAAAAAGAAAACAAACTATTAAATTTTACTCCTCTCACTTTCTCCTTTTCTCGGCAGCATTTTGAGAATTCTGCAACCCCATTAGAGAGAGACCCACCAAACGAAGTCTTGTTTAGCGCTCCCTGCTGCTTCTGCTGCCTCCTTCAACGGTCGTGATCAAGGGGTGTTATCTGAGTGACTAACAAGAAAGAATCAGTCAAGAACAGACAGAACGGAGACAAAGATGGACTGAAAATAGAAAGAAGTCAAACTCTTCTATCTGCACAGCAGTGGCTCCACTTAAACCCAACAGTTCAATCCAAAAGCAAAGATAAAGTGAGAATGAAGGCACTTTGCTAAATGCCAGCCCTTTAATAAGTTTGCCATGCACTCAAAAAGCTGCAGAAAAATGAAAAAATTGCCAACACACTTCCATCCCAACAACAGGCTTTAAAATGATTTAAAGCGCGTCATAATTATTGATGGTAATTTATCTTTGACATTACAAAATGCTGTTAAATCATCCTAATTGATATAAGCAATGCTTTCAAATCAAGCAGATTTAGGGATTTCAGACAACCATGGAACTCCCAAATATCTTTTTATTTCATGGGTGTTTTCTCTGGCTGCGTGCGCACCACAGATAGAAAAGCTGAAGTACCATAACGAGCAGCCAGCAGAGGAGAGAGGAGTCAAAATTATGTTAAATCCTTTGTACAATGACCAACCACAGCTCCTGCAGTGTGGACACAAAGAGGAGAAAATTCTTCCAAGTGTTATAATAGTTGTACAAAGTTCCTGCAGTCTGAAAACTCTTATTAATGCTGCATAAACAAGAACATTAAGCCATGAAGTCATAGCAACATGAAAAGTAGATCTAACAGGAATAATAAACACCCACTTTAAAGTAAAGTTGTATTAAAACTGTCACAGGCGAAATCAAAACTGAACTTTGAGCAGTCCAACAACCTGTAGGGCTTTCCCTGTCACGAAAGTTTTACAAGACTGGATTTTTTTTTCTTAACGCCATACAAATACATTAAAATAAAACAATATACCAATAAATGCCCATTCTTACATGCAAGGAAGACACTTGGACAAATCAGTACAAGGATCTGGCTCAATAGAAGAATTCAGATTACATCACACAAACACACCATGAGTGTTAGAATTGGCATTGCTGATACATAATAGCAAATAGCTGATAAGAATAAAAGCTGACAATAGAGGCACATTATTATTTTCTATTTATGCCTAGAAACTAAATAATTTGTGACAAAATAATTATTTTTATTCTTAAGGCATTATCCATCATCTTTTACCTGCTTCTTCCATTTGGTGTCACAGGAGTTGCTGGTGCCCATGTCCAGCAATCATTGTGCGAGGGGCGGGGTACACCCTGGACAGGTCTCCAGTCCATCACAGGGACACATAGAGACAAACGAGACAAACAACCATTCACTCTCTCACTCACACCTAGGGACAATTTAGAGTTACCAATCAGCCTAACATGCATGTTTTTGGTCTGTGGGAGGAAACCGGAGTATCTGGAGAAAACCCACGCATGCACGGAGAGAACATGCAAACTCCACCCAGGAAGGCCCCCGGACCGGAATTTGAACCAGCAACCTTCTCGCTGAGAGGCAGCAGCCCTACCAGTTGCACCACCGTGCTTCCCCTTAAGGCATTATCAGTTTCGGGGGGAAAAAAAGTGAAGAAAACTAATAAACAAGACAAATAAGCCCATTTCCTTTTCTGGTGCTGTCTGTTTTGGGATGTTTTGTTGCTGATGGATGGTGCCATGTTCATGGCTAATTAAGGGTGCCAATGTTTAAACACTGGCCATCAGTCATTCTCAGTCATTTTTACAGAAATTAGGCTAAATTGTGGTGTGGAAGTAGCTACGAGTCACATGCAACACATATTTTGACAGCTCAGTGATTTTTGTATGAACCTGACCTAAACCAATGGGCCACATGGATTTTTTATTTGCTACATTTTTAATTTATTTTGACTTAATCACAGATCACAAGTGACTTTGTTGCTGGCATGTAAATTTATCTAAGATGTCCTCAAAATGCAAAATCATTGTATTTACTGTGTGTTTACAGTGAGTTTAAAATGTATTTTTACTCCCATTGAAGGCAGGATGTATTACGCTATCGTCATCAGTAAACGTTCTCATGTCCTGCCCATAACCTCTGATCTGCTCAAGATAATTTAACAAAACTTTATACAAGTATGTATGATGACTGGATGGACTGTCACGTACAGTTTCCATCACCTAAGCTCAAAGGTCAAGATCACAAATCAAGGACAATTTTATACAATGTTGTTTTCCTTTCCTGGACAGTTACTATAGATTTCTGTATTGCTGTATAATGGTTTGTTGACAGGTGTATAATGTTCTGTATGCAGAACACTTGTTCATTGTGTTATTTGGCTACTGTTTCAAGCCTGTTTCAAGCCTGTTTCAAGCCTGTTTCAAGCCTG
>NC_056517.1:1792538-1800785 GCF_014905685.2 Nematolebias whitei
CTGTTTCAAGCCTGTTTCAAGCCTGTTTCAAGCCTGTTTCAAGCCTGTTTCAAGCCTTACTAAATGGGGCCCGAGATGGTGTAGGGGCAGGGCAGCCAACTCAGGACCCAAAGGTCCTGGGTTCGATCCCCAGTCATTGCACATCTCGTGGTGTCTCTGAGCAGGACACCTTCTCCCCATTTGCTCTCCGGGCACCTTCCATAGCTGCCCACTGCTTCACCTGGTGGTGGGTGGGTTTAATGCAGAGCCAATTTTGCCATTGTATGGGAACATACCATGCAATGACAATACATAACACATTATTATTATGTTCTTCACTTGGTTGTGCTGTCAGATTCTAAACTATAAAAATTATAAAAAAAAGTCAATTTGAAAATTTGTTTTTGACTTTACGTTCACAAGCTGGCCTTTTCTAACCTCTCTGCCACCACTACCCCATCAATTTGAATATTTTCACGTGGAAATTCAAAGTGGACAAGATAATTTTCAGGAATTCTCTCCCTTTAAAGTTTATCACTGGTCAATAATGACTCATTTGCAAAACACAGCATCTTTTATAAACAACACGTTTTTCTAATGTCAAACTCTTGAATAATAACAAGTAAAAATGTGAAACAGGTCTTATTTATTTAGGTAATAAAAAGTGAAAGTAAGAGGCAAGGACATAAAAAAATAAATGTACTTAAAGAAAATATGTTATGTTTAATAAATCAGTGATGCCAAAAGTTTCATTTTCTCCAGCAGAGTGTGAAAATGTCACTGTCATTTCTAACAACATTAGCAAGCAAAGAGACGACTAAATGTCACACATTATTGTAAAATGCACAGATCCAGAACATGACAGCAGATACATCTGTTTAAATGTGCCCATACAGTATGCATTATTAAACTAACAAAACTGGCATTCTAAATTACAAAGCGAACACAATGATATTTTGCTTACATTGACATTTATTTAATAAAAGTTGAATATTAAGACAACAAAACCATGACCAGATGAAATAAAGGCACATTTGATACTTTAGATGTTAAAAAGAGCCCAATTTATGAACTGTTTTACCCATTTAAAATAAAACTAAATTACATTTGAAATAATAGAAACAAGTGGCATAGCAGACTTTAAATGATAGACTGATATTTTAGAAAAAAAAATGTATGTGGTGCTCGGCTACTGCTGTGTCAAGGTATAGCTCAATTTATGTAAAAGTGACTTTGAGTTATAATGATTTTGTGTTTTCTGATATTGACTATCTAATGATAACTTTCTGAAAGACAAAAAATAATTTATCTAGTAGTTCATGAGATATTTTGATGACAGACAAAAAAAGTTGACTTAAAAAGTGCATTTTTTTAGACCAAGATGTCATGCAGTTGGTACTTGAATATTTGTTGTGAATCTTTCTCAGCTATAACCACACCACAGTTTAGCCCAGTATGTGTAATATTTCCCTTATGAGTGTTTCTCTTGTATGGGCACCAGTGAACCCTGCAACCTGGGAAGGAAGACGTGGGTAAAGATGTTGGTTGGATGGATGGGTGGATGGATGGATGGATGGATAATTATTTTTTCTCAAGTCATTTTTATGGTCAACAACTGATCTTACCAGTCTGATCAAGTGCACATCAGAGACTCTACTTCCTCAGGCGGATGAAGCGAGCTGGTCTGGGAAGTTCAGTTTTCACTCGTTCCACAGGTGTGCAGTGGAGAGCATCCTCTGCAGAAAGAAAAGCTTTGCAGAGAGTGGTGAAAGCTGCACAGAGGACTGTTCAAGTCAGCCTCCCCACCATCTCAGACATTTAAACCTCCAGATGCAGGAATAGATCCACCTGCATCATGAAGGACCCCACCCACCCAGCACACACACTTTCTGCCCAGCTCCTCTCAGGCAGGAGGTTGAGGAGCATTAAGTATAAACCTACTAGACCAGTGCTTCTCAATTACTTTCTGTTATGCAAGGTTGGCTCCGCCCAGGCTCATCGCCCTGACCCCGTCTGGCCCAGCTGTCCAGTTGTGACGTCACGCTGGAACGAGGCTGCAGCTGGGCTGGCAAGCTGAACACAGCCGTTTTCACCTTCGCCTCGATCTCCAGAGTGGAGGGTTTTACCGATCGGTGTTTTACCCTCGGTCCCCCTCCCCCCGGAGCCAAGCCTGGCGGGTGGCACTTGGGGGGAAAACGCTTCCAGGATGGACCAGCAACCTGTCCCTCCAGGGAAGCATGACCAGAGGGTGACAAAGTCTCCAACTGAGCTCACCAGTGATCATCCTAGACGACCGTGGTGAACAACAACGTCGCCCTGCTGGCCTACAGCATCTCAAAGAGGCTGGAAGAAGCAGACCTGCTGGAGGAGACAACGAACTCTCTCTGTAAAGCTGCTGATGTCATCTTAATGTCTCAGTTTTCACAGATGCGTTCCTGTCAAGCTGGGGGGAATGTGTCTGTCCCAAGCAGTGGGATCACAGTGGCTGGACCACATGTTGCTTCACATAGAATGTTTTTTCACGGTCTGAAAAGTGATTCCGCATTTTCGCCATGTTCAATTATTCGTTTTAATCTTCATGATGTTTCTACTTTCTCCATGACCCATTCTGTTCTTGGGGTTCTGACAGAATGATTATTTGTTTCATGGAGACTCACTTTTGAGCTCACACCTGCCTGCACGCAGTCGCAGTGTGAGATATTTATTATGAGTCACAAGTTCATTACTGCTGATTTTATTGTTATTAATCCGTTCATCCTGAGGAGCTCTTGGTCTGTTCATCGTTACACTGTTACAATTCGTATCCTCCATTGTTCCTACTCACAGCAGCAGGTCTGCTATCTCAGCCTTTTTTCCTCACCAGAGATTTTCTCCGGTGCGCTCCTGCGCACGGAGCACGTAATTATGCAGCGCGTAATTACGCACACAGAAGGCTGAGTGATGAAATGTTGTTTGTTGTGCAAGCAGGTGCTTCATGTTGTGTCTGAATGGACCCAGTGAGGCATAGACTACATCCTGCTTCGCCTTTAACCCACCAGCGACAGCTCTTAAAGGGCGAAGCCTCTACGAAATAGAACGTAGGGTACGTACTGTAACCCCAGATTCTATGAGTATAGGCGTAGCCCTTTAAGCGCTGGGCCTCACTGTTTCCTAAATGGCTGAAGAAAAAAATCTATTTGGGAGCCGATTCCCGGTCTCAGCGTAATTTATACGGACCGGGGGAGAGGCCCACCCAGCAGGTGGGCATGGACTGAAGTTTTCAGTGCAGCGCTGAGTGCCTTAGGGATAAAACCCACCAGCGACAGTTCTTAAAGGGCTACGCCTATACTCATAGAATCTGGGGTTACAGAACGTAACCAACGTTTTCTAGGGTCACATGCGTGCGCCCCCCCCCCCGGCATTGCCCCGCCCCCCCAAGGGGGCGCGCCCCACTATTTGAGAAGGACTGCACTAGACTGAGGAACAGCTTCTACCCTGAAGCTGTTAGACTCAAATCCCTAACCAGGATTATCACTGTGGAGAATAAACAAATAAAAATCACTGTAATGCCACTTTAATTTGTGATGTGTGACTTTACCTGTGCTGCTGATTATCCATGTTGCTGATTTCTTGCCTTTAAGCTGCTGTATTCCTATCCATCTGCTCACCACCGACTCATGTTCAGACTGCTGCTTAATATACTGTATTATTTTACATTATTAGTGTTTAGCATATGTCTTAGATCTTGTATACTGTCTATTCTTGTACTTTATATTCTTTTTTTACTATTGTTGGGTATAACTGGGACCTTGGGTGCCAAAGTTTGTTCCACTTCATGTACCACAAATGACAATAAAGAACCTTGAAACTTGAACCTTGACTATTTCCTAAAAGTTTTATAAAAATATGTTCTGTTTCAAGAGATGGTTTGCTAAAAGTCAGACAAAATACAGACAGAGGTGACTCCAAATTGTTGATAGTAAAATTTAATAAAATGTCTTGCACAATTGGGGGATCTGTCAGCAACTACCACACTAAAGTGCATCCTTTTTAATTTAGATTGACTCTAAAGAATAATTGGTTGTGGATAAATATGAAAAGATTATTTTCCTGCAAGATTTAATAATGTCCTTCCAATTTTTAAAGACAGCCACTTGTCAGAAACTTGTGCAAAACATCAATGTCTACCTTTGCTTTTGTTGATGTACTGAAACAAAGCTGTATGTTAACTTGAAAACTTTGCCTTCAGTGGGTGTGTGACCTCATTAGTGGAGCAGCAATCTCATCACAGCTTGCAGATGAACAAAAGGGCAGGGAGGGAACAGTTTTCGAGCAGGGTTAGTGGCATTTCATTCTCCAACCTCAAAGTGAGGACAACCTCACCAGTGTGGACAAGAAAATAGCAAGTGATCAAATGAAACAGACAAGAAGAGAAGGCAGTGTGGAGAGAGAACAAGAGGAAAAGTCAAGAGCAGGCAGCGAGACAAGGAATCAAGAGTGCAAGACAGCTGTAGTCCAGCGCATCTAGGTCATCGGCTTGTTCTTTTAGCTCATGATAAAAAACACACCAAGAAAAATGAGAGGAAAATGAGAAATAAAAAGGACAGGAGAGGGAGGAAGTTATAAAATGGGGTGTATGCAGGTGACAAGCTGCCATGGGGAAAGCAGATCATGGTTTCAGCCCTGCTCTGTAGGATGAGAGGACTCATTTGACACTGCACTATTGATATGAGAGCTGACAGGTCGAGGAGGGAGGAAAAAGTAGAGAAAAAAGAGGAAAGCATTCCTACTGAGGGTAAGTCCAACAACTCTGACATGACACATCCCAAAGCTAATTTAGCACCGCTGAGAGATATGTTGGGCTTTGTGCACCTTGCTGTGCTTTCTCATATGGAGACATTGATGTAATTACACTTCCATACAGGAAAGCTCAAAGCCTGCAGCACATTTTTTCAACATTTTCATGATCCTTTTGTGTTGAAAGGTTTTTTAACACTAGCCCGTCAAGGCTGAGTTTCACACCTGATTTTCACTGTGGTAAGAACATGATGAGAATATTTTGCATCCCTGCAAATGTTCACTACATATCCTTTAGGTTTGTTTTTCTCACAAAGATGGCCTCTGTGGCTTCTGCAGTCTTCTGACTAAGGCAAATCTCAGAAAGACATCACAATTCAAGACCCAGTATCCCATTAGTGAAGACAGATTACCTTTCATGCAGGTGTTTTCAAGTATGATAACGTTATCTTGAAAATGGTAGAGTTTTGGTCATACCTTGAAGAGAGCATTATGTATAATGTTAGATGTAAAAAAAAAAAAAGGGGAATTTGTTAGTAGAGTGTTTTAGACTCAAATACTCCAACCTTATTTTTAGCTCAATATCTGTAAAACTGACTGGGTTGTAGCCATTGTTGATTAGCTGTGGCAGCCATTGCTAATCAAATTGATCTTCAAAGTTAATCGATTGTAGCTGAATACTGAATGATTACTTTTGGACAGTTTTATTTCTTTGTTGAAATCAGGTCTCTCTTGTAAATGAGTCCTCGAGGCTCAATGGGATTTACCTGTAGAAATAAAGGTTGATTGATTTAATAAAACCAACTCAATGGTTTAGTTAATATGTTCCTAACAGAAAAAGATAGATGACTCCAACAGTTGACGGAAACATTTTGAACCAAAATCTTGAACCATCATTTAGCAATTGCAAAACTTATTATGAATTTATCAGCTACTACCCAGTCAATTTATAGTCCAAAAATCTGTGAAACTGACTGAAATATAGCCAGCTTTTGAATTTGTGTAACTTAAAAAGCTGTGGCTAACCATAATTGAGTTGACTCCAAATGCTAATCAACTGTAGATGTTCATCCAGTGATTACTGTATTTTTCACCGTATAGGTCGCAGTTTTTTTGCATAAATTAGCATGCCTGCGAGTTATACAGTGAAGCAACGTATTTATGTTTCTTCTCCTCATATTAACAACCCTATTTTCATTCATTCTGACATGCAAAATATATAACCTTAAAATTTTCAGCCACTAGAGGGCCCTCGACTAATATGGCAAGCCAAGTGTCTCATTAATAGATAAAAATGGCCATTAATGATACTCTAGGCTTGCCATACCAAGCCATCTTCATCTCACTTTGGAACTCCTGGAGCAAACGTCAAATCAGCGACATTTTGCTGTGCTGCCCAGGCAAAATGCAGCTGATTTGACCATTAAAGTACATTTAATAAGGAAAAGTTCAACTGAGACACACCTTTGCTATAATATATGGCAAACAAATAATTGTTTTTAGGTGGTTATCTTGTTAAAGTTTGAAGAATTGAACAGCGAGTCATCCCTATGCGTGCTCCTGCTTCCGCGTATCGACTTTTGAAATGCAGCTGATTTGACCGCCAAAGTGCCTTTATTAAATTCAATTCAGTTTATTTATCTAGCGCCAAATCACAACAAAGTTGTCTCAGGCCACTTTACAGAAACAGTCACATACATAAAAAAAGGCCAATTAGTAAAGTTCTCTATCTAAGGAATCCAGCAGACAAGTTGAATCTTGGCTTCGTTGCAGTCTCCCATCCTGAGCAAGCACAGTGGAGACAGTGGAAAGAAAAACTCCCTTTAACAGGAAGAAACCTCCAGCAGAACCAGCTCAGGACAAGAGACCATCTGCTTTGACCAACTGGTTGAGAGGACAGGAAGGAGAGACAGATGAACATAGAATGGTAGGTCCAGATATAGGTCCAGATGTAGGTCCAGGTATAGGTCCAGATGTAGGTCCAGGTATAGGTCCAGATGTAGGTCCAGGTATAGGTCCAGATGTAGGTCCAGGTATACCTGAAAGACAAAAAAAAAAAAAAAAACATATTAAGGAAAGAAAAAAAATACAAATACAAAACAGGTTGAGCAGAGTAAGTAAAGACAGTAGCAGAGTGAAAATTGTGGTCAGTTTGTCCTCCAGCAGTCTAAGTCTATAGCATCATAACTAAGGGACAGCTCAGGAAACCCAAGCCGAGCCTAACTATAGGATTTATCAAAAAGAAAAGTCTTAAGCCCAGTTTTAAAACTGGACAATGTGTCAGCCTCATGGACAGAGATTGGAAGTTGGTTCCACAAGAGAGGAGCCTGAGAACTGAAAGAACTTCCTCCCATTCTGTTTTTGTAAATTCTAGGAACCACAAGTAAACCTGCAGTCTGAGAGTGAAGTGCTCTGTTAGGAAAATATGGAACAATAAGATCTGTAATATAAGATGGAGCTAGGTTGTTGAGAGCTTTGTAGGTTAGAAGTAAGATTTTGAATTCCATTCTGGATTTGACAGGGAGCCAATGGAGAGAAGCTAAAACTGGAGAGAGATGATCTCTCCCAGTAACTCCAGTTAAGACTCTGGCAGTAACATTTTAGATCACCCAGATAATAAACCATTGCAATAGTCCAGTCTAGACGTGACAAATGCATGGATCAGTTTTTCTGCATCATCTTTAGATCAGATGTTTCTAATGTTAGTGATATTACGCAGGTGGAAGAAGGAGGTTCTAGTAACATTTTTAATGTGGGGGATAAAAGACATGTCCTGATCAAACATAACACCAAGATTTTTAATATTAGATCTGGAGGACAGATTAATGCATCTAAGGAGGGAGAAAGACTGAAACATTCATTCCTAAGGTGCTCAGGTCCAAAAACCTCAATCTTGTCTGTGTTCAACAGGAGAAAATTAAGGGTCATCCAGGTTTTTATGTCTTTAAGACATGCTTGTAGTCTAAGTAGCTGATTGGATTCATTGGGTTTAATGGACAAATATAATTGCGTGTCATCAGCATAACAATGCAAATGTATCCCATGCTGTTTAATAACTTTACCTAATGGAAGCATATATAAAGTAAAGTGTATTGGCCCAAGCACTGAGCCCTGAGGAACTCCATGAC
Organism: Nematolebias whitei; assembly: GCF_014905685.2. NCBI lineage: Eukaryota > Metazoa > Chordata > Actinopteri > Cyprinodontiformes > Rivulidae > Nematolebias > Nematolebias whitei. The sequence continues at coordinate 1,800,422 of NC_056517.1, forward strand.
TAACTTTGGTGTATGAAGAATATTTATTATTTACATTTACAAACTGGAATCTATCAGATAGATATGATTTTAACCATTTTAGAGCTGTTCCTATAATCCCAATATCATATTCAAGCCTCTGTAGTAAAATATTGTGATATATATATAGATATATATCACATTTTATAGCTATATATATAGATAGATATGATACCTTAAAGCGCTGTGGTACATAACCATTCATTAAGGACAAATTAAGTAGATCCAAAATGTGGACATTAATTAGTGGAAATACCTCTTTAATCAGTCTGGTTGGGATGGGATCTAGCAGGCATGTAGATGGGATCTAGCAGGCATGTGGATGGGATCTAGCAGGCATGTGGAT
>NC_056517.1:1800795-1816511 GCF_014905685.2 Nematolebias whitei
GGATGGGATCTAGCAGGCATGTGGATGGGATCTAGCAGGCATGTGGACGGGATCTAGCAGGCATGTGGATGGTTTGGATGAGGTTATTATTTTTGACAATTCAGAGCTCAACAGGACAAAAACTGTCCAAACATAAATCAGGCTCTAGTGAAATTTTTAAAGTTGTCTCATTTGACAGGGGACTAGAGATAGTAGAAGGAAGGATGGTTTGAATTTTCTCTCTAATTGAAATAATTTTATTTATAAAGAATCTCATGAAGTCATCACTACTTATAGTTGTAGGGATACATGGTTCAACAGAAATGGGACTTTTAATTAGTCTAGCAATAGTACTAAACAGAAACCTAGGGTTATTTTTATTCTCCTCTATTAAAGATGAGTAATATAAAGTTCTAGCTTTACGGAGAGCTTTTTTATATGTTAGCAGACTATCTTTCCAAGTTAAATAAAATTCTTCAACATTAGTAGAGCGCCATTTTCTCTCCTGGTTTCTAGATGCTGCTTTAAAGTACATAACTCAGAATTGAACCAAGGAGCCAGTTTCCTCTGATCGATTACTTTCTTTTTCAGTGGAGCAATTTTATCAAGTGAAGTTTGCATTGAAGTTGTAAGATGATCAACTAGATCAGGGGTCACAAACCTTTTTGAGACTGAGAGCTACTTCATTGGGACCGAATGACACGAAGGACTACTTGTTTGATACAAACACATTTGCACGGCTCACTTTAAATTATAGTATAATACATTTATATACATGTGAATACATGACTGCTGGATCACATCTGATCTGATCTTTATTAATAAAACTCCCCACAGTGATTATCAGTAAGGCTTTAGCTTGGTAAATATGATCAATTATTATTGATAGTTAGTGATTAGGACTTTCAATCGAGAACTTGAGTCCTCAGTTTGAATCCGTTTTTTGGTTCTTAAATTGTTCTTAGCTGTGACTGGGAGTGTGGATGGTTGTTTGTCTCTCTGTCTGTCTCTGGGACAGACTGGACACTGTCCTGGGTGTCCCCTGCCTTCACCCAGAAGCAGCGGAGATTGGCTCCAGTCCCAAACAAAGGGACATAACAGATGATTTACTACAGCAGAAAACTGATATTTAAACATAAATTACCATTTATTTTATGGTAATCTCAATCGGTAACATTTGAAATTCAGTGTATTTTATAAATATGTTGTTAACTCGTTTGTAGGAATGAACATATTTGTAACATTCATTCAAAATATGCCTTTTAATATTAACAACTTCTGTAACATTTGTAAGAACCTATTAACAATACAATCTTCCAGTCAAGCTCTGTTTGCACCAACTGTTTTATAACACTGGAGAAGAACTCTAACTTGTAGATACAAATTATCAGTAATGTAAAAAACAAAGTAACATTTTAAATGAATCATGTGACATTAGTAATGGTCCTCAAAGCTGCAGCATTTTTAATAATAATGATAATACTATGTTTATAAAGCCCTTTAAAATAACCACAGCTGAAACAAAGTGCTGTAAAATCATTTTAACTAATCATTGCATATTTTACTCTTTTAAATAAATTATTTTTCATATATTTCATTGTTGCTTTTTTCAAGAGCTCATCTCAAAATGCATCATGAAAACGTCTGCCTTTGTCTCGAAGCGACCTTTAACTCTGACCTTCTTCTTCTGTTGAGAGCCAGCAGGGGGTAGTTAGCACTGAAGCTAACATGTTAGCTGGTGAAGTGTCGCTCCACGTTGTTTTGCTGTCGCCACCGCCCACTAAGACACAGACACACGTGTCTTTCACAACTGTAAAGAGAGCTCTTCCTCGCAGTCACTGTGAACACGTTTTTCTGCCACTTTAACCTCCTGGAGGTAAAACTAGCTTGAAGCTGCACCGCTGCAGACATTAGAGTGGTCTATGCATGATTCTGAACTTTGACCCCAGACAAGATTGATAAACTGTATATGTAAAAATATATATTTTTTAATTTGTATTAATCATTTCAATTTCAAATATACATCCTTGCAAATATTGTTTCTTAAATTTAAAAATATAATTAATGCCGATTTTTAAAAAGGTGCTCCTTGATCAAGAGTGCTATTTTTAGAACACGCCCCGTGGACACCTCATGTGGTCCCTGCGGGCGACCAGGTGGCCGCGGGCACCGCGTTGGTGACCCCTGAACTAGATGATCTAAGTCTCTGTTCTCTGATGCATTACTCTGCAAGACAGAGGAAAACATTGATGGAAGAGATTGTTTAAATTTGGTTACAGCATTTTCTGATAAGCACCTGCTGAGATGAAATTTACTCTCAGTGACTGTGTAGTCATTTAATGTAAACTCAAAGGTTATTAAAAAATGGTCGGACAGAACAGGATTTTGAGGAACTATTACCAAGTCCTTAGTCTCTACACCATAGGTCAGAACTAAATCAAGAGTGTGATGATAAGAATGAGTAGATGTCTAGACGTTTTGGGTAAAACCAAATGAGTCTATTAAATTATTAAAGGCTATGATTAAACTATCACTCTCAACATCTACATGAATATTGAAATCACCCGTTATGATGATTTTATCAGTATTTAATAATAAGTCAGTTAATAATTCTGAGAATTCAGACAAAAACTGAGAGTAAGCGCCTGGTGGACGATATATAACAACTAGTAAAAGTGACTTTTCTGATTTCCATTTTGGATGAGAAAGACTGAGGGACAGCGATTCAAAAGAATCTGTAAGGATGGTACCATTTGCTGTTTCTGTTTGTGTCTGTGTTTCCCTAGTGTTTCCTCGTCAGTTTAATTGTTGCCACCTTTGTCTCGTCACACCTGTTGTAATCACGTCTTGTCTTGTCCTTGTATATAAGCCTCCTGTTCTGTGTTGTTCCTTTGTCGGGTCGTATTCGTTGGGTCTCTGCGTTCTCCTGTGTTCTCCTGCGTTCTCCTGCGTCTCCCCTGAGCTCCCTGAGTTTCCCTCTGAGCCTTCCATCTATTTGTAAGTTTTGCTGCCACGTCAGCTATTATTTTGTTCTTTATTTACTATTAAAAAATACTTATTTTTGTAATCTGCCGAGTTGAGCCCTGTCTGCACAATTGGGTTCGTTCCTGTCCACAAAATCCTGACAGAATCATAACTAATAACTGGTTTGGCATTAATCAATAATCCTGACTGAAAAATAGAAGCTACTCCTCCACCTCAGCCAGTTGTTCTAGGATCATGAACATTTAAATAATTAACAGGAGTGGATTCATTTATACTAACAAAATCCTCCTGTTGTAGCCAAGTTTCTGTCAGACACAATAAATCAATATGTTGATCAGTTATCAGTTCATTAACTAACAGGGATTTAGAGGAAAGAGATCTGATGTTCAATAATCCACATTTAATGATTTTATGATTTTGCTCTGGTAAAGTAACTGTGTTTATTTTAATCAGATGTTTATGGTTTATATTTTTAGAGCTGATTTTTGGTTTATTTAATTTGAGCCGTGGGCGAGTTGACACTGTTTCAATGTGGGTGTGGGTGGGTAACAGAGGAGAAGCAGCAGAGAGGGGTGGAGGACTACAACTCTGCTTCCTGGACTGGACCCTGGGTTGTCAATAATTTGGGGTATAAACAAAATCAGCCATATTTCTAGAAAGAAGAGCGGCTCCGTCCAAAGTGAGATGGATGCCATCTCTCCGCATCAGACCAGGTTTTCCCCAGAAAGAACTCCAGTTATCTATGTAGCCCACGTCGTTGTCAGAACACCACCTGGACACCCAGCGGTTAAACGTCGACATACGGCTAAACATGTCATCGCTGGTCAGGTTGGGGAGGGGGCCGGAGAAAACTATGGAGTCCCTCATGGTTTTAGCAAAGTCACACACTGAAGCAACATTAATTTCAGTGACCTCCGATTGGCGTAACCGGGTGTCATTACCGCCGACGTGAATAACAATCTTATCGTATTCAGCCTTAGCCTTAGTCAGCAGTTTCAGATAAGATGCTATGTCGCCTGCTCTGGCCCCTGGAATGCATTTGACTATGGCCGCTGGAGTCCCTAAAGCCACGTTTGGGACTATGGAGCTTCCAATAACCAGGGTCTGCTTCTCAGCAGGTGTGTCCCTGAGCGAGGAAAATCTATTAGAAACGTGAACGGTGGTGAACTGGGGGCTTAGCCTTAGCACTACGCTTGCTCTGGACCGTCACCCAGCCAGCCTGGGGTCCCGGCTGCTTGGGGTCTGCTGGAGGACCGCTAATGGGAGCTAGCCTCTGTGGTTCTGCGCTGTCTAAGGGGACCTGGCTAGCTACTGGTTTTTCTACAGCACGGAGCCAAGCTTCCAGTTCAGACAGCCTCTCCTCCAAAGCTACCATAAGACTACATTTGTTACATGTATCATTACCACTAAAGGAGGCAGAGGAGCAACTAAACATCTGACACACGGAGCAAGAGAAAACAGAGGAAGCAGAGAGAGCAGCAGCAGCCATGCTAAGCTAACGCTAGCAGGAGCTAGCAGACCCAAATACACCAATAAAAACTGAGAAGTGTTGAAAGATAAGAGGTGTTTTAAGCACTATCCAACAGTAGAAAAACAACTGTACTAAGTGTGATGGTGAACTAGAATGAAAAGCTGTGCAAAAGACAGATAAATCCAGAAAACAGAGACGACTCGAGCAAACAATTCACTCGAGCTACGAACAGACAAACAGGAAGTGACACAATACGTCTCACCACGAATGTGCATTGTCACCAGCTCGAACAACTCTGCCAAATTATTAAGGAAAAGTTCAACTGAGACACACCTTTGTTATAATTTAAGAAGGCTGTGCTTGATAGCAGCAGTTACGTGCACTCTGCCCATCTTTCGGACGACTGTATGGACATATTCTCATTGTATCTCAGTGCAATGATAATAAAGCTTATTCTGATTCTGATCATTTCAAGCAAACATATAATTGTTTTTAATTGTTAATCTTGTTAAATTCTTGTTAAAGTCCTCATGTGCATGCTCCCGTGGCTGCCATTTGACAGCCAATTGATTTTTGGCACACCACCAGCCCACATTTCCGGGTTGTCAGTAGTGACGGGTAACAAATGTGATGCACAATAGATGTGACTTATACGGGGAAGTGACATATTTATGTTTTTTTCCGCTTTATTAGACGTGTTTGGACTGATGTGCCTCATACGGCAGTGTGACGTTTACGGTGGCAAGAATGGTACCTTTGAGAATTTCAAGATCAGTATCCTTTCATAGGTTCAAGATATACTGTATTTTGTCAACACAATAGATAAGCACACACACACTAAGACAATTACATCCTCTCCCACCTTTCAGTGGTGAATAACAAAAAGTGGCTTTGGTAATCAGATCAAAGTGAGACATTACTGTGGACAAAGAGTGCCTGAATTTCTGCTACTTTCTGTCTTTCATTTGATCATTTTTCCTTTCCTAGCACAGTCACATTGAATCTATACAGGACACTGGCTCCAGGGGGAGGCAGGGTGAAAGATGCAGGGTAATGATTTGGACCAGCGGGGTCACAGCATCACTGACACCTCTTCTCATGCGCAGTAATGAGCTGAGGTAAGTGGAGTGGAGACACTGAGCAAAGCTGGGGCGATACAACATTACACTGCAGCGCTGCCACTCCCAGGCAAACCTCATTAACCGGGCATCAACCTAACTACAAACAGGCTTTTCTTATTTTACAGTATACATGCACAACCCAAGGTGAGAACGACTGAACCCACTTTAATTACTTTAGCTATTAATGTTCTGCACCGAGCTTGCCTGCTTTTGTTATTTAACAGTGACATACACAAGAAGGATTAACTGTTAAAACCCACACAAACAAATCTTGCATTTTAAACCTTTTGGTATTTTATTCATTTCTCTCTTCTTTGAAAGCAAAAACCAAAGCTAAGAAAGTTAATGATTAACACAAAAGGATTAGAGCTGCACAAATCATATTGAATGATTTAATTACAAACATATTTTTGGTAGGTTGGGAAAATGAAACATGTTCTTTCTCAATGCAAGACTTACGGTGCCTAAGGGTAATTTATTTCAGAAAGTGCTTCCAGTTTAGTGCTCTGCTGTTTTTGGATGTAGGAGCTGGCTTCTTATAATGACAGTCTGGAGCTCCGGTGAAAGCAGCAAAAACATATTCCATAAGCTTGACAAGACATTGCAAAAAACACTTGTTTTAATTCATGCATTCAAATTCATTCATTTCTGATGTATTAAGTTCCTATAAGTAATTTCTGTACTGTTTGTTTGCTTTGTTGAAGTAGCTGTACCTCTTGTCTGAAATTCTTCTTCATTCATAAGATTAGAAGATTTTTGGGACTGTTTTGTGCAACTGGAGAAAAAAATAATAAAGTTTTAACATTGAACCTTACTGGAAACCAACATGCCCACCAGTATCTGCTATTCCACTTCAACCACCTGCTGCACCTGGATGTGCTTTCTCATATGGAGACTCTGAGGTAATTACACTTCTATACAGGGAAGTTCGAAGCCTGAAAGACATTTATTTCAACAATTCCACGATCCTTTGTGTTGAAATTATTTTATTTTATTTTATTTTATTTTATTTTATTAACACAGGCCTGTCAAGGCTGAGTTTAACACCTGATTTTCACTGTGGTAACACAATGATGAGAATACTTTGCAACCCTACAGAGGTTCACTCGATATCCTTCGTTTCCTCACAACAATGGTTTCTGGTACCAAAGTTCATGCTCAGTAATCAAGGTAAAAATCCAACATTGTTCAGTCAGGTCATCTGGAAGGTTTCTTTATTTTTTTTTGCTGAGACATTTTGTCCTTCATTCAAAGGACTTCTTCCATCTGAGGAGACACCAAACTAACTGATTTAGACAAACAGCATACACAAATCACACACAAACAGCTATGATCTTCTGCCCTTTTTATTCCAAACAGATAACCCAAACAGGTGCGATCTCAAAGCAGACGTGCCAGAGTGGTCCGTGTCTGAGTAATGCAGAAGAATGCAGGCAAAAACAGGGTTTAAATGCACTTTTACGGCCATGAAAGGACAAACACCCCCCATCAGCTCCGATCGTCTGCTCCTTTTATTCAGCTGCGTGTGTGCGGTCGATGACCCAAACAGGTGAGATCTCAAAGGAGACATATCAGAGTGGTCCATGTCTGAGTAAAGCAGAATGCAGGCAGAAACGGAGTTTAAATGCTCTTTTACGGCCATGAAAGGACAACCCCCTCAGCTCTGATCTTTTGCCCCTTTTATTCAGCTGCGCATCCCTGACCGTTAAGAAGTAATTAAAAATGTCAGGGTTTTTTTAGGGTTCGGACCTGTAATTACTATGAATTTGTCAGGTTGGGTGGGGTTCGGAAATTATGACTGCAGGCTGAGGCCGGGTCAGATCGGATTTTTGGGGCCCAAATGCAACTCTAATACAAAGCCACACCGCACCCCCACCTGGGATTTTCTGATCATATCTCCATCTTCCTGGCCCCTCCCCCCACAGAGATGCCCCAGACCAATAAAAAAGAAAGTCAGAACTTGGGTGAAGAATAGTGATTCCATACTGAAAGACTGTTTTGCATGTACAGGCTGGCAGGTCTCAGAGAAGCTGCTATAAACGAAGGGGAGCTAGACGTGGAAGAATATACATCCTCAGTCCTGGAGTATATTAGCAAATGTGCTGATGACATCACCAACATCAGATATGTTAAAAGTTACCCGAACAGGAAGACTGGGCTGAATGCAAAGGTTGGACCCTGTTAGAAGCCAGGGACACTGCCTTCAGATCTGGCAACTCACAGAAGCTGAGAAGGACAAGGAAAGAGGTGGTTGCTTGTATTAGGAGGGCCAAAGCCATATATGCACAGAGGATCCAGGATCAGTTCACCTCACAAGACCCATGGGGCATGTAGAGGGGCATTAAGTGTATAACAGATTATAAAGGCAGAGGTGCACAATACCTTAGGGACTCATCACTGACTGATGTCCTCAACAAGTTCTACGCAAGCTTTGAAGACTCGAACAGACCACCCAGCACCAGACTCACCTCATCACCAGAAGAAGAGCATCTCAGCGTGACCTCTGCCGAAGTGAAGAGTACTTTTAGGAGGATTAATCCTCACAGAGCAACTGGCCCAGACAACATCCCCAGGAAGGTGCTGAAAGACTATGCCGATGAGTTCTGCAAGGTGCTGGTCGACATCTTTAACTCCTCCCTCACCCTGGTAACAGTTCCCACCTGCCTGAAGACTGCCACCATCATCCCAGTCCCAAAAAAAATCTTTTTGTTGCTTTATACCTGTGACATGTGCAATGACAATAAAGTTGAATTCTATTCTATTTTATACTAAAAAGCTCTATAGTGACTGGTCTGAATGACTACGGCCAGTAGCCCTCACCCTGATAGTCACTAAATGCTTCAAAACACTGGTCATGGCCCACATCAGAACAACCATCAACATGAACAAAGACCTTCACCAGTAAGCATACCACTCGAATCGATCAACAGAAGACGCCATCTCCTCTGTGGTCTACACTGCTCTCACCCACCTGGAGAAGAAGGACTCCTACGTCCGTATGCTCTTTGTGGACTTCACGTCTGCCTTCTATACCATGATCCCCCCAGACCCTGATGGACAAACTACTCACACTAGGACTAAGTCCCTCCTTTTGCAACTGGATCCTAGACTTCTTAACAAACAGACTGCAGTCTGTGAGGATCCACAACTTCTCCTCCTCCACCATAACCCTCAACACTGTATATACCAACACATGTCCTGTCTTCTCCCGTTTACTTGACAGTTATAAACTGAGCAATTTATTGTTGCATTGAATAAACTCTAGACTCACTGTCCCACTGTCTTAAGGATCCACTGTCCACCAATTTTCAGTTGAGTGATATGTTGCACATAGTCCAGTGTAACAAGGAGCCATATACAAAGGAACCTAAGTAACAATACACATCCAGGTTTTTCAAGTCAAGAATCAGCAGTTAATCTGCATCTCAAAGTTAGGGGGCACACTCAGTAGAGTAAAGTAAATGTTTTGTTCATTGGAACCATACTAAAAGAGAAGTGAAAGTAGACACCTACTTTAAACAGAAAAAATAAAACTACAAGCAGATGGTTTAGCCTCAAATTTCACCTCTAACACACTTCTTTCATAACATATGTAGCACTTTCCATTGAACACAGCTTGATAATGTTTCTTGTGTATTTAATGTACCATTTTATGTTCAAGAAAACTCTATTGAATTTACATTTCAAACCAAATGCCATTCACACCTAAAAAAAAGTTTTAGATAAGAGCAGTAGTTCAGTGTTTCGGATGAGTCCCAAAGTTTCTTAATTTGATCACAATTTAGTTTATGTTTTTGTCATTATTTGTTTTCTTAGGTTTCAAATGCATTTTTTTCAACATGTGATTCAAATATAGGGTATAGATAATGGATGGATCGAGTTTAAGGATCTGCTTCTTCCTTTGAAAACCCTTGTAAAAAAATGAAGACAATTGTGAAACTCAGTTTCAGCCAGGCGAGATATTGGCTTTATGCTCTATACCAAGGACTCCTGAGTTGAATGCAGTAGTGCAGCTGACTTAAAAATAGTATGAACTTAACCATGTGCATGTCTGCAAGATTGCAACAGCTTGTACATGCAGACATGGAAAAGCATGTCAAGCCCTAAATGGCTCTCTGCAGCTTTAAGCCTGAAGTCTACCCCAGTTAGTCTGAACTAAAGAAGTAAGATGTATACAAGAACCAACAATCCAAGTTCAGTTTCCATCTATTCAAGTAATTAGGATCACTGTGACCAGACAAATGAAACCTAAAATGGCACATTGGCCTCCCTACCTATCATTACAGTATCTTAAATGTCTGTAGTCATGAACATGAACGTTGTTATACAACCCACCTTTCAGAATGAAAAGTGACACGATGAACACAGGCGACCTCATTCCTCATGCCTTCTTCTCAGCAAGCTCCACATTTCTTCACAGATGGAGTTAAATTATGCAGCACAAACTGTCTGGATATAATGCTCTGACTGAGGGGGTGTAGGAAGCCCTTTTTTTCCATTTCATTAAGTTATAAGAAAGAAATTCACACTTTGCAACTGGGACATAGAATCATCTTAAAAGTGTATTTGACACAGTGATGAAACAAGTTTACTATACATTATCAACAGAAACCTGAATCTATTTCATCCATGTATGTGTTCCTAATTTAGTATTAATATTTGCACAAATGGGACCAAGGCCAGAATCCACAATCTGTGCATTGAAAATTCAAAGTGCTAATATGGATTTACATTATTTTCTTTTTTTCCCCATAATTTATTTTATCCCTCCAGTCTGAACATCTTAACCATAAAAGAAAATTGGACAAACCCCACTCTGCAACTCAGAATATCTACAAGTGATGTAGTTTTACACTGCAGAGAAGGAGATTTGCAAAATGGCAGAACAATTATTTCCTAAATGTCATGTTTCCCAGAATGAGTTAGTGATGACTTTCAAACACTGCTATAGCTACTGATAACAGTGCTCAAAATCACAACCACCAAGCACATTTCCATTCTACCAAGTCACCAACTTCCTGTTCCTCAGGTTTCTTATGTCCTTTTCTTCTGTCAGACCTTTCAGACAGGAAACAAATTACATTTCAGTCAAGAGAGAGGTGATACCTCTCTACCAACTCATATTTGTAGATAAACATTTATACTCCACACGGCTTAACACATGACCAGAAATGAAGTGTCTTGTCCTGGTAGAAAAGAAATAAGGAAAATGCCAAAATCAAAAGAAAAAGACCAAAGAGAAAGAGACGAGTAAAGCAAAGTCATTTCCATGGATCTTTATGAGCTTGCTGGATGTAGGATATTGCAACAGGAAAGCCCATAGGCTTCAATGAAGTGATGTGCCTTGATAAACGTTGCCTTGGTTTGGTGAAAATAACAGCTTAGATATGTGAAAGATAGTCATCTGAGAGAACTAAAGGTTTGAGAGCAAAGTTTTGGTTTAAATGCACCCCTGTTGTTAGGTCTGATGGATTTGCATGAGAACTAATTTCAAATTGGGGGAGTGTAATTACTAGAGTGCCTGCAGATGAATGAGTAAAATCAATTATTAGTTATGAAAATACTAAATCTAATAAAGACAGTGACATGACATTTAAGTAATGCACTGATATGTTGTTTGGCAACCACACATTTAAGAAAAAGAAGAAAGGTAAAACAAACAGAAAAGCTTAATGCAGAAAAAACCCAGATAGTATTGTTATGTAGACGAGTCATTCCACAAGTGAAATTACCCTCAGTTAAGTGAGAACCATAACAACGTGTCCAACTGTCTAAAATTTTGAGAAATATTTCTTCAGCCCCTTCTAAATTAAACTTTTATAATTTGTAATTTAATGTTGTTGGATAAATTGTAGTTTTATTATTATTTGTATTGAACTTTGACAGATAAATTGCAAAAAAAAAACAACCATTTTAAAGCTGCTTTTAAATAAACTTTTTCAACTTCTTCCTTTACGGTAGTTTCTCATTGGACTGTGACTAATGGAGACTTAAGCTTGACTCATATAATAAGTAGATAGACACATGTCCTGTTGCTGTCATACGGAATTACAAATGTTTGTGACCAAATGATCAGCAAACCATATGGCTGTGATTTGTGTAGACAAGCTTGAAAAGTTAAGGCGTATTTTTCTGTGTTCAGCTTACAAGACTGTTCTATGTGCCATGCACACCCAAACTTTGTTCCATGGACCAGATCCAGTCCATTTACAGTCTTATCGAGACTTAGATGATTACTGTTTTAATCAGTTTTCTTTACCTGTCCTCTAGTTCAGGGTTGTAGGTAGATGTTGCCTGTCTCCAGCAGGCTTTTGAGAAAGAAGCAAGGTCATTCAAGACAACTACAGTGGTGAGGGGTGGCGCAGAGGTTAGAAGGTGGGCTTGTGATCAGAAGATCGCAGGTTCACGCCCCGGTACCGACAACATCAAAAATGTGGGTGGGGTAGGTGAAGTACCCACACAAGTACCCCACTCTGGGCCCATGAGCAAGGCCCTTAACCCCCATCTGCTCCCTAAACAGGTCTCTCTTGAAAATGAGTTCTCTAGTCTCAATGAGACCACCTGTATAAATAAAGACTAAATGAAAAAAAATAAAATACCGACCATCGCTCATAAAGACAAACCAAAATGTATGTGCACATCTTTAGTTAAATTAGAATTGTCAGTCAAACCATCATGTATGTTTTGGACTGTGGAGTATCCAGTGAAAATCTACACATGCACACAGAGTACAAAGAAACTCCACACACAGTAGAAAACCCCAGTCAAGTTTCAAAACCAGGAGCTTCCTGTTGCAAGGTGACAGAGCTAACCCACTGCCTCATCATGCAGTCTTTTCAGTGGACTACTAGTAGGTTTTATTTCCATTTATGGTAGTATGTTTTAAATAATTTAACTGTTCAGTCTGACTACACTAAAGCCATTTGTGTATAGTCTAAGGTTAATTAGCTTCATTGATTATCTTGGATTTGATTGACTTCAAAAGTTAATTAAATCCAGAAATGTGTAGCGTTAACTTTAACCTTCTTTAATGAACTCTGACCTACACTCATTTTTTTCCAGCAGCTCTTTTGTATAAAAGTAATTCTGTTATGACTGAATCCTCGTATTGTTTGGAAAAATTGTTTTCCAGGGCTTCATATACTCGGACCATCTTATCAAGAGAGACAGAGACTTCTTACCCTTTTCCAAAAGCTGGATTCAAATAAATGAAAACATCCGTTATCACTCACATAGTTGGAAGACATTTCTTTCCATATTAACTTTGAATACTCCATGAGTAATGGCAGCTTATGGCCCCTATATATTCCCCTATAGGGGCCTCCACTGTTCTATATCCATTTTTTTTCCTTTCATATATGTATGTTGTTAAAATTACTTAGGTTTAAGAGTTTATAACATTGCTAAGGACATTGCAAGAGTGTGGGAAGGACTTATAAAGCCATAAAATAAATATAGCTTTATGACTTTGTGATTTTTCACCTATCATGGTGGGACTACTGTAACTTTCTTTATTCTTATACACAATGTAACTCCTACCCACTTGAATATCTTGCATCAAAAACATTAAGGTTTATTTGCAATTCCTGCTCAACTGCATTCCTGAAAAACACTAATCTAGAAAATGACAAATATTCACTAATCAAATCCGTCAGTGTCAGAGGACAGGCATGCCACTTGCTATTTGCTTTCCACCAGCAGGACTGATCACCAGTTCCACCGTATGCTAAACTGTGGAAAATATACATTGGCTCTAAACATACTCACTTAGATTTTAGACAATTTCATACTTTTTTTAAAACTTAAACCCACCCCTATATGTTGTGCATTAGGGGTGGGGGTGGGGGTGGGGGTGATGGAGAGCAATACCAGTATCCCACTGGGTTGGTGACTACAAATTAACAAAACAAACAAGCAAACTAAAAAAAAGAAGCATCTTCAGTGGTAATGTTATTAAACTCCATATTCATGACCTAGCAGCCAGTAAGCTAGCTGCTGCCAATTTAAAAAAAATAAAAACCTCTTTTTTATGTGTACAACTTGAAAAACTACATTTTAAACTGTGCACAATATTTCATTGCCTATCTCCACTCACATTGTGCCTGTCTTGCTGACTTTGTACCCGTCTTATCCTTGTACCGCCCACTTTGGATTGAATCTATGGCAGAATACTTTTGAAAGAAAGGGAGCTGTAGCAGCTTGCTGGTCAGATGTGTTGTTTCCCATTGTGTCAGGAAGAGCATTTGTTGTAAAACTATTGTTGTTTTATGCCAGTTTGCTGCGTGCAAAGAGGAGCCGCCAAAAGAGAAAAATGTGCACATTTTCAATGAAAGGAAAACTTGGATCAGCTTTATTACAATTAGTAATTTGTGTCAGCTTGGTTGGATCTGGATGAAAAATTAGTTACTCAAACTTCATGGACATGCTCAAAATTCAAGCAACTAGACTGCAAGCCTTTAAAACTTATTCAAGGGAATAGGCATGCTTTAAATAAAGAGGTCTGCGCTGTTCTTGCTAAATCAAACACTATTGGACTTTTTTGTTGTTAATATTTTACTGTCACACCAACTTTTGGACCCTCGAGCTTCATGTATTTCCATATGTGTGTTTATTCTACGTAAGACATTTCAAATACTGTAGCAGAAGAAGTGCTGTACTTCATTAAAATTGTTTTGTTGTCACAACAACCATCATTATTCTAGTTTATTGTATTCCAATGTATTTCCAGGATCAATATTCAAGGTTCAAGAATATTTATCGTCATTCGCATCACGTGTGGTACATGAGGTGGAATGAAATTGTTTACTCAAGGTCACAGTTACACCCAACAATAGCAATAATATGAACTATTAAAAAAAGAAACATTATCCAAGGATCTAAGATATACACTAAACAATAATGATATAATAAAAATAAAGTGTACAAGTTTGGTATCTTTGTTGATCCCCTCTAATTTGTATGTATTTTTCTGAGGTTTGTTGCCTGTGTGTAAGTACGGACATATTGTCAGTTCACATCAAGGTGTAAGAGTGATAAATAATGTCTTCTTGGTTTCTTGAAGGTGCATCCAGTTTTGTAGAAAGATACTTTTATCCCTCAAGTAGGAATAGGGTCAGAGCTAACAGGAAGAAATAGGATCGGGCATTTGACTTGTTTATCTTGTAAAATGAAATTGTGTTCTTTGTTCTTGCAGCAGTCCAAAAATATGAAGATTAACAATTATTTATGAACACTATCAACATTAAAAAGGCTGATTGCCAACATTATTGTGCTCTGCTGGTATCTAGTTTGTAACTGCCCTACGACTCACCTGTTAAACCGTTTGTCAGTGTTTTATTCCATTTTTCAAGCTTGTTTTCACTCATGTAAGTGCTCTGAGCTGGAATCAGTTCCTCGGAAAGAGAAAGCTTTGTTCCAACCTCTCTGCACCAAATTAGATTGTGTCCTTGTGTCAAGGAGACTTGCTTGTTTTTGTGTTGAGTTTCTCTTTGTGCAAAGGTCAAAGTTAGCGGGCCAAGGATTCTCCCTCGCACACCTTTGTCACACGTTATTTATGGGTGTACCACAACAGATAGGTACAGCAGAATCCAGGCTATGCAGTAGATAAAAGGATATAATGCTGTTCCCTTTCTGCCAAATGGCATTCTGGGATAGGTCAAAACAGGAGCAAGTCTGGTAGATAGCAACTGTAAGAAGAGAAATTTATCAGAAAGTATATAAAGAAGCTTGAACTAAAGTGGGTAAAACTGCTGAAGTTTGTATGTTCATCAAATAAAATAAAAAAATGCAATATTGGAAATAGCCTTTGTCACGACAGATGCTGACTGGATGTTTATTTTTGCTCCTGTGCAGAGAAACTGGTGGTATAAATCATTGTCGAACGTAGAGCTAATGTAAAACATGTGATGGTCAGTGACAGTTTGAGTGATGACTCCATTATTGAGCTATAAACTGCAGTTGCAATTTGACAGCAGTAATACTATGCTTCCTGAAGAGATGTTTTTCTCACTTGGTGTGAAATGAAGCTGTATGTTAGACTATGTTATTTCCATAATGCGGTGAGAGTAGAAATTGTGTTTTGGCAATTTATGTATATATCTTTTGTTTTTTGTGTCATAGGATAATTATTTTAGGAATCACAAGGGAATACCGTCAAAATT
>NC_056517.1:1821511-1831951 GCF_014905685.2 Nematolebias whitei
AAAACTTTCATTTTGATTTCTTATGACTTCTATTTTATCTTTTATATATTATTTATTATTTTGTTAATCATTTTGATATTGGTTGTTGTTGAACGTGTTAGAAGAATAATGCATTTGGATTAAACTTGGATGTAGAATACTCCTAATGTTCTTCTGTTGCATTTTGTGCCTACAACACAATGACGTTTCATCAAAATCATTTGGGAACATTTCAATACATTGTTCAAATAAAAAATCAATAAGAATAGCATATACTGTAGTAGCAGCAAATGGCAGATTTACTCCTTAGCTTATGTGATAATATCTGTTTATTAGTGGTTTAAGATGATGCAGTGAGGCTTCAACAATTTCCAAAACTACTAGCTAAGGGTAAGGAACTACAGACTTAAAAATTGAGAAATGTACTGTAAAACCTTCACTGTCAGCCTGTTTCAATGACTTCAATGAATTTAAAGATTCAGCTCTCTCCTTTTTTTTTTTTTTTTTTTTTTTGGGCCAGTGGTGCAACAGACTGAATAGTGCCCACAAGACATTCTTTGATGTCTGAGCATTAATCTGAAGCCACAGAAAACCTCCTGCTGTATCTGTGGAGAAACCAGGTAGCTTGATAACAAACTGGGACCATGAGGGCATGACAAGATTGAGAAATAAACCATATTTAGCTGCATGCTAGGAAAGTGATAAAGGATAGAAATCCTTCATGCTAGCCAACGTGATAACAGGTTATACTGTAGTGACATTCTTATATGCATTTAAACACAAGTGTGACAGGCCCTGTGAATAAAGATGGTTATATTTGAAAAGGTAGAAACAGATAAGTTGATAAAAGCAGTGAGGGTGACTGAACATTGTTGACACTGACATACCTCTGAATGGTCAAAATCTTACCTCCCTTTCCCTCGAGAAAATCTTAAACAGCTGTGGAGATGTGGGTTTTAATATCAATCTGTTCATATGAATTATTCTATAGTAACCAATGCAGACATGTTCCTGTCTTTAGTATTTTACATCACTTTACACTGTAGCTGTTTTTCTTTCATTTTATAATATCTTCTTTCTTCTCTTCGTCTCCCAGTTTATATGCTTTGTTTAATGATTGTCTACTATCGTCATTGATGTCTTACAGTTGTCATCATTCTTTGTTCAAACAGGTCTCTCTTGAAAATGAGTCGTCGAGGCTCAAAGAGACAGAATATTTGTATAAATAAAGGTTGAATGATTGTTTCTTGATAAACGTTCCCATTTATATTGTATGAATAACCATTAGGCAGGGCAGTAAGAGATAACAGAATATTAAACTTGCAGCACCTGAAAAGACCCAAGGGGGTCACAAGATATAAACAGTTTTTCTTCTGGTAGCATTAATGTCTGAAAAAGTGGTCAGATTAGAGAAACAGGAGCTGACAGACACCGAAAAAGATGAAGTACTAACAGCAGAGCAGGTTGCAACCTGAAAGAGATGAATGTTGTTGTTTGTTTGTTTGTTTGTTTCAATAAACGTGGATTGTTTTTTAAAGAGTGTACAACTCAGTTTTTACAAAGGTCATCTTTCTGTGTTTAAAGAAACCCCAGTATTTTAGGAACTACAGTTTTCCTTCCTGAATTCAACACTAAAATGATCTTAGTATTCTTTAGGGATGTTTCGAACCATTTGCAAATATCAAATCAGAATAACAATCACAGTAATTTCATTGATCTCTGTTGCCATGCTTCACTCCTGAAATCTGATAATGACCTATTAGCTATTGTTTAACTTTTGTTGGTTTTGTTTGACATTTGTTGTCACTTGTATTGATTTGAACAACTTTATTGTATTTATGGTTTGTGATCTGCAAGCATGTGCACTGGTTAGCCAATGAGTCTAATGTTTGGTTGGCATTCCTTTGCTTCTTCTAAAATTAAAAGTTAGTATGCTTCTACTTCTGTACAAAGTTTACTGTACTTTGTATATGCAAATCTCTCTGGGTTCTGCTTTATCACATCCATGCCTCCAGCATCGTACATGACACAAAGCTAATTTACATCTTAGCAAGACAGCTAATCAAAAGGGATTGCCCAAACTGTCATAGATCCAAAACTGTTTTACTCAGCATATTAATAGGTGTTACTGTAAAATGCAAATTCTGTTTGGTCAAACATCAAATATTCTGGCTCATGATTATATTTTCACTTGCTACTGAATCCATTTGACATGTTTTAAAAAATGGTGACAAGTGTATAAACGTTTCCTTTTGAATAAATAAGCCAAGTCCACTTAAATACTTCTAAAAATCTTTATACACAAAAAAATATAAAAAAAATCACAGATTTTTGCTCTGAGACCACAAAACCAGCTTTCCTTTTCTTTTCTTTTTTTATTAGAGGCTAAATTAATAAACACTAAAAATATTGTAGTCATACATTTAAATAAAGCCAGATGCTGTGACTACACGTATTTATTAAGACATGAAGTTTCACCTATTTGTCTCTGCAGATATAGCTTTTCACAAAGATGGCTTCCTTCACTCAGCCATCTTTGTGAAAAGAAACTGTCCATCATTAAACATGGGTGGAGGCGTCCATGTCCAATTGTCACCCTCTTACAATGCTATTACTAGTATCGCTCAGCCCTCTGTGAATAGCATGTGGCCGTCAGGGCACCAGTGATCGGTCATTAGGCTGATGGTCCTCCTTTATCATGTGAACAGCTAGTTTTGAATGTCATCAACAAACTGCTTGATCCACTATGATAAATGGCTATTTATAAGACTGAGGTTACTGTACCTCCTCAGACTGAGAAAGTATTTTGGATTAAAGACGGAACGTTTCAACAAGTTTGTTTTTTTCCTCCATCCAGAGGACCTGACTTTGTTAGATTTCTCTACCTGGATTATTGCATCAGGATGTCCAGGGTGTACCCCACCCACAGTGACTGCTGGACATACACACAAGCAACCCAAAAAGAAGAAGAAGGTAAAAAAAAAAAAAAAAAAATGAACGGACAAACAGATAGATGTCCTGCATCTGTTACCAATGTTAAGCAATAAAGTACCTTCTTAAAGTCTGCTAAATCGGAAGATTTCAATCAATGACCAGCCAAACTTTGTGGCCCTTTGTCCTGCATGTTTTAGATTTTCTCCTGCTTCAACACACTCGACTGAAATGAAATAGTTATTGACAGATTTCCGCTGAACTTGATACCATTCTGAGTGGGTAATTCAATTATTTGTACCATGTGAGTTTAAGCAGGGAAACAGTTAATACATGCAAGATAGTAAGCCACAAAGACCAGGGTTGGGAACCTCTTTGCTAGGATATAGACATAATTCTACTAGCATCATCATATATTGTATTGTTTATTAACATTTAGGAACTTTTGTGTGAAATCTTTTTTATCTTTTTATCTGTTGCTGCTGTTAGACTTGAATTTCCCATCCGTGGGACAATAAAGGTTGTTTCTATTCTTCTATTCTATTTCTATTCTATCATTCCAGAGACTAATAAGCTGTAGTGATCCTTGAAATGCTTGCCACCAAAATCAAGGCTACAACTAAGAAGCAATGTCTCACATTGGGGAGAAGCCTGGAAGCTAAGATCAAAACAACACAAAGAGAAACAGGCCAGTTATAAGAATAACAAAAAGGTGCAATGAAGAAAGACTCATAATAAAATGCCACAACTTGACCATACCTGAGGTTCTACAGAATGCAACAACAACAACGCCTTACAATTGTAGCTACTAACTGTAATAGGTACTTTCAAGAAGCAGAAGCAAGGAGAATAATGAAGATATTCATCCTGAGTATCCTCTCAGTGGCATGGAAATACATGAGTCAGACCCACCCACAGCTAAGGCTGAGCAATACTGGAGAAATGTAGGAGAAGGAGGCTTCAAACAACATTGATGTCCTATGAGCTACATCTGAGCACAGCACTCTCCTAGAGTTAGAACCATTATCCATTACAGTGGTAGACAATAAAGACAGGGTTCAAGGGTTAAAAGATGGACTTCACAAGGGCCTGTAATGATCCACACCTACTGCCCAAAAAACCTGACTGCTCTCCATGGATGCCTAGCAGCACAAATAAACAAGCCACTAATGAACGGGATTCATCCAGAGTGAGTGAGGCATCATAGGGGTTAGAATGCTGCTCTGATGCCTATACACACAGTCATAGTGTGCACATGCCATTACCTGAGAAAGGTACAGAAATAAATTAGACCAATCATGAGCCAAGCCCCAGTTGCTGGTCAACAGAAATGAAACTGTAAGACCAAGCACTGGAATTACTACAAAAATGTCTTTGTCTCGGTGCCCCATATGGATCCTATAGTAGTGAGACATCAAGAAGACACTAAAAGCCATCTTCAAGAACTCAATGGGAATATGAAAGGTGACTCTAAAGGCTAATTCAAAGAAACATGCAAGTCAACAAAAATTGTGGTATAGCACTTTAATGTCTTTAAGTTAATGTGAATATTTGTGTTATGGTATGTTTGGTATTTATTGATCTTATAAATGTGTGTTGATGAATAATAATTAATTCTATTGAAATTTAACAACTAAAATTTGAATTTTAACAACTGATATATATCTAAATAAGACTTTAACCAGGGGTAAATCTGGACCACAATCCAGACAATTTGGGGACCCCTAGTATAGGGAGTCCCCATGTCCGCAACAGAATTCAGACAACTGACCACATTTCTGAAACTGTAGCCAGTAAAAATAAAACCACAGTATTTTTTTTTTATTTTTTATTTTATTTTACTGTTTTAGTGGAGTAAGTTATTCTTCCCCACTTCCTCATGTCATCTTGCCATACCACCTCAAGACCTGACGTGATGCGTTAAAGCCAACCTGTGGGCTTCATCAATCATGATGCAGTTGTAATCAAATGGCAGAATGATGAAAAATGGAGCCTGTCATAACAATGTGCCTCTGTGTGCGGGATGCTGCTGACTGTCAGGGTGCAGGACGACTTCCACTTCATCAAGCAAAGTCCTCAGTTCATACTGTAAGACTCGGTGTGAGATTAAATTACTGGTTAAAATGCAAATCTTTTTTTTTTTTGCGGTGGATCCCCAACCTGGATGAACTCAAAATAAGCGACAGAGAATAAGATCCAAAGAGGATGAAGTGTGGTAAACAACTGTGCCTCACGCTTGGCTTTGTTGACACCGCAACAATAAATCACTGATGCTCTTTTTGCCCGTTTTACTCAGCAGCTGTTGTCTGCTTTTTATCAGCGTGCTGAGCGAGCTCATTGATGTGTTCAAGCCTTACCCTCACATTGAAATGATTCAAGAATTAGTTTAAATGTTAGTCATTTTCAAACTGAATACAAATGGGAGGCTAAATAGGTAAATATTGTCAAATATATTCTCACAATTTCCAGAAAAATAATACAAGAATGGTGAAAAAGCACTATGAATAAATTAATAATCCATAGACATCAAAGTTCATGCTCAATCATCCAGGCACCAAATCCAATAATTCTCAGTCAGGTCATCTGGACAGTTTCTTTTTTGTAGTGAATTTTGCTCTCTATCCAGAGGGCTTCATCAGTCTGAGACAGCCTGGTTGGTCCATTTAAGGAGTGTACTGCTTATGGGGAAACTGTTTATTTGGGATGCCGCAGATTGATGAAGCCCTCCGGATAGAGGGTGAAACATCTCTACAAAAAAGAAACTGTCCAGATGACCTGACTGAACATTATTGGATAATATTCCATAGATTCCAGTCTTGGCCGCACAGTGGTTAGAGCTGTTGACTCTCAGCGAGAAGGTCACAGGATCCCCCCCACCCCCCCACCCCCACCTGGGGCCTTTCTGAGTGGGGTTAGCATGTTCTCCACGTGCACCCTTGAATGAATGTCTTCTTTGTTTTTACGTGTCTCTGTGATGGACTTGCGACCTGTCCAGGTAGCACCCCGCCTCTTGTGTAGTGACTGCTAGAGATAGACACCAGTTCCATGCGATCTGGAAAAGAGAAGCAGGTAAATTAAATGGATGGAAAATTCTGGAATTTACATACATTCCCATGATGTTGTGTACTAAAATGTATTTACAGTATTTAAAATGTTTTTAGGTATATATCGTTACACAGTATATTGACAGTTTTCTGCATCAGATCTTTAAGATTATATGGGAGAGTTGGAGCACAGAGGTTAAAGAAGGCGAGCTTGTGATTGAAAGATTGCTGGTTTGAATCCCCCTGACTGAAACATCAAAATACGTTTTGCATTTCATTCAACATTTTGCTAACAGTCAACCAGGTTGACTCCAGGAAGTGTTAGCTTTTAGAGTAGGAGTTGAAGATGATGTTCAGCTACAATATTCACGGCTGTAGTGATTTTTGTGTTTCTCAAGGTTGATTAGATGTGGCTGTAATCTTAACGTAGGTTGGCTCCAGAAGGAAATTGGTTGTAGATGTACATTCCAAAATTTCTTTCTGAGGTTCCTTAAAATCATTGCAGTGGTTCAAGCCCTGAGAAGGGAAATATTTAGACACAAAGTTAAATCACTAAAGTGGGTTTGTGATTTCATCATTCACAGCTGAAGACGAGATGAAAGGACCCACAGTTTAAAGCTGTTGTTGCTACATTTCCCTCAGCAGTTTTAAACTAACACTTAAAATGTAAAGCCACAGCTGCCATCATATTCTTTGCAAACTCTCTGCTTTTGAATATTTTAGTAGCCAGCCGCATACAAGATGCTTGACAGATCAACTTCAGGCTGATCCAATTACCACTTTGTGTACTTAAACTTTGGTGTGTGTTTTCTCACAGAAACAGAGTATTGTATGAGAACATTTTTTGTTGTTGTTGTTTCTTTTTAATTGGAGCACTTGTCTTCAGTTTTGCGCTCTAAACTATTTTTAATTGGAATATTCCCAGGAATCGCAAACTAAATATAATACGACAGTAAAATGAAACCATAAAATGTACCTTAATGGCAAAAATCCAGAAATCAGTTTTAAATGTGGACGGTTCATGCTTCTTTGTGTTCCCTCCATTCAAGAAATATATTCAAATAGTGAAAACAGTGCCTGCCTTTGAGGGCAAAGTCAAAGTGATGATGTTTTGACCATGTCTTTGCATGTGTGTGTGCAAATATTGATTATTATTGATTATCTGTACAAGTTTTGGGGATTTTCAGGAGACTTTTTATGGTGGCTTTTGAATTTAGCTTGACTGCCAACCCTAAGTGGTTCTGCGTGGGGTTGTCTGTGACATGTTATGTCTGTAGCTGCTGCTGGATGTTTGCATTTCCTTTGGGATTAATAAAGTATGTAAATATATCAACTATTTATCTACTGTCATTTATATATACTATTTATCTATCCATCTGAACTACTGATTGGATTTAAACTAAACCTATAGAAGATAATCACTAAACTGAGCTCTAAACATGATACAGTTTTGAACTCAACCTATCTCAAGATGACCTCAGTACATACTGTGTGTGTTTGCAGGCCATGTGAGATTTCACATATTCAATACCGCATGAGATTGTGCAAACAATGTCAGTTCAATGCAGCAACAAATGTTCAGACCTCTGTATTGGAGAAACTAAACAGCCTCTCCACAGACACATGGCTCAACACAGGAGAGCCAGCACTTCAAGACAACATTCAGCTGTTCACCTACTCCCCGTGAAAAATACACTTTTTTTGAGGACCAAGATGTTCCTATTTTAGGCAGAGAAGACTGGTGGTTTGATAAGAGGGTGAAGGAAGCCACTTACTTCAAACACTAAAAAACAACTTTAAAACGAGAAGGCCTCAGATTTCAACTTTCAAAAACATATAATGGGCCTGAAAATCTTACTTAGATCTGATCCCCAGTCAGCTCCTTTCTAATTCACACTTTCATGCCTGTGACCAAAATCTCTCTCTCTCTCGAGCCTGGAAAACAATGACCCTGACTCTCACAATTGCGAGAGGTGTGTGATTTTAGGCTAACCTGCATGTGAATCTGAATATGTAGCCAGGCCTCTTACGTAGCTGGATAAAACTTGCAACTCCACACTCCAGAGGTTTTTTTTTTATTTATAAAGAGTCCCCAATGGGAAGCAAAATGTAAAAAAACTACACAGACATCCAGTTCTTTTGTTTAATTATCTTTATTCATTAATTTATTTTCTTTTATTCTTTTTTGTTCAGCTTTTCCCTCTTCAGGGGTCACCCCAGCATCATCCTCCACCTCACTCTGTCCTCTGCATCCTCTGTCCTCACTCCAACTACCTCCATGTCCTCTAACTGCATCATATGACCTTCCTATTTGTCTTTTTACTGGCAGCTGCATTTCTAACATCCTTCTACCAATATACCCACTGTCCCTCCTCTGGACATGTCCAAACCACTGTCCCTCCTCTGGACATGTCCAAACCATCTCAGTGTGTCCTCTCTAACTTTATCTCCCAGTTGTTCATCCTGTGCTGTACCTCTGATGATGTCATTCCTAATCTTATCCATACTTGTCACTCCTAAGAGGAACCTCAACATCTTCAGATTAAAAAATAATAAATAAATAAATAATATATATAATTTTTTTTATTAATTTTTTTAACCATGCAACTCCTACTGAGATCACATATCTTTTTCACAAGGAAGACCTGGCCCTGAAGGCAGCCTAACATGCATGTTTTTGCATTGTGGGATAAATTGGAGTACCTGTAGAAAATCCACTGATTACGAGGAGATCTTTCAAACTCCACACAGAAAGAGCCCTGGCCCAGCCTGGGGATCGAACCTGGGACCTGTCATAATGATCGTCAGGATTTTAATCTAAAACTCCGGCATAGATGCATTTCCCTTTAAGTAATGCATTTTATTAATTCTAAATGAAAGTGCGCTTTAAGTAAATTTCATTTAAAACTCTAAACACCCCTTCCTTTCCAATAACTTGCAGTGTCTGACACGAAAAAGTCCCATTTTTATTCAAGAGTGTTGCATGAACTCCCATTGATGTGAACAGCTATTAGAAAAAGGAGAAAAAACATCCCAACTGGAGGATTTGGCAAACGTAAAACAGAAAAACCAAAAGATTAAAGGCAGAAAAAAATCCCTCTTTTTATTTAGAACTCAAGTGTCAGTCTGTGGAACTTCAAACGGTTCTGCAGCCCTCCTTTTCACAGCTCTTTCTCAAAGAAAACATATTTTGCCTAAATCAGTGCAGATTAAAGCAGCTTTTACAGTTGACTTCAAAGTAAGCATGGGCAGGAAAACATGCTATCATTATATTAAGTGTAGATTTACAAGTTTGTATTAGTTTACATGGTGTACAGTAGAAAGTTTATCCATGCTCTTCTTGGACAAACACCCTTAAACTTACTTTCTTCTGAGGCGTAGTGAAAAATCACCTCATAAAAATGTATAAAAACCATTAAGACCTAGTGGGCTGCTTGGTGGTCGGTGCTGCGATCTTGTAATCCTGAGATTGTGGTTTTGAGCCCAGGTTGCGTCAGGAAGGGCATCTGATGTAAAAATAATTGCCAAATCTTTTATGCGAGTTCGCTTGCTGTGGAAACCCCTGCAGAAGAGAGCAGAAACTTATTTACTTATCAAGACTAAGCTGAAAACAGCAAACGAGTCATAAAATGTGAGCTTAAGTGTTTGAGACTGAACATTTAAACACAGAGAAGTGAAAAATGAATAAATCATCGTTTACTAAACGTTTGCAGATTGAAATTAGTCCGTCGTTAAACTTGCTTTGGTCGATGCAGTGCTTTAAAATATTGAAAACTGCGCACTGTGGTGACAACAGCCAACCACGGAGAAAATGATTCAAGGCCAAGCATTTTTTGAAGGAATGCAAATTGTCTGAGGCTTTTAATGCCACGGTTTCAAACAGTTTATGTTGAGAAATGTCTAAATAAATCTCAAACTCATGCGATATCACAACATGTCACGTCACTGTATATGTTATGAATAAAACAAATATGTTATCACATTGAGTATTAGCCCAAAATCCATACAAAAATACCAAATTATGGTCATTTTTGTGTTGGGTGATGTTTAACTGTGGCAGCCATCCTAAAATGGATGGGCTGTAAAAGTTAATCATTTATTTATCTACATCCACCAGTTGTTATTTGAAAGTTTTAATAAAATTCATCTAGTGGTTCTCAAGATGTTTTGCCAACAGACAAACTGGATCGACTATGACAGTTAATTCTAAAAATAAAATAATCAAATAAATCATGCCATGAATAGTAATGTGCATTACAAATCACTCCCAGCTACTGGCACATGAAGTTTAAGTTATATTTGTTGTTCTTTCTAAAGTCATGAAAATGTGGTGGCCATCTTTGTCCCAAATGTTAATCACTTGTAGAGGTACATCCAATGATCCTTTTCTTAAGATTAAATGAAAATTATCAAGTTTTTGTCATACGTATCACGTTTTAATGTTTGGTTAACATACACTGAATTGTCCACCTTTTGCCCTTTGACA
>NC_056517.1:1832051-1835696 GCF_014905685.2 Nematolebias whitei
ATATAAAAGATAAAATAGAAGTCATAAGAAATCAAAATGAAAGTTTTCTCTATTCTGTTTCCTCATGTTTTCATCCACCCCTCAGTGTTCCTTCTCTTTGTGTTCAGTCTTAGTCTTACCTGTTTTCAATGTTAATCACCACAGGTGCCTGTCATTAGTGTCTGTATATATTCAGCTCTCTTGTGTCTTGTCAATTGTCTATGGATTGTCCTTCCTATAGCTGTGATGTTCTGTCTCCCTCTGTGTTCCCTCCTTAAAAGGAAGTTTGCTGCCCTACCAGCATTTTGTGTTGTTTATTGAAATAAACTTGGGTATTTGATATTACTGGGACTTTCCTGATTCTCCCTGCACGTGGGTTCAAACACTGAAGCAGAACATGATAGAATCCAGAGACCAAACGGAACCCATCTGTCACAGTTTACACTCTGTTTTTTTTTTCCTTTTCTCATCACTTTGTTCACTGTTTGACTTTTTCTTCTCTGTTCTCCTGGGTTTTTCCTCTGCTGTTTCTACTAGCCTCTTTACACACCACACCTCTCTCTCTGAGTGCTGCTGATGGTTTCCACCTGTTTCTGGGTGTATATATACTTCCTGCTTTCTCCACTACGTTGCCAGATCAACTGCTTGCTTCCAGCCACAATTATCCAGCATACTCTCCTTGTTCACAGCTCTTTAATCTTGATCCACGTCTATTTCCCACAACCACACTTTTTGCATGTCCCTTTTGTGCCTCAGCCTTTCATCTCAAAAAATCTAGACAAAATAGTTGCAGGTCAGTTGCGTGAACATCTACAAAGAAATAATCAGTTTGAAGAGTTTCAGACAGGGTTTAGAGCTTATCATAGCACAGAAACAGCACTAGTAAAAGTCACTAATGATATTCTCATGGCCTCAGACAATGGACTTGTGTCTATACTGGTCCTGTTAGACCTCAGTGCTGCATTTGATACAGTTGATCACAATATTTTACTACAGAGGCTTGAATATGATATTGGGATTACAAGAATGGCTCTAAAATTGTTAAAATCATATCTATCTGATAGATTCCAGTTTGTAAATGTAAATAATAAATCTTCTTCATACAACAAAGTTAGTGATGGAGTTCCTCAAGGCTCAGTGCTTGGGCCAATACTCTTTACTTTATATATGCTTCCATTAGGTAAAGTTATTAAACAGCATGGGATAAATTTCCATTGTTATGCTGATGACACACAATTATATTTGTCAGTTAAACCCAAATGAATCCAATCAGCTACTTAGACTACAAGCATGTCTTAAAGACATAAAAACCTGGATGACCCTTAATTTTCTCCTGCTGAACAAAGACAAAACTGAGGTTTTGGTTGTTGGACCTGAGCACCTTAGGAATTAATTTTTCAGTCTTTCTCCCTCCTTAGATACATTAATCTGTCCTCCAGCTCTAATGTTAAAAATCTGTGTGTTATTTTTGATCAGGACACGTCTTTTACCCCCCACATTAAAAACCTTACTAGAACCACCTTCTTCCACCTGTGTAATATCACTAACATTAGAAACATCTTATCTAAAGATGATGCAGGAAAAACTGGTCCATGCATTTGTCAAGTCTAGACTGGACTATTGCAATGGTTCATTGTCTGGGTGTCCAAATATTCTTTAAAACGTCTTCAGTTGATCCAAAATGCTGCTGCCAGAGTCTTAACTGGAGTTACTGGGAGAGATCATACCTCTCCAGTTTTAGTTTCTCTCCATTGGCTCCCTGTCAAATCCAGAATAGAATTCAAAATCTTACTTCTAACCTACAAAGCTCTCAACAACCTAGCTCCATCTTATATTACAGATCTTATTGTTCCATATTTTCCTAACAGAGCACTTCACTCTCAGACTGCAGGTTTACTTGTGGTTCCTAGAATTTACAAAAACAGAATGGGAGGCAGATCTTTCAGTTCTCAGGCTCCTCTCTTGTGGAAAAAACTTCCAATCTTTGTCCATGAGGCTGAGACATTGTTCAGTTTTAAAACTAGGCTTAAGACTTTCCTTTTTGATAAATCCTATAGTTAGGGTCGGCTTGGGTTTTCTGAGCTGTCCCTTAGTTATGCTGCTATAGGCTTAGACTGCTGGAGGACAAACTGACCACAATTTTCACTACTACTACTGTCTTTACTTACTCTGCTCAACCCGTTTTGTATTTGTAATTATTTTTTCTATCCTTAACGTGTTTTTTTGTCTTTCAGATACTCATGGACCTATACCTGGACCTGGACCTATATCTGGACCTACCATTCTGTGTTTGTCTGTCTCTCCTTCCTGTCCTCTCAACCAGCCGGTCAAAGCAGATGGTCTCTTGTCCTGAGCTGGTTCTGCTGGAGGTTTCTTCTTTTTAAAAGGGAGTTTTTCCTTTCCACTGTCCCCACTGTGCTTGCTCAGGATGGGAGACTGCAACGAAGCCAAGATTCAACTTGTCTGCTGGATTCCTTAGATAGAGAACTTTACTAATTGGCTTTTATGTGAATGTTTCTGTAAAGTGCCTGAGACAACTTTGTTGTTATTTGGCGCTTTATAAATAAACTGAATTGAATTGAATAACAGAGTATGGAAAATGGGGCAGCACGGTGGCACAACTTGTAGAGCTGCTGCCTCTCAGCGAGCAGGTCCCTGGTTCAAACCCCGGTCCAGGGACCTTTCTGGGTGGAGTTTGCATGTTCTCTCCGTGCATGCGTGGGTTTTCTCCGGGTGCTCCGGTTTCCTCCCACAGTCCAAAAACATGCATGTTAGGCTGATTGGTAACTCTAAATTGTCCCTAGGTGTGAGTGAGAGAGTGAATGGTTGTTTGTCTCGTTTGTCTCGTTGTGTCCCTGTGATGGACTGGAGACCCGTCCAGGGTGTACCCCGCCCCTCGCACAGTGATTGCTGGACATGGGCACCAGCGACCCCCGTGACCCAAAAAGTGGAATAAGCGGGTAAAGAAAATGGATGGATGGATGGATGGATGGAAAATGGAACACACAAGCTAAAACTTTCCATCAGCACAATTAATTGAGTATGTGCCAATAAACAATCATATAACACATTCACAATAAATACTGTTAAAACAGCAGTTCTGTTGGCTGTGTGTCTTTAATGGAAAGTTTTTGCTACAACATTCCACATTAGGTAATGTATGTTGCATTAAAACAACAACAACAACTGTATAGAAATCAACAATGTAGTAAAAATTAAACGAAAGAAAGAGAT
This sequence comes from Nematolebias whitei, assembly GCF_014905685.2. NCBI lineage: Eukaryota > Metazoa > Chordata > Actinopteri > Cyprinodontiformes > Rivulidae > Nematolebias > Nematolebias whitei. Next base: position 1,835,265 of record NC_056517.1, read on the forward strand.
GCTGCATATCCAAAACAATGTAATCAAACATTATTATTCAGCTAACAATGTAATGCAATAAATTAGGAAATAAAAACAACTTTTTCATAATGTCCATTCATGTCTCATTGACTTTAATAATGTAAATTGACTTTTTTATTAATACATTAGCTATAGTTTACCTTGCATAAGTAATTTTAATTTTAATCAGATGTTCATCAATTCAATGACTTTGATTAAATGTTGTTTCAACCTTTTGTTGTCCGTGTTTTTGAACAATTATACAATTAGAGTGACTTTGCCTCCCAGAAGTGAAAAGCTTTCATGGTTATTTTGTCTTGGTTCTTTATGTAATCAAAATGTCATCATAATTTTGGGATGTTGTTGTTATTTTGTGGTCACATATAAAGTTATATTTTTAAAAATAGTTTTGTGTGTGTGTAACAATATATA
>NC_056517.1:1835796-1836797 GCF_014905685.2 Nematolebias whitei
TTGATAAACGTTGCCTTGGTTTGGTGAAAATAACAGCTTAGATATGTCAAAGATAGTCATCTGAGAGAACTAAAGGTTTGAGAGCAAAGTTTTGGTTTAAATGCACCCCTGTTGTTAGGTCTGATGGATTTGCATGAGAACTAATTTCAAATTGGGGGAGTGTAATTACTAGAGTGCCTGCAGATGAATGAGTAAAGTAAATTATTAGTTATCAAAATACTAAATCTAATAAAGACAGTGACATGACATTTAAGTAATGCACTGATATGTTGTTTGGCAACCACACATTTCAGAAAAAGAAGAAAGGTAAAACAAACAGAAAAGCTTAATGCAGGAAAAAAACAGATAGTATTGTTATGTAGACGAGTCATTCCACAAGTGAAATTACCCTCAGTTAAGTGAGAACCATAACAACTTGTCCAACTGTCTAAAATTTTGAGAAATATTTCTTCAGCCCCTTCTAAATTAAACTTTTATAATTTGTAATTTAATGTTGTTGGATACCTTGTAGTTTTATTATTATTTATTATTATTATTATTATTTGTGCCAAGATGGCCGCGCTCAGAGCAGTTGCAGCTTCACAGGCTCCCGGTACCATCCCAGTTTTTAGAAGTTTTGATATTGACTCTGTGCCTGACTCCGCGCGATTTATGCGTGTGAACTATAGCCGAACCGAACTGATGAGAATAGGAGCGGATTTGCCACGAAATATAGCAGAAATCAGCAACAAACTCAAAGCTACGCTCGGCAGAATGCAGATCTTAAAGTCATCTACCTGGAAGCTGCAGCAGAGGCGTTCCAGCGGGCAGAAGAGGAAGCGCTGCTCCCGGCTTAAGAGGAGAGGATGCCGGGCGGGGGTTATGGTGAGGCTACGAGCTAACGCTAAAGCCGGTAAACTCCCCATGCCGTCTCTCTTTCTGTCGAACGTCCGCTCGTTGGACAACAAGGTGGATTTACTTCGTCTGAGAGCGGGCGCCTCAGAAGAGATGAAGAAGTGTGC
>NC_056517.1:1836897-1839246 GCF_014905685.2 Nematolebias whitei
GACAAAAAAACTATTTAGTCAGCCACTGATTGTGCAAGATGTCCTACTTAGAAAGATGAGAGAGGTCTGTCGTTTTCATCATAGGTACAACTATGAAAAACAAAATGAGGGGGAAAAATCCAGGAAATCACATTGTAAGATTCTTAAATTATATTTTTTTGTAAATTATGGTGGAAAATAAGTATTTGGTCAATAACAAACAAGTAAGATTTCTAGCGCTCACAGACCTGTGACTTCTTCTTTAAGAAGTTCTTCTGCCCTCCACTCGTCACCTGTATTAATGTTTGACCTCGTTATATATATAAAAGACACCTGTCCACAGCGTCAAACAGTCAGACTCCAAACTCAACTGTGGCCAAGACCAAAGAGCTGTCGAAGGACACCAGGAAGAAAACTGTAGACCTGCACCAGGCTGGAAAGAGTGAATCTACAATAGGCAGCAGGTTGGTGTGAATATATCAACTGTGGGAGTAATTGTAATAAAATAAGAGACACACAAGACCATTGATAATCTCCCTCAAGCTGGGGCCCCACGCAAGATCTCATCCTGTGGGGTCAAAATGATCATGAGAACGGTGCGAAAAGTAGTAGAACTATACGAAGGGATCTGATGAATGAGCTGCAGAGAGCTGGGACCAAAGCAACAAAGGCTACCATCAGTAACACACTACGCTGAGAGGGACTCAAGTCCTGCAGTGCCAGGCGTGTCCCTCTGCTTAAGCCAGTACATGTCCAGGCCCATCTGAAGTTTGCCAGAGAGCATATGGATGATCCAGAAGAGGACTGGGAGAATATCATGTGGTCAGATGAAACCAAAATAGAACTTTATTGTAAAAACGAAACTCGTCGTGTTTGGAAGAAGAAGAATGCTGAGTTGCATCCCAAGAACATCAGACCTACCGTGAAGCACGGGCCGTGGAAACATCATGCTTTGGGGCTGTTTTTGTTCAAAGGGGACAGGATGACTGATCCGTGTTAAGGGAAGAATGAACGGGGCCATGTATTGTGATTTTAAGCCAAAACCTCCTTCCATCAGTAAGAGCACTGAAGATGGAATGTGGCTGGGTCTTCCAGCATGACAATGATCCCAAACACACCACTCGGTCAACAAAGGAGTGGCTTTGTAAAAAGCATTTCAAGGTCCTGGAGTGGCCTAGCCAGTCTCCAGACCTCAACCCCATAGAAAATTTGTAGAGGGAGTTGAAAGTCTATGTTGCACAGGGACAGCACCAGAACAACACTGCTCTAGAGGAGATCTGCACAGAGGAATGGGCCAAAAGACCGGTGTGTGCAAACCTGGTGAAGAGTTACAGGAAACGTTTGACCTCTTGTGATTGCCATCAAAGATTATGTTACAAAGTACTGAGTTGAACTTTTGTTATTGAACAAATACTTAATTTTCACGATAATTTAAAAATGCATTATTTAAAAATCCTACAGTGTGATTTCCTACATTTTTTTCCCTAATTTTGTCTCTCATAGTTGAAGTGTACCTACGATGCAAATTACAGACCTCTCTCATCTTTCTAAGTAGGAGAACTTGCACAATCAGTGGCTGACTAAATACTTTTTAGGGGTCGCCACAGCAAACTAAGTCGCACGAAGACTTGGCAGTTGTTTTTATGCTAGATGCCCTTCCTGATGCAACCACAGACCACCGAGCTACCCCAGCCCTCCGTGTGGAGCAGAGAGCTGCTATCTAGGAAGAGCAGATGGTGGGGGATAAGGGCCTTGCTCAAGGGCCCAGAGTGGGACGAATGAGGGTGGGGACAGGTGTGGGTGCTTTGCCTAGCCCACCCACATTTTATGATGTAGTCGGTACAGGGGCTTGAACCGGGAATCTTACGATCAGGCCCACCTTCTCTAACCTCTGCGCCACCACTCCCCATACATCCATCCATCCATCCATTTTCTTTACCCGCTTATTCCATTTTGGGTCACGGGGGTTGCTGGTGCCCATGTCCAGCAATCACTGTGCGAGGGGCGGGGTACACCCTGGACGGGTCTCCAGTCCATCACAGGGACACATAGAGACAAATGAGACAAACAAACATTCACTCTCTCACTCACACCTAGGGACAATTTAGAGTTACCAATCAGCCTAACATGCATGTTTTTGGTCTGTGGGAGGAAACCGGAGTACCCGGAGAAAACCCACGCATGCACGGAGAGAACATGCAAACTCCACCCAGAAAGGCCCCTGGACCGGGGTTTGAACCAGGGACCTGCTCGCTGAGAGGCAGCAGCTCTACCAGTTGCGCCACCGTGCTGCCCCCCCATACATATATATTGTCATATTATATTTTCATACACACACACACACACACACACACACACACACACACACAC
>NC_056517.1:1839346-1842066 GCF_014905685.2 Nematolebias whitei
TTTATTCTTTTTTGTTCAGCTTTTCCCTCTTCAGGGGTCACCCCAGCGTCATTCTCCACCTCACTCTGTCCTCTGCATCCTCTGTCCTCACTCCAACTACCTCCATGTCCTCTAACTGCATCATATGACCTTCCTATTTGTCTTTTTACTGGCAGCTGCATTTCTAACATCCTTCTACCAATATACCCACTGTCCCTCCTCTGGACATGTCCAAACCACTGTCCCTCCTCTGGACATGTCCAAACCATCTCAGTGTGTCCTCTCTAACTTTATCTCCCAGTTGTTCATCCTGTGCTGTACCTCTGATGATGTCATTCCTAATCTTATCCATACTTGTCACTCCTAAGAGGAACCTCAACATCTTCAGATTAAAAAATAATAAATAAATAAATAATATATATAATTTTTTTTATTAATTTTTTTAACCATGCAACTCCTACTGAGATCACATATCTTTTTCACAAGGAAGACCTGGCCCTGAAGGCAGCCTAACATGCATGTTTTTGCATTGTGGGATAAATTGGAGTACCTGTAGAAAATCCACTGATTACGAGGAGATCTTTCAAACTCCACACAGAAAGAGCCCTGGCCCAGCCTGGGGATCGAACCTGGGACCTGTCATAATGATCATCAGGATTTTAATCTAAAACTCCGGCATAGATGCATTTCCCTTTAAGTAATGCATTTTATTAATTCTAAATGAAAGTGTGCTTTAAGTAAATTTCATTTAAAACTCTAAACACCCCTTCCTTTCCAATAACTTGCAGTGTCTGACACGAAAAAGTCCCATTTTTATTCAAGAGTGTTGCATGAACTCCCATTGATGTGAACAGCTATTAGAAAAAGGAGAAAAAACACCCCAACTGGAGGATTTGGCAAACGTAAAACAGAAAAACCAAAAGATTAAAGGCAGAAAAAAATCCCCCTTTTTTATTTAGAACTCAAGTGTCAGTCTGTGGAACTTCAAACGGTTCTGCAGCCCTCCTTTTCACAGCTCTTTCTCAAAGAAAACATATTTTGCCTAAATCAGTGCAGATTAAAGCAGCTTTTACAGTTGACTTCAAAGTAAGCATGGGCAGGAAAACATGCTATCATTATATTAAGTGTAGATTTACAAGTTTGTATTAGTTTACATGGTGTACAGTAGAAAGTTTATCCATGCTCTTCTTGGACAAACACCCTTAAACTTACTTTCTTCTGAGGCGTAGTGAAAAATCACCTCATAAAAAATGTATAAAAACCATTAAGACCTGGTGGACTGCTTGGTGGTCGGTGCTGCGATCTTGTAATCCTGAGATTGTGGTTTTGAGCCCAGGTTGCGTCAGGAAGGGCATCTGATGTAAAAATAATTGCCAAATCTTTTATGCGAGTTCGCTTGCTGTGGAAACCCCTGCAGAAGAGAGCAGAAACTTATTTACTTATCAAGACTAAGCTGAAAACAGCAAACGAGTCATAAAATGTGAGCTTAAGTGTTTGAGACTGAACATTTAAACACAGAGAAGTGAAAAATGAATAAATCATCGTTTACTAAACGTTTGCAGATTGAAATTAGTCCGTCGTTAAACTTGCTTTGGTCGATGCAGTGCTTTAAAATATTGAAAACTGCGCACTGTGGTGACAACAGCCAACCACGGAGAAAATGATTCAAGGCCAAGCATTTTTTGAAGGAATGCAAATTGTCTGAGGCTTTTAATGCCACGGTTTCAAACAGTTTATGTTGAGAAATGTCTAAATAAATCTCAAACTCATGCGATATCACAACATGTCACGTCACTGTATATGTTATGAATAAAACAAATATGTTATCACATTGAGTATTAGCCCAAAATCCATACAAAAATACCAAATTATGGTCATTTTTGTGTTGGGTGATGTTTAACTGTGGCAGCCATCCTAAAATGGATGGGCTGTAAAAGTTAATCATTTATTTATCTACATCCACCAGTTGTTATTTGAAAGTTTTAATAAAATTCATCTAGTGGTTCTCGAGATGTTTTGCCAACAGACAAACTGGATCGACTATGACAGTTAATTCTAAAAATAAAATGATCAAATAAATCATGCCATGAATAGTAATGTGCATTACAAATCACTCCCAGCTACTGGCACATGAAGTTTAAGTTATATTTGTTGTTCTTTCTAAAGTCATGAAAATGTGGTGGCCATCTTTGTCCCAAATGTTAATCACTTGTAGAGGTACATCCAATGATCCTTTTCTTAAGATTAAATGAAAATTATCAAGTTTTTGTCATACGTATCACGTTTTAATGTTTGGTTAACATACACTGAATTGTCCACCTTTTGCCCTTTGACAATGAGCAATGCTAAACTGTGTTGTTCTAATTATAATCTAAGCAATAAAAAAATGAAAACAGTTAAAATGTTTTTATGTTTTTTGTTTTGCAAGACTTAGTTGCAACAGAGGTGACCATTGCTGAGGAGTGTTGTTCTGACCAGTATATGGTTAATAAATTTGTGCAGAAACTGAAAAGGTGAGTACCAATCACTAAATTGCTCCTAACACCGCTCCACTTGTTCAGCATGAATACCACTTGTCACTTTTGGTTTAACTTGTTGTTTCCCACCATCTGCCCAGTGTCTCTCTCTATCTCTCAATCTAACCAGTTGCCTTTGTATTGTGGATTTCAAATGATTAATAAAACCTGGGCTTTCTTAATGGGAGGGGCTGCTGGGCTCAGCTTGGATCAAAGAAAGTGTTT
>NC_056517.1:1842166-1843263 GCF_014905685.2 Nematolebias whitei
TGTTCAGACTTCTGTGCCAACCTCATTCTGGTCTAAGAGGCTGGGAGAAATGCCAGAGAAAATGGTACCAGCTGGTCCCACATACTAAAACAGAAAAGCTATTTCACCTGTACACTTAGCACGGGTGTCTCATCTGCAAAGACTGACACCCTCTGCTATTTGTGTAAAGTGTAGAACTGTTCCAGTAAGCATGGACTGAGCTGTTTGGGGTGGGGTGGGGGGGAGCAAACAAAAGAGAAGTCATTCAGAGGTCAAACATGAACTTTGTAAAGATTATTTTGACATATATTTTTTTTTTACTTTTTGTTTGTTTCCTTCATACATCTCCTCCTACATGTCTCTGTGTGAGTGCAGCTACAGCGTGCGCTCTCAGGACATTATTACCTGCAGTGTTCCCTCAGTGAGGACTGAACTAGACAAAAGAACCTTCTCCTACTCCGCTCCTGTTTCCTGGAATATCTTGTAAAAAATATCTGAAACTTTGGACCTTGACCTCTCTAAGTAGTTTCAAACATCTGCTAAGTTCATGACAAAAACAATGCAAACATCTTATCATATGATAACAATATGTTGGATTGTATACCTGGATTATTGAGCATGGACTTTGTTGTTTTCAACCAGTTTGATAAGACTGTCAACAAGGAAGAGGGCCAACAATGGAGGAGGGGGCGTACCAAAGAGACCATCTAATCACAAGCAGAACTGGTTTGTTTCACTTTGGATTAAGCTGTTGGAGGAAGAATCAGTTTAGTTGTGTGTTTCCTGGACTGAAGAAGCCTTCTGGATTGAAGGCGAAACGTTTCAGCACAAAAAAAGAAACTGTCCAGATGACCTGACTGAAAACTGTCGAATTGTATACCTGGATTATTGAGCATGGACTTTGTTATCTTATCATATCGCTTTATAATGTAGCTGTTTTTTGTTTTGTTTTTAATATCATTTTATTTCATTTTTATTCATTTATTCTTCTCAATTTGCATGATTTCTTTTATGTTTGGCTATCGTCTTTGTTGTCTACTGTTGTCATCATTCTTTGATAAAAAATATATATATTTTTGATTCCCCGAGGCTCAATGAGACTAACCTGTATAAATTAA
>NC_056517.1:1843363-1844435 GCF_014905685.2 Nematolebias whitei
TATTTTTGATTCCCCGAGGCTCAATGAGACTAACCTGTATAAATTAAGGTTGAATGAAACTTATTCAGGGTTTCTTTTAATGTATTTCATCTTTTTACATCCATCCATCAATTCATTATCTTCCACTTGTTCCGAAGTCGGATTGCGAACTGTATCTAATTACCAGTTTGTAGCATAGTGTTCCAGAGAAGAGAATCGTTGGTTACGTACTGTAACCCCAGATTCTATGAGTATAGGCGTAGCCCTTTAAGAGTTGTTGCTTAGTGGGTTTATCCCATCATGCGAAGCATTGCACTGAAAAATTTACTCCACGCCCACCTCTTGTGTGGGCCCCCACCCGGTCCGTATAAATTACGTTAAGAGCGGGTAATCGGCTCCCAAATAGCTTTTTTTCTTCAGCCATTTAGGAGCCAGTGAGGCCTCACGCTTAAAGGGCTACGCCTATACTCATAGAATCTGGGGTTACAGTACGTAACCAACGTTCTATTTCATATAGGCTTCGCCCTTTAAGGCTGTCGCTTAGTGGGTTAAGGGCGAAGCAGATGTGGTCCTCACCTCACTGGGTCCATTCGAACACCATACGAAGCAGCAGCTTGCCCAAAAACGTCTTGTCACTCAGCTCTCCATGTGTGTAAATATGCGTTGCGTAATTATGCGCACCATGCACAGACACATGCTGTGAAGTTATGCATTCTCAATGCATGAACGCCCCGGAAACTTTCAACGGGGAAAGGAAGATGCTGAAAAGGGACCATGAACCAACAGATTCACAGCTGATCAATATGAACAGATTAAAAATAACGTGAACTGATTATTAATCAAATGAACTGATTGGTAACAATAGTCATGATCTGATTAATGACAATAGAACCAAAATAACAGTCACAACTTGTGGCTGATAACAACATCTCACACTGTAAATGCATGCAGACAGATGTGAGTTTAAACGGGGTTCCATGAAACAACAATATTCATTCTGTTAAAACACTAAAGACAGAATGTGTCATGGAACGAGCCGTCACATCACATAGATAGAAACGAATAAATGAGCAGGATGTTGACCACGCGGCCA
>NC_056517.1:1844535-1845802 GCF_014905685.2 Nematolebias whitei
GTGCTGAACACCAGATTTCTGTCCATGAGCTGTTGAAGAAAGGACAGCACATCACCTAGTGGACATGAGGTGGCCTCTACACCTTTCTCTGTACACTAGCGCTGAAAAGCTGTCCACTTTTATGTGTACAGTGCTGTGATGGATGCAGCATGTGAATCCTGGATTGTCAGAGTCAGAGTCAGAGATTCTTTATTGTCTTTCGCACCTCATGTGATACATGTGGTGGAGCGAAATTATGTACACAGGGTCCCAGTTACATCCAACAATAAAATGTATAAGAAAAACAGTAATAACATCTAAGATGTGAACTAAGAAAAACATCAACTAAATATACACTAACCACTCATAACATAAAAACATTGAACATTAGCTCAAACATGAACACTGTGCGCACTACATCTTGCGGGAGACCCATCCTCTCTAAGTGGGTCCACTAAGCGTCCAGACACACAGGTGCTGGCCTATTTCTGTGTAACTCCTGATCGCTCCTCCCACCTGGAGGAGAGCATCCTCCCTCCACTACAGTTTCCACGGGCGCACCAATAACAGGCGTCGTAGAACCGGGAACCATGGTGTGTTCACGTGCTCGGGAGCCACCAGGAGAGCTGTCAATCCCTCCTCCTGAACTCGGTCCAGAAACCTTAATATCAGAGGAGGTGGGGGGAACGCATAAAGAAGCGTTTTGGGCCATGGGCTGTAAGCAAACGCGTCCACCCCCAGCGGTGGTTCGTCTCATGGGCTCAGTGAAAACCATAGTTGACACTGAGCGTTTTCTCGTGTCACAAACAGGTCCACAGCCGCTTTGCCACATTTCTGCCACGTCTGGGCCATCAGATCGAGGTGAAGGGTCCAGTCCCCGTGACGCGGACCGCCCCTGGACATCACATCTGCCCCTTGTTCAGAACACCGGGGAGGTACACTGCTCTGATGGAGAGCAGATTTTGGAGTGCCCAACACAGTAGTTTTCTTGCAATGTGTAACATTTGGGCTGAGTGTACACCCCCTGCAGGTTTATGTAAGCAGCAGTAACTTTTTTGTCTGTGTGAATCAAAATGTGTTGATTCTGCAGCACAGGAGCAAAGTGTTCAGTCACATTCAGAACCATGCGACATTCCAGAACGTTTATATGAGCTGTTGTGTGAAGTGGCCACAGCGTCCCTACAGCTCGAGATAGGCATGTCTGACAACCTGACAGCGACGCGTCTGTGAAGACTGACACGTGTGATGTAGGTCTGCTGACAGGGACTCCCTCCGACAGAACCAGGGA
>NC_056517.1:1845902-1853579 GCF_014905685.2 Nematolebias whitei
CAGGTTTATGTAAGCAGCAGTAACTTTTTTGTCTGTGTGAATCAAAACGTGTTGATTCTGCAGCACAGGAGCAAAGTGTTCAATCACATTCAGAACCATGCGACATTCCAGAACGTTTATATGAGCTGTTGTGTGAAGTGGCCACAGCGTCCCTACAGCTCGAGATAGGCATGTCTGACAACCTGACAGTGACGCGTCTGTGAAGACTGACACATGTGATGTAGGTCTGCTGACAGGGACTCCCTCCGACAGAACCAGGGAGTTTTCCCAGTGTCGGAGGTCTGTTCTCATGGAGGGAGGAACAGTGATCATCCGTCTCTTTTGCTTTACTGGATCCACACGCAGACGAGCAAACCATCTCTGGAGGCGTTGCATGTGGAGTAAGCCCAGCAGAACCACTGTGTGAGATGACGACATCGTTCCTAACAGCTTCATGACAGAAATGGCTGTTACTACTCTGTCAGGTCTTACGTTGCAGAGCTGGACTCTTAGAGTGTCAATTCTCGTCTGTGATAAAAAAAGCCCTCATGGTGGTCGAGTTAAGCTCCACTCCCAGATAAACAATCGTCTGGGCCGGGAGAATCTAGCTTTTTTCCAAATTATGGCAAAGCCCAGAATTAGCAGGTGTGACGTCAACACCTGAGCCTGTGTCGCTGCTTCCCATTATCAACATGTGAAACGGTCTGTCCACGATCGCCTTGTTGAAAACTGACAGGTCCAAAATTGGTCTCGTTCCTCCGGTCCGTTTTGGAACCAGGAATTAACGTGAGTAAAAATCCTGTGTTTTCCTCTTCGTCGGGAACCCTGGAAAATTACCTATTTAACCAGAAGTTCCTAGATTTCTGCATTTAGGCATTAAACTTGGTCTGGTGATGACAGGACCGTCTCTAAAACTCCTCCGAACGGAGGGGGTCGAGCTGCGGATTGTAGCGTGTAACCCCTGCTTATCAGTATGGCCATCCATCTGTCTGGCGAGCATGTTTGCAGCCACTCCGCGCGACGTTCGTGGAGTGGACGTGCATTTAGGTGGTCCATCGTGTTTCTTACAGACGTCAGCCAGTCTCCCGCCCTGACCCTCGTCATGCGCCACGGAAGTGTGTTCCGCGAGACCCAAGGCGAGGCTTCCTCGAAAGGGCTAAGAGCGCGCCTCTGTGCCGCACTCAGGCTGCGGGTTTACATTCATGTTGATGTGGACTGGCGTGTGTTGAGAAGAGGCATGCTGATGTGAACCGGCGAGTGCTGGTAAGCAGTGTGTGCACCTTTATCAATGCCACGCCGTTTGAGTGAAAGCTACAGGCGCCGCGGGAGTGCGTGTTTGATGCCGCTGCGGTGAGACGCGTGCTGCTCCTGCTGAAAGCGAGGTTTCTCACTGGACCCGTTCTGCGGTCTCACATTTATGCTGATGCGAGCCGGTGAGCATTGGGGAGTGGTGTGTGCGCCTTCATCAACGCAGCGCCGTTTGAGTGAGGCTGCTGGCGTCGTGGGAGCTCACGTTTGACACCGTTGCGGTGAGAAGCGTGCATCTCAGGCTGAAAACGAGTTATTCCACTGGACTCGTTCTGCAGACCACATTTGCTTTCAACTGTTGTGTCATGTGAGCGTCTCGTGTTTATTTGGAGCAGCGGTGATTCTGAAAAAAACTTTTTTTAAAAAGCCACCTGTTCGTTTAGTGTGGAGGATGTGTGAAGGAGCTGCTGTGAGGTCATCCGAGCTGACAGACCGGCTAAATCAGACACTTTAATCATTAAATGATGTTTAATTTCAAATCTTGTGTAGTCTTTACACACATACTCCGCAAACCGTCATTTGAATCTTCTCCCCCTTGAGCTCTGCGGTTTGTTGTCTCAGGGCGCCGCCTGTTGGCGATCTCAGGGAAACGCTGAACCTCCGGTTGCCGGGATGAGAAAGGCTGATGTCTGACGGGCGGGGCTGGCAGCGTAGCAGAGCGGGGAGATGCTGCTGCAGCCGTGGCACACTTTGTCGTTGTCTTAAAAATGGTCACGAACAGCGTGTCCGTCGCTGATGGGGCCCTCCAACAAAATACCCTCTGCAGCTCCTCCGAGAGGGAGGTAGAGTGACGAGCCAGGTGGACCTCTGGAAAACCTCGTCCTCGGGGCTGCGATGCGAGACTGGCAGACAACAGAAGAGGCGCACAGGTTGAGGATGACCTCAGCTGCCTTGCAGAGGGAGCGCTACGTCTCCTCCAGCCTCTTGAACATTGTACGCCAGCAGCGTAACGTATTGTTCGCTGTGGCTGCCTGGAATGCACACTGGTGAGCTTGGTTGGAGAGCAACGTCACCACCTGGTCATGGTTACCCGGAGGCGCAGGACACTGGTCCAACCTGGACATCTTTGCTTCAAAAGCCTCCGCCAGGCTTGGCTCCAGGGGGGCACCGAGGGAATTTCTGCTTGGTGAAACCCCTCCACTCTGGTGATGGGCGCAAATGTGGGAACCGGTGCCCTCATTCTACCAGAACCGGCTGCGGCCTCGTTCCAGTAGGACGTCACTGCTGGGAAACAAGGACAGATGGGATCAGGACGGCGAGTCTGGGTGGAGCCCAGAAACCTTCCCGCTAGATCATCCGATCTGGGTGGGGTAAGGAGAGGGACGGAAAAAGTCCCTTCATGTCAGCCGCCTCCTGGATTATGCGGGGCAGCTCCAGAGGAGGGCACCGACGGTTGGAAGCGGTGTGGTCACCGATGCAAAAAAGGTCCGGGGAGGGGTGAGCATTCGCTCATCCCCCCTCGTTACGACACTATGCTCTCCAGGAGGGAGTGAGCAGCGTGGGGCTGCTGCTGACGTCGCCTGTCCCGGAGGAACTATCCGATTTGCTCCGAGAGTCGGCGATAAAAGGAAAATTACAAGATGGCGTCGTCCAGCGTGTAGCGACCCACCACTAAGAAATACTCCTCGGCGCTTACCTTGAAACAAGACTGCTCGTCTGCTTCTCCTCAGGGAGGAGAACTCACTGGGACGGCAGGAGGTTGACGTGACGGGGCCATAGGCAGCCTGAACAAAGGTTGAGCTGGTCAAGCTAGACAACTTCCCTTCTTCGTTCTTCTGACAGTGCTATTAGCTTGCTGAAGAAAAATGGGAGCCGATTACCCGCTCTTAACGTAATTTAAACGGACCGGGTGGGGCCCACACAGCAGGTGGGCATGGACTAAATTTTTCAGTGCAATGCTTCGCATGACGGGATAAACCTACTAAGCGACAGCCTTAAAGGGCGAAGCCTATATGAAATAGAAATGATCCAAAGGTCTTTAAGTACACCATAACCTGGTCAGCCAGGATCAGCTGTGGCGGTATGGCTCCGCCCTACGACTCAGAGGCTGCAAGGAACAAAAAACACTGGAATCCTACAGTTAGCAGAATGCCAAGGACAAAAGACATCAGCAGTGATCTTTAAAATAAATGGTTACTTCCCAGCAATTGAAAAATAGCAATTTAACCAATAAAAAAATTCATCATCCCACAATGAAGTAAATGGTAATAAATTTAGATATATCAAAACATTTACTAATTTTCCCAGAAGTGAACATCAAAGTAGGTTTCACTTCAAGTCAAACTGTGCAGTACCATAAAAAAACCTGATGAAAATAGGAGGGGAAAAAGTTTTGGAGACTCCATAAGCCTCAATAATCATGTTACCTGGTAAGGTTCATAGCTGGACTACATCGCTGGATGATTTTAAGTGTACATGTTTTGTATGAAGGGTCCAGGAAGCACATGGGGATTTTACAAAAGAGTAAAGATAAGTTTTAAACAAAGTTTTGTTTTCTTTTTTTTCTCATAAAACACATGGGAAAAGCACTGGATGTTGAAGCAGGGATTATCCCCATATGAGATTTAACAATTCAAGGAAAAGTAATGGTTCAGCTCAGCCCTATATTTGAGCATGGTGATGTAGGGCTGATTACTTGAGCTCGTTTTGCATGATTGGGCAACTTGTTGTCACCGAGTTGACCAGACTGACTTCTTTGTATACTAAAGCATTTTATCGTAATTTCTTCTTTTTATTTTATGTACAGTGTACAATTTAGTAAATGTCACTTTAATATGATAGTAACATATAATTGTATGGTTGTACACACTCAAAAACCACTACATTGCCAGCTGCTATAGAATGTCACTGAAAGTTTGAATGGCTCTAGAATGAGGTTTATTACCCGTCACCCTGTTCCATGTTGTCAGCTGTAATAAAACCTGGAATATTCAACATGGAAACCTAAAGTTAGGTTTATTTTTAGTTTGATTTTTAGTTTGTTTTAGAGGAAGAGTCCATTAAACAGATGACAAAAGTAAAATGTTAGAACCTTGTGTAATATATTTAAACATTTAACATTTAAATGTTTAATGTTTTTATTTTTTGTTAATTCAATTGGTATTGTGTTACTGATATGTTTCAAAATGATCTAGTAAATACTGGCTCAGCTTGGGAAAGGGCAGCTGCTCATGCAGTTTCCCTCCTGAATGAAACAAGATTCGGAGTAAAGAGAAAGAAAAAATCAATTTGCAGTCTCTCTCTGTCTCTCTTTTCTCTGGAGAGACTCCAAATACTTTTTGTGTGCCTGCATATATTAGGCTTAAAGATCCATTTCCAGTGGCACTGGATGTGTGGCTTAAGGGAACACCAGCTGTGCCCCCCAATCTGCTAGTCCAAAGCTTTTAGACCCCTAAACAAAACTAGGAGTAAAAACAACAGCCGGCATAAAGACAGAGATTATGTAGGAGTATGCCTGATCTTTTTTAAAAACTGTGTGTAGAGGTTTCTTTTTCTGTTATTTATTAATTTATTGTATTCTATATTGCCTGGGGCATCTAAGAGTACATGATTCACGTTCCATCCATTGCTGTCAGGAGCATGTTACTGAAGTGCACTTTAATCACAGACATTTGAATAAAGACTCAAACAGCCTTAGTCTGTACAAAGGGTACCTCACGTTAGGCCTACATTCCAGAACAATGAAATGTTAACTTGTGCCATTCTTGACATTATATTGCAACAAATAAGCCCCAAAATCCAAAGTGTACACAATCTAAAGCAATAACTTTTAACTAGACTCTGACTCTGTATAGCAAACGGACATTCAGTGTTTTGGTACTAAGTCTGAAGAAAAAAACAATTACTGAGCTGCAACAGTTCAGCGTTTAAACTGAGAAGAGAAACCAACAGCAGGAACTCCAAAGAAGCTCCACATTCAACCACTAGGTGTGGGAAACCTGCAAGGTGTCACTAACTGGTGAATAATTCTTGACAAATATTTTAATTGGTTTCCCCTTTCTTTGTCCTCTGTTGCAAAGTGAAGAGAGCGAATTGGAAATACTTTCAGTGTGTCCATCAGTGCATCCATATTATGAGCTGGATAACCTGTGAAAAATAAGTTACCTACCAACTTGCATTTAGGGGTTTGGTTACATCTATGCATAAGAAAGATTTCATTCAAAAATTGGGTTGCCAGGTTCAAAATAAAAGATGGCTGCCTCCATGTAAAGTATATCCGTCCATACTTTGAGCTGCCTAATTTGAAAAAGAAGCAACATGCTGACTTCCAAATTGGTGTGTGGCTGCATCTACTTTGGTAAACTTCTGTTTTACTCTGGCAGTGTCTCTGTTTTTCTTTGTCTCGTTCTTCGTTCTCATCTTTTTCTGAGAGATTAGGATGGGCAAGAAGAGCAAGAAAGGAGGGACGAGGTACTTTCAATCTCTCAGTAACTGAACCTAAAGTTAAATACACCTGCTCTTGTGGAAAGTGAGAGTTGGTACAAACACGAGAGCTGACAGGAGATTTTTTTAAGTGTGTGTATGCTGCAAACACATCACCTGCTGGTGTCTCTGGTCTAGAACAGACAGCCCGGTTGGTGGCAGGTACACCCAGCTGATGTTCGGCCATGTAATCACAGATGTGTAAGGAGGTGGAAATACCAGGACACCCACCTGCCTGCGAAGTCGCAGGTGTATAGAAGGTGGAGCACCAGGACACTGAACACATGCTGCTCCGCATGCAGCGTCTTCTTCAGCTGAGGATTTTCAGGCTGAGGCACAGATGCTGCAAGCCAAACACATTATCAGCTCCTTAAAGAAGAGATGCTGCTCTTACATCAGGAAGGATTTAAACACCAACACAGACAGTTAAATTATTCTTAAATATGTTTATATTTTATTTATTACGTTTGTATTTACTTTCACAGCCTGTAACCTGGTTAAATGTCACAAATTGTGGTCACATCTTATTTAAATCCCACAAACACAAGCTGTGAGCCACAGAAATGTGGCCCTACAGTCGGTGTTTGTGAGCTGTCCTCTGTCTCACCTTTTTTTGTTTCTTGCTCTAAAAACCAACGTTAACAAGACAAAAACAACAAAGTGCCTCTCCCTCTGAAATCTCCCTGCAGTCACTGTGCTTCATCAGCAGCAGTTTGGTCATGTGATCATGTTTGAGCAGTGTACTGTGAATCAAAAATTAGGAAGTACTTTGTATTTTAAATAATAAACATTGCAATTAGCACAAATCAAAATAAAGTGAAAAGTTGTTTTTACTCACAGTCAGGCTTGTTGACTGCAGGAGCAGGATGGACAATTCCAAACACTACGTACCCATTTCTGCACAGAATATGCAGACAAGCATGTCAGAGAATAACATGACAGGAAGAACAAACTGATGCTAAAACTGTTCTTTATATGGTTTATCATAATGCCTTTCACTCACAGAGACCCAACTGGAAAAAAAAGGAAAGTTCTCAGGTACCTTGACCACTGGAACATAGAGGAGGTGGAGAGAAAAACACAAAACAGATGTGAGGAAATAACCTGCTGTGGTGTCGTCTATCCTCCAGGTGACATGGTTCCCCCACCCCCACCCAGTCTCCACCCCATTTTATATTAAAACAATCATATGAGACAAAATATACTATTATTATTTGAAACAAATCTAAATTGTACAGAAATGTTTCAGTCCCAAACAACATTTAACAACACTAATTACTGGTATCTTTTTGAGGGAAAGTGATTAACAATGGTGTACCACAAGGCTCAGTTTTAGGACCCACCTTTTTCACACTCTACATAGGTAATGCAGGTCAGACCATCCCTGATGCATCCTTATGTTTCTAGGCTGATGACACAGTTGTTTATTGTTGAGCTAAAACAGTTGCTAAGGTTTTCCAGCTTCTGCAATCCACTTTCGACATCATCCAGTCAGATTTGCGCCTTCTCAAACTTGTTCTAAATGCCGACAAAACCAAAGGATGTTGTTTTCAAACAAGAAGTCAGTTCCAGCAGTTCTTCTTTCGATTTTATCCTCGAATGGTGCTCCTATTGAGTTTGTCGATTCCTACAAAGCTGGAAAACTGGGTTTCTTTTTCAGAAATAGATCCTGGCTACATTTAAATGCTAGGAAACGTCTTGTAATGGTGACGTTCCTTCCCTCCATTGATTACAGTGACATTATTTACATGAACGCTCCTACAAGAACCCTGCAGATGTTGGACGCTGCAGATGTTGGACGCTGTCTATCTTGGTGCACTGATTCATAACTGGCTGTGATTATTGTACCCATCAATGCATCCTGTATTCACTGGCTATCTGGTCATCATTAACTTCACATAGACTCTCCCACTGGTACATCTTCATCTTTAAATCACTTCTTGGTCTGCTGCCTTCATACATCTCCTC
>NC_056517.1:1853679-1858708 GCF_014905685.2 Nematolebias whitei
TTGTTAAAATCAGGTCTCTCTTGTAAATGAGCCCCTGAGGCTCAATGGGATTACCTGTATTAATAAAGGTTGAATGAATGATTGAACAAGAATGATGCTATATTTTCAATAGCTGATTTCCTCAAATATTTTACATTGCTGAAGCCACAATCCAAAACAAAATTATAAAACCGTATAGGAAAGACACAAATAATGAAAAAAATGGATAAAAATGGATTGATCATTTTTAGTAATAAAATAGCATTTAATCTGACCAAAAACATGCATGCTAGGCTGCCTTCATGCCCAGGCCTCCCTTGCAAAAGTGATCTGTGATCTCAATGGGATTTGTCTGGTTAAATAAAGGTTAATAAATAAATAATAAATGACCCCACCACCTTCAAATCAAACAAATAGAATGAAACTAACATCAGCAAGTTTGAGTCAGTCCCACCAGTCTTCAACTGGAAGGAGACAAAGATGAGTGATGCAGACTGAGTGACAGTCACCTTAGCAGTTAGCGTTAGCTTTAGATTTTTTTTTTTACTTGATTAGTGGTTTCGTGTTAGCTAAACAATTTTTTTTATTTAGCAGATTATGAGTTAGCAAAGCTAACTTTTTGGTTAGCTGTGCCCACCACTGTTGGTACCCATGCCCAGCATGTGTGAGAGGTGGGGGACAACCTGGGCAAAACACAAAACATATCAGGCTACAAAGAAACAACTTCTCAAGTGGACAAAATGTTGTTGTTTTTTTATGGAAAGTGAACAGTCTGATCAAAACAGATTGTTTACATTAGATAAAAAGTTTAATTTCGTGCAGTTAAGGTCAACAAGTCACCACATTTACCGCCGGCTCCACTATTGCACCTGGTCATGGATAAAATGGCTTCCTCAATTCTCTTGGATTGGTCACTCAGCACTGCCTTGGACAAGAAAAAAAAATACATTTTAGTCTTATAAACATCCATCCATCCATTATCTTTACCCACTTCTTCCAGTTTGGGTCACGAGGGTCGCTGGTGCCCATGTCCAGCGATCGCTGTGCGATGGGCGGGGGACACCCTGGACAGATTGCAAGTCCATCACAGGACCACATAGAGACAAACGACACAAACAGCAATTCAATCTCTCACTCGCGCCTAGGGACAATTTAGAGTTACCAATCACCTTAACATGCATGTTTTTGTTCTGTAGAAGGAACCCGGAGTACCCCGGAGAAAACCCACGCATGCACAGAGAGAACATGTAAACTTCACCCAGAAAGGCCCCCAGACTGGGATTGGAACCGGCAACCTTCTCGCTCAGAGGCAGCAGCTCTACCAGTTGTGCCACCGTGCTGCCCGTCTTACACACAGTGTAACTCATATCCATTTGAATGCATTGCACCACAGACATCAACGTATACTTGCATTCCCTGTTCATTTACAGTTCTGAAAAACATTCATCTCTACAACTACAAACATTTACTATTCAAATCCCTCGATGACAAATGACAATGTTGGACCATTTTTATGATTTTTTCTGTTTGTTTGTTTTTATCTGGCATGTATTGAGTACAACAAAGACAAATTATGTCTCTGCATTAAAGTTAGCAATTAAATATAAATCTCTTCAAATAAAAGGTGGTAAATTTTAAAATAGCTTTGAACTATTAGTTAACATATTGGACACCTAAGTATTAAATTGGTGGCAAAAAATGCACACTTCCTCTAGAAAAACAGAACAAGCCTTTTTTAAATCCCCTGAAACATGTTTGGGAATTAGCTGAAAGTCAGCAGCAACTTTATGTCAGGATTTCAGCCTGTTCCAGTCTTCCCCTATCCTCTTTGTGTTTCTTTTTTTCCACCAGGACTTGACTGTTTGCTGCAGCTGCAGCACATGGCTGTGACTGATCTGGGCTGATTGACACATTAACTTAAGTCTGAGCTGAACTTTTATTCCCTGTTGGACCAATAATGTCATTTGTTGAAGTTATGTTCAGCCTCCTGAATAATCTCTGCATTTTTCCTGCTGCTTCTGTTTATTTAATCTTAACTGTGCTCCTTATAGATTTATATAAGTGTCTTGCCTTAGTCTTCAGTTCACCACTTCTTAAACATCTTCCAGATGATTTTATGTTAATCAACTCCTAAACTGAATAAGAAGTCATCTCAGTCACTCTGCTTGCCTGTTCAGTCTGCCTGCCCTCTCAAGTACGGGATGCACTTAAATTACTTGTAGTCCTAGAAATCCTGTCTTTCCCAGAATCCTGCAGAAATAAAGAATTATGTACACTACCCATATCAATAGATCATTATCATCATCAATATATGTTTTAGGTGTAACTGGGGCCTTGGGTACACAATTTCATTCCCCTCATGTACCAGTGGAGTGGAGCGTTTTCCTCACTCACTCTCATATGAGGCAGACACTTTCTCTTCCCTCCTGTTCTCCTGCTTTTTTGCTCTCTGTCTGTGTATCGGAGCTCCTATTTTACGCATCTTCTGAAATGAAAACTACTGTTATGGATCTGATCAACTATACTTTCAACACAATCGACAAAATCTTTTCAACAAAGCAACAGGGTCCTGGAGAGCCCTCATGTTCCGCTGAGAATCTCAGGAGGACGTCGAAGACATATACAATCGGTTGTATGATAACAGGTTTCCAGCTTTTTGGAATTGGCTAGCTCCTGGTCTATCAACTTACAAGAAGACAGCTGCAGCTATTTTGGCTCTCGTCAGGCTGCCTGCTTGTGAAGGTTTAGTATGTGCTTTGAGGTCTCAAAATCAGCTGATTTACAAGCTAAACCATAAGATGGAAACTATTTGTGAGAATTGCAGGCCATATGCGGCTTTGGGACTCACCAGCATGCTGGAAACGACCTTGGAGGGGCTTGTAAGCATGGACCAGTAGAATGCATCCTAATCTGCCCATTTTGGATCTTGAAAGTACCAGTAAGACTCAAGGCTGACAAGAAAAATAGTCCGCCTGAAAAAAATCAACAATTGTGGCTTATCTGAATCTGACTCCCCTGGTTGGCCTCAAAAACAGGCTGACATATCAATTGCTCCTGGGAAATGCGTAAACTAAGGAAAAACTTTGTTGTGCGTAACCGAGAGCAATTTTCCATCAAGATTGCCCTAAAGGAGTGGCACAACTGACTAGAAAGATCCAAGTTGCCCTTTATTATCTGAAAGGTTCATTGGTCCCTATTCCTTGACTACTTACACTTCACAAGCACATACTGTTTGGCTTCTTGTAATGTCATGCTAGATGTTCTCTTACACCAATTATCCACTTTCAACTAACTTCAATCGTCATGAAATCCAGCCTTCTTCATGTGCCAGTGATGTTCCTACATGGGAAATTCAGCACATTATAGGCCCAAGTCATTTAATCCAATTCTGGAAATGCACCTTTCAAATACACTTTATTCCATAGACAAAAAAGTCCATGCTCAATAATCCATCCACCCATTATCTTTACCTGCTTATTCCATTTTTGGGTCACGGGGGTCACTGGTGCCCATGTCCAGCAACCACTGTGCGAGGGGCGGGGTACTTCCTGGACGGGTCGCAAGTCCATCACAGGGCCACATACAGACAAACGAGACAAACAACCATTCACGCACTCACTCACACCTAGGAACAAATTAGAGTTACCAATCAGCCTAACGTGCATGTTTTTGGTCTGTGGGAGGAAACCGGAGTACCCGGAGAAAACCCATGCATGCACGGAGAGAACATGCAAACTCCACCCAGAAAGGCCCCTAGACCGGGGTTTGAACCAAGGACCTGCTCACTGAGAGACAGCAGCTCTACTAGTTGCACCACCGTGCTGCCCTTGCAAGGCCCTTGCTTGCTGGTATGTCATCAGGTACTACTGCCTTCCCCTTCTTCATTCTTTTCAGATCTTTCCGGACTTCACCCTCACTAATCTTTCCCACTTCCTGGTCCACAGTTTCTATAACCTCTACTCTTCATTCTCTTCATTCATTAGCTCCTCAAACTACTCCTTCCATCTTCCCGTCATACTCTCCTCACTGTTTAGAACATCACCATTCGTATCTTTAATAAGCCTAAACTGCTGCACATCCTTTCCAGCCTGATCCCTCTGTCTTGCCAATCGGTACAAGTCCTTCTCGCCCTCTTTAGTGTCCAGTCTCCCATACAACTCATCGTACGCCCTCTGCCTCGCCTTAGCTATTTCCGTCTTTGCTCTACATCCCATCTCCTTTTATTCCTGTCTCTGCTCTTCAGTCTTCTCACTGTCATATTTCTTCTTGGCTTATCACTTTTTTTTTTTTTGAAAGAGAAGCTCAGAGGAGATCAGGCTTTTTCAGTCATGGGCCCCAAACTCTGGAACAACCTGCCCCCCAACATCAGGCAGGCCACCTCCCTTCCTCACTTCAAATCTCTGCTAAAAACACATCAGTTCTCTCAGGCATTTCACACAATGTAAATTGATCTAGTGTTTTTTTTTTATCTGTGACCCTATGTTTTAAATGCTTTTTATTAATTATTTAGTTATTATTATTAGTGTATCATATTTTTTTCTCTTTAATTTTACTCTCATTAATTGTTGTTGTTGTTAAGCACTTTGATAACAGGTTCTGTTTTAAATGTGCTCTACAAATAAAGTTGGCTTGACTTGAACGGCGTCCTACACTTCACTATTCCACCACCAGGTTTACTTATCATCCATTCTCTGTCCAGATGACACACCAAGTACCTTCCTACCTGTCTCTCTAATTACTGTTGCTGTAGTAGTCCAGTCATTTGGAAGCTCTTTCTTACCACCCAGAGCCTTTAACAGCTCCTCTCTGAATTTCTCACAACATTCTACCTTCTTCAGCTTCCACCATTTGGTCTTCTTCTCTGGTTTTACTTTTTTCTCTTCTTCGCAACAACAGTCATTCTATAAACAACCATCACATGCTGTCTGGCCACGCTCTCCCCTGCCACAACCTTACAGTCCCCAATCTCCCTCAGGTTTCCTCTTCTCCACAGAATGTAGCCAACCTGCATACTCCTTCCTCCACTCTTATAGGTCACTCCATGTTCCTC
>NC_056517.1:1858808-1859886 GCF_014905685.2 Nematolebias whitei
ACCTGCATACTCCTTCCTCCACTCTTATAGGTCACTCCATGTTCCTCCCTCTTTTGGAAATAAGTATTGACTACAGCCATTTCCATTCTCTAGGCAAAATCCACCACCATCTGTCCTTCCTGGTTTCTTTCCTTGACCCCAAACCTACCCATCACTTCCTCATCCCCTCTGTTTCCCTCACCAACATGTCCATTCAAGTATGCTCCGATCACCACTCTCTCCTCCCTGGGAATACTCTCTATCACTTCTTCCAGATCTTTCCAAAACGTATATTTTGCCTCCTCATCACATCCAACCTGTAGACCATAACCACTGACGATGTTTAGCATCAGACCTTCTACTTCTACCTTCAGGCACATCACCCTATCTGACACTCTCTTCACCTCTACTACATTCTTTGCCAACTCCTCCTTCAGGACCACCCCTACTCCATTTCTCTTTCTATCCACACCATGGTAAAACAGTTTGAACCCTGCTTCAATGCTGTGAGCCTTGCTGCCCTTCCACTTGGTCTCTTGGACACATAAAACATCTACCTTTCTTCTCTGCATCATGTCAGCCAGCCTGTACCTTTGCCTGTCATTGTCCCCACATTTAAAGTTGCAACCTTCAGTCCTACATTCTTCACTTTCCTCTTCTCCCTCTGTCTCCTGACACATTTCCCTCATCATTGTCTTCGACTAACAGTAGCACAATTTCCACCAGCACCCTGTTTGTCAACAGCACCGGTGGCCGTTGTTGTTAACCCAGGCCTCGACCGATCCGGTATGGTTTCGCTTCGATGAACTCGCATTATGGTTTTGGCCAAAGTGTTTTACGTCAGATGCCATTCCTGACACAACCCTCACCATTTACCCTGGATTGGGACTGGCACAAGAGGAACACTGGCTTGTGCTCCCTAGTGGCTGGTTTAAATACAACATATTATATTACATTATTATTGTGTACCATTTTTTTTTTCATTCAACCTTTATTTATGGAATACCTTACAAAAACAATTGAAGCTTTCGAACTTTGACCTCTCTAAGTGGCTTTAAGAAGCTGTTGGAGTCCTGGTAGGGACCAATGCAGACATGTT
>NC_056517.1:1859986-1861404 GCF_014905685.2 Nematolebias whitei
GCAGCAGACCAAGAAGTGATTTAAAGATGAAAATGTACCAGTGGGAGTGACTGTGTCAGGTTAATGATGACCAGTTAACCAGTGAATACAGGTTGCAATGATGGGTACGGTGATCACAGCCAGTTATGAATCTTAGTGCACCATGATAGACAGCATCCAACATCTGCAGCATCCAACATCTGCAGGGTTCTTGTAGGAGCGTTCATGTAAATAATGTCACCGTAATCAATGGATGAAAGGAAAGTCACAGATACAAGGCATTCATTCTAACTCATTCAGAGTTAGACAGGATCTGTTTCTGAAAAAGAAACCCAGTCTAACTTTCAGTTTCTTTACCAAGTTTTCCACATGGAGCTTAAAAGAGAGATGCGACTCGACCAAGATACCCAAATATTTATAGGAATCAAAAAACTCAATGGGGACATTATTTTAGGATGAAATCAGAGGAAGAACTGCTGGGACCGACTTCCTGTTTGAAAAAAACATTTCTTTGGTTTTGTCGGCATTTAGGACAAGTTTGAGGCGAAACAAATCAGACTGGATGATGTTAAATGCAGAATGCACAAGCTGGAAAGTCTTATCAACTGTTTGAGCTCGACAATAAACAACTGTGTCATCAGCATAGAAATGTATGGATGCATCAGGGGTGTTTTAACCTACATTACCTATGTAGGTTGTAAAGAGGGTGGGTCCTAAGACTGAGCCTTGAGGTACACCATTGTTGACTGTTAAAAAACTGGAGGAAGTACCATTATGTTGAACGCATTGCCTCTTATCTGAGAAATAGTTAGAGAACCAACCAATGGTGTGTTCTGAGAAACCAATTTCTGAGAGCTTATGACAAAAGATGTTGTGATCCACAGTGTCCAAAGCTTTAATTCTGATCTTAAATCCTTGTGTACTTTTTCTGTTTTATACTTTATATTTTTGTTATTTTTTGGGTGTAACTGGGACCTTGAGTACACAATTTCATTCCATCTCATGTACCACATGTGATACGAATGACAATAAAGAATCTTGAACCTTGAATTTTGTATTTTTCACATGAACATGGAAACATTTTTCTTTTTTTTTTATATATATTCCAAAAGGACCATCAGAACAAGTTGAGACTGACATACATTTTATATTTAATGAAAACTGATGTTAACCAATATTTCAAAGGACATCAATTTGCAACAATTCTAATGTTGGCGTTGATCTGATATTTGGTAACATACCTTACACTATAGATATCCATATACATGTTGTTTGACACTTTATTAATATACAGTGGTGCTTGAAAGTATGTGAAGCCTTTAGAATGTTCAATAATTCTGCATAAATATGACCTAAAACATAAGATTTTCACATGTCCTAAAAGTAGATAAAGAAAACCCAGTTAAACAAAAGAGACACAAATATTATAATTGGTCATT
>NC_056517.1:1861504-1864098 GCF_014905685.2 Nematolebias whitei
AGGTGGCTGCATGTTGGAATAGCTCTGTTACATTCATTCTGAGATTTTGCTTTTGGAAACTTTAATTCCTCTTTTTCTTGATATAAATCACATTTTTGGATCATTGTTTCCTATGGAATTGGATGCTGTGCAGTTGGAAGGATTTTTATTAAAACCTTTTACTTTTGTACATTTGTTATGATGCATAACCATAACAACAATATAGTTTTTTTGTTTTTGTTTTTTTTTACAACCGAGAGCAATTAACATCTCAAAAGCTCAAATAACAGCTCAGCTACAGCCACATATCTCAAATGAGTTGAAAAGGAGGCAATGTAGATGCATTCCCATCTCCCTGCAGGCTGTGCTCGAGTACCTGACCACTGAGATCCTGGAAATGGCAGGAAACGCAGCTCATGACAGCAGAAGAACCAGGATCATCCCCCGGCACCTGCAGCTGGCTCTCCGCAGCAACAAGGAGCTCAGCAGGCTATTGGGAAGAGTGGCCATCGTTCTGGGTGGAGTTCTGCCTGGCATTCAGGCAGTCCTGCAGCCTGGGGTAACTGAGAGGCCAGCTGAGTCTGGGTGAACTGATCGGACGGCATCTGAGGCCAGTTTCTTAGTTTCAACTGTGGCACAGACCTTTACAAGAGATCCTTCCTACCTACAGCCATCAGTATCTATAACATTTCTTAATGGAACAAGAATGACGAGTTAAAGCATTTGATTTTCCTTTGTGATTAATAAAGTAGTTTTCAATTTAATTTAATTGAATGCCCCTGGTTCGGCTTTGGCAAAGAAAGGACAAAGAATAAAAAGGTTTGTATTCTGATGTGGAGAAGAAAATATGATCATCATATTGTTAAAAACTAAAGTTTCCAGTCCCAATCTGCTACTGTATATTTGTATGTGTGGGTGGGTATTGTTATATGAATCATTTCCTTGCTGATGTGTTTCTTGCATATGTTGCAAGTGGTGCTAGTTTGTGTGTGTGTGTGTGTGTGTGTGCGTGCGTGCATGCTTGCGTGTGTGCGTGCGTGCGTGCGTGTGTGTGTGTGTCCTGGCTGAAGCGTCAGCACTCTAATCTCTTTTTCTTGCATCCTCTGGCATGTCTTGTCTGGTTCTTGTGTAAGGTGCAAGCATCCAGTTGAGTTTTGTCAATCTTCGTCTAGTTATTTCCAAACAACGTTCTCTCTTCTATGTTGGTCTTCTCAGGATCTTCTCAGAGATGGTGGTATGAACAGCTCAAACCCTGTCTTTATGTTTTGTGCATTCAGCATTGCATATTTCGTATACGCTGGAGTAATTTTGATGCTGTTCTGCTGGTGTTTGTCATGAGAGCTCGATGGTCATGAAAAGTTTTCGTTTCTGGATTTGGAATCTGTTTGAAGATCTTTGCTATCTGGATGTGTCTATTTAGCAGCTGTGTCTTCTTGTTCAGGGTCACAATGAAGATTATTCTTTTCCTCAGACACATCCTCCTCAGTTGTATTTAGCTCTCTGTCCTGAATGTTAATCTCATGACAAAAGCTTCTTGAAAATAGTTCAAATTTAACTTGAACACAAAATGTTGTGTTCCTTTAATTAATTAAGGTTATATTGATGTCTACTTTACTCCAAGTATTTTATTTAATGATTTATATGTTTAATGAATTGTGAAAATACAGATAAAGAACATTAATAGAGCAGCTAAAGATTTTCTTACAACAGTTGTAGCTTGTATTATTATTATTATTATTATTATTTATTACTCATTTCAGCAGACAAAAAACTAAATAATAACAGGATTAAGATAAAGTGAGACATTGCATAAAAAATACGATTCCATTGTTTTGGATTTTAGGACACGTGATATCAGAGAATGCACTAAATAGGCTGTTACATCATATCTAAAATATATTTTAACAGAATTTTTAAAAGTCTCTGCTTTGGAAAACATTTTTTATCTTATCCTGATGCATGCTCAATAATCCAGGTTATCTTGTTTTTTCTTCACTGAAATGTCTGTTTGTGAGTGTAAAATGAAAAGACACTTGAATAATGGTTTAGTAAACCCTAGAAGTCACATGTCAGCCTCCTGTGGTTGTGCGTTTGGGTCATTTTATACCTCACAGTTTGTGACAGTTAGGCGTTGTTTCACTGAACATTGTAGTTAAAACAAATAAAACCAGTAACTTTGCTTGTTTTCTGCTCTGCTGTAGTCAGTTCACCTTGTATTAATGCCTGTATCGCAGGTTACACAACACCTTTCATCACCCAGCTGATGCAACAGTCATAACCACTACAGAAACTACATCATAAACACATCTGTAAGGTTAATTGCATTCGCCCATATTTTTAGTCTCTTTTTGTCTCTCCCTTTCTTAAAACCAATAAGTATGTAATCAGTCTCCATGGCGATAGAGCTATAGCACAAATAATTACAATGGTGCTCCTTACCAGTCCCTCTGGAGGCTGTATAAGAGCACTGCTGTTCTTATCGCCACTTACATCAGACATCTCATTAATTTTGAGAATACCACTCACAATGTTCACATACAGTAGACAGATAATCAGCACTGGAGACGTTGAATTATGGTATACTAATGTAAATGAATTATGGTATACTAATGTAA
>NC_056517.1:1864108-1864761 GCF_014905685.2 Nematolebias whitei
ATGAGACAATTTTGACAATTTAAGGTACATGTATGCACTGATTTTCATTTGATATTTTGTTTCTGATTCATCCTGCCTTCTGCTTCTTTACTCACTTCTTTCATTAAGAAGAATACATGATTTAATCTAAGTATGTTTCTTTAAATCATAATGGGAGTTTAGACATTTGAACAAATGTGTATATAAATGCACAGAAGGTGACTATGTTGTAAAAGAGTTCTAAGAAATGTGAAATCTAGTCATTACTGGCTATTATTATTTTGCCAATGTACATTTGAGATGTAAATTTAAGGGGACATTAAGGGTCTAAGGCTCATTGTCAATCAAAAAGTGATTTAAATAAAAATGCCTGTCACGATTGAGGTATATGTGCTCACCTGTGAATTGTACCTTTGAAGAACCTGCTAGACCACCACTCTGCTGTGCATAGGGCATAATAAAAAGACCATGTTATTTGAAATTCAAGGCACTTATGAAGAAATGAGAGCCCATTCATTACCACATTGCTTTATTCTTAATAGTTAAAAAAAAGAACAAAAAAATGTGTCGCAAGTGATTACATGAAGCGTAAGTATTCCTCTGTCTGCATGCATCTTGTGTTTAGATTATATATATATATATATATATATATATATATATATATATATATATAT
>NC_056517.1:1864861-1873826 GCF_014905685.2 Nematolebias whitei
TTATTTTTATTTTATTTTTTTTATGGGGGTGTTGGGTTTGGAACGATTAAATGACACAAATGTTAAAATATGTATTCATTCAACATTTATTCATACAGGTTAGTCTTATTGAATCACAAGGAACAGCATATAATGCACAGACAACAATTTAAGACAATAAAAAGCAATTAAAATAAAAATTTTGTTTTATAATAATCAAATCAAGGTACAAATATGACTGTGTTTTGTGTATTGTATAGTATAATAACGGTGGTTAGAAATAAAGTGAATTAGGATTAAGTTGAAATTCATGTGGGATTAAAACTGGAAAAAACAATTCAGTTTGGAAAAATAAATTGCACTGTAAAAGTTAACATTTTAAACAATTTAAGAATATTAATTTGAGTACTAATGGGAGCACCTTGAAACAGAGAATCTGGCAAACTCATTACGCACAATAACTTTGGGGACTTTACAAATGGTTAATCATTTCAAACACTTGATAGGGAGGATAGAGGGAAAGAATAATCAATTACTCATCAAATAACTTGTTGAAATTATAATTGCATATCCTCACTAATTGCCTGACATCAGAGGTGATCAGTTGCTGTACTCATTTCCTTCATCACTCAGCCAAGTTTCAATCAAAAGATCATGTCAGTGATTGTGAACCCTCTTGTGCATCACAATGTCGTTGCCATTTTGGAGGGGCTCACAAACCAGAATCAGAATTTTGTTCCATACAGCCATCTGAAGGATAGACGGAAGTTTACTGGGGCTGCAGCTTCCTATGAGTGCTGCCCTTATCGCTTAGACAAGAAAAGAAAAAGAAAACACGAGGAGACAAGATATATATAAAAAAGCTCTCTTACAACGTGTCCTTGACACAGGGCATGGTGTACGGCAACAAAACAAATTTACCTCAGCAAGCAACATAGAGATGGGGTTGGGGGGACAAGACAATGAGATTGTCCATGAACAATTCCAGATAGTTTCCATAGTCCTGATACAAAGATGTTACAGTGTCTCTCAGCCGGTCCACTCAGATAAGGGTCCACAGATGTTCTCGGGGGCAGGCAGACTCTACCGATTTCATGTCTGCTTTCAGTTCTGCTGGTACACTCAATGACGAGTCCAAACAGCCAGATTTGTGGACATACCGCCGGTTGGTTCTTGTTAGCCTTCTTCAAGGTCGAATCCTACATGGTAGCGAGTCCTACGAGCTGCAAGTGGCCCACGATTCTCAGAAATCACGTCCAGTTTACGGTTCAGCTCGCAAAGCATATTAGTCTGAGAACTCGAAACACGGAGTAATCCTTCTTATGAGCAGCTTTACTTTTGCCAAAACTGATGCCGTCTTCCTTATTAACCCAGGTATCTGCTGATTCCAACAAGCAGAAACCCTGTTATCATAAATCCAATTATGTATGCGTTGTCTACGTTTTCAACAGACAGCACAGACAGGAACATCATCTTCCAAACACCCAAGGAAGTCATGACATATCCATCTGTGTGTGTCCCTTCAGGGCATGAGGGTTCTCCTGCACCTTGTCTTCTAGTCGAGAAAATTTATAAATTGCGTTGAGAGACCAGCTGACCAGATCCATAATAATTTTAGATTTGGAAAATGTGTAAAGGAAGGCTCTGAGAGTCACAGGATGAGGCAGGAGAGGGAAAAAGAGTGTCTGTCTTTGTCGAGAGAGAGAGAGAAAATTGCTCGAATGGATCACTTAGGATTGTTTTTAGTCATAGTTTTTTTTTTTTTTCCATCCATCCATCCATTTTCTTCCGCTTATCCCGGGTCGGGTCGTGGGGGTAGCAGCCTAAGTAGGGAGGCCCAGACTTCCCTCTCCCCAGCCACTTGGGCCAGCTCTTCTGGGGGAATCCCGAGGCGTTCCCAGGCCAGCCGAGAAATATAGTCCCTCCAGCGTGTCCTGGGTCTTCCTCTGGGCCTCCTTCCGGTGGGACATGTCCGGAACACCTCACCAGGGAGGCGTCCAGAAGGCATCCTAAACAGATGCCCAAGCCACCTCAACTGGCTCCTCTCGATGTGGAGAAGCAGCAGCTCTACTCTGAGTCCCTCCCAGATGATCGAGCTTCTCACCCTATCTCTAAGGGAGAGCCCAGACACCCTGCGGAGAAAACTCATTTCGGCTGCTTGTATCCAAGATCTCATTCTTTCGGTCACAACCCAAAGCTCGTGAACATAGATGAGGGTAGGAACGTAGATCGATCGAAAAATTGAGAGCTTCGCCTTTAGACTCAGCTCTCTCTTCACCACGACAGACCTGTACAGCACCTGCTTCAATGCAGACGCTGCACCTATCCACCTATCGATTCCTCGCTCCATTTTTCCCTCATTCGTGAACAAGACCCCAAGATACTTGAACTCCTCCACTTGGGGTAGGACCTCCTCCCTGACCCAGAGAGGGCACTCTACCCTTTTCCGGCTCAAGACCATGGCCTCGGATTTGGAGGAACTGATCTTCATCCCAGGCAACACGGTGGCGCAACTGGTAGAGCTGCTGCCTCTCAGCGAACAGGTCCCTGGTTCAAACCCCGGTCCAGGGGCCCTCTGGGTGGAGTTTGCATGTTCTCTCCGAGCATGCGTGGGTTTTCTCTGGGTACTCCGGTTTCCTCCCACAGACCAAAAACATGCATGTTAGGCTGATTGGTAACTCTAAATTGTCCCTAGGTGTGAGTGAGAGAGTGAATGGTTGTTTGTCTCGTTTGTCTCTATGTGGCCCTGTGATGGACTTGCGACCCGTCCAGGGTGTACCCCGCCCCTCACACAGTGATTGCTGGACATGGACACCAGCGACCCCCGTGACCCAAAATGGAATAAACGGGTAAAGATAATGGATGGATGGATGGATCTTCATCCCGGACGTGTCGCATTCGGCTGCGAACCGCTCCAATGAAAACTGTAGATCACAATCTGATGAAGCCAATAAGACCACATCATCTGCAAAAATCAGAGATGCAATCCTAAGGCCACCAAAACAGATCCCCTCAACACCTTGGCTGTGCCTAGAAATTCTGTCCATAAAAGTTATGAACAGAATCGGTGACAAAGGGCAAACTTGGCGGAGTCCAACTCTCACCGGGAACAAGCCCGACTTACTGCCGGTGATGCGCACCAGGCTCTGACACCGGTCATACAGGGACCTAACAGCCTGTATCAAAGGGCCCGGTACCCCATACTCCCAGAGTACCCCCCACAGGGTTCCCCGAGGGACGCGGTCGAACGCCTTCTCCAAGTCCACAAAGCACATGTAGACCGGTTGGGCAAACTCCCACGCACCCTCCAGGACCCTGCTGAGAGTGTAGATCTGGTCCAGTGTTCCACGGCCAGGACGAAAACCGCACTGCCCCTCCTGAATCCGAGGTTCGACTATCCGACGGACCCTCCTCTCCAGAACCCCCAAATAGACCTTACCAGGGAGGCTTAAGAGCGTGATTCCCCTGTAGTTGGAACACACTCTACAGTCCCCCTTTTTGAATAGGGGGACCACCACCCCGGACTGCCAATACAGGGGAACTTCCCCCGATGTCCACGCAATATTGCAGTCACGTAAGCCAACACAACCCTACAACATCCAGAGCCTTAAGGAACTCCGGGCGAATCTCATCCACCCCTGGGGCCCTGCCACCAAGGAGCTTTTTAACCACCTCGGTGACATCAGCACCAGAGATTGGAGGGCCCGACCCAGAGTCCCCAGTCTCCACTTCCTTAGTGGTGGGATTGGGGAGGTCTTCAAAGTATTCTGCCCACCGACCCACAACATCCCGAGTTGAGGTCAACAGCACACCACTCCCACTATAAACAGTGTTGGTGGCGTACCGCTTTCTCACCCCGAGACGCAGAATTTTTTATTTTTTTTGTTATTGCTTATTTGTTTAAATTGTCTTTCATTAAAACTGGAACCAGATCACTCTTAGCACCAGCTCTTTCTGTTTTCAGCTCTGAATTTTCTGAGTCTAGTAACAAAAAACCAGTGCTAACTTGGTACCAACCTTTTACTGGACCAAAACAAAGAAGAGTTTTTGTGAACAGGTGGATGTGCATTCATTGAACCCAAAAACTACAGATAATGTAGAGAGCACCATGTTTAGAAACTTCAAGCATTTTCACTTTTATCCTGCTTAGCTTAAGAAAAAATCCTCAGCTATTGACACATCTCTCACCATTTCTAAACACTTTCAGCTCTTTTTATATGGCAACCTGCTGTTTATGTATAAACATAAAATATAGTGTGTATGTTTTATTCACAGAGTAATTTACTAATGTGATTGAAGCTCAGAAATGTCATTGGCAGAGCATTTACAATCACTAACTGTTGTTTTAAAGTGTTTAAAAAACTGTGGATATCAAGACAGTTGTTTACAAGATTAATCACTCAAAAAGTGTGATCTGTGAATATAATGTGACTTTCAGAGCACAAATCTGTGAGTACAAAATTCAAAATACAGAAGTGTTTTCATAATCTGAGCGTGTTTGAACCCAAGTGCAGGCAGGACTCAGAAGACTCAGGAATAAAGTGAATGTATTTATTTAAGCAACACAAAATAACAGCTGGCGTGGCAGCAAAACCTACATTGATGAGATGGCGTGGAGGGAGAACAAGTCATGAGGCCAAGGAGGACAATCCATGGACAATGAGGGGAGGACAAGACACAGAATAAATTGGAACACCCATGATTTACAATGAGGGACATCTCGGGTGATTAGGGTAGAGGACATGTGTGTAGGAGTCAGAAAGACAGGAGTGACCAGTATTGAAAATGGCTCTTGGCTTGAACAAAGTGGGGGTCATTGGCATCAGAAGCATTTGTGATGCAACACTCAAGTATGTGTAACAGGAGACCACTTCCACCGCAGATCCTCCTATGTTTGGTGGGGTGGGAGGTGTAGGTTTGTTTGCTCCTTCTGGAATCTACGATCATCTCCTTCGTCTTCTTCACATTCAATTCAATTCAGTTCAAAAATACTTTATTAATCCCAGAGAGAAATTAAGTGTTGCCGTAGCTCATCATCCTGGTTTCATTCAAGAGTTACTAGATGCTGATAGCTGTAGGCAGGAAGGATCTCCTGCAGCGACTCCAAAGAATCTGGCCACAGATCCATCCACCCAGATCCAGCTTGCTGTCAGATCCGGTGGGCCTCTCGGTCCTCCTGGGCAGCAGGACTGCCTGAATTCTTGGCTGAATTCTTTCTTGAGCGATTGTCACAATGCCCAAAAGTAAAACAATTTCAGTAAAAATCCTCCCAGCTGCGCAGCATCTGATGCCAGAGTAAATAATCATCCAAAAAAATGATTTGCATCCAGAAAATAATAGGAATTAAAGTTTTCAAAAGCCATAACTCATAATGAATGTAACAGAGCTACTCCAACATGCAGCCACCCCGAGCGGTGCAATTCTAGAACATTGTTCTTCCTGCACCAGCTCTCCAGATGTTCAACCTCTTGCCTGCAGCCAGACTCATCATTGTATGTGATGCATCCACCACTGCATCATCTGCAAACTTTACAATGTGACAGCATGGATTGGTAGGTGTGCAGTCATATGTGAGCAGAGTGAACAGGAGGGGACTCAACACATAGCCCTGAGGGGAGCCAATGC
The DNA here is from genome assembly GCF_014905685.2 of Nematolebias whitei. Classification (NCBI taxonomy): domain Eukaryota; kingdom Metazoa; phylum Chordata; class Actinopteri; order Cyprinodontiformes; family Rivulidae; genus Nematolebias; species Nematolebias whitei. The sequence goes on from NC_056517.1 coordinate 1,870,466, forward strand.
TGAGGGTTATGGTGGAGGAAGAGAAGTTGCAAAATCCTAATTATGGTTTCTTTTATTTTAGGGGTGCTGAGTTAAAATTTAGGGGTGCTTCAGCCGCCCCCAAAAGAAGCTAAAATTGTCCCTGGTGACAAGCAACCTACACCAATCCTCACAAGAGAAAGGTACAAATCATGGCCTGGCAGGGGTCAGGATGTTCTCTATCACCAACCTTAGTCTAGGAACATCTTCAGTGAAACACAACTATTAAGACTTAACTTATAACGTGTTTCTTAACTACTGTATTAAGACTTATAGTATATCTTAGATCCTTATATACTGCTTATTTTTATACTTTATATTTTTGCTATTTTGGGATGTAAACTTGAGTACACAATTTTGTTCCACCTCATGTACCACATGTGATGTGAATAACAATAAAGATACTTGAACTTGAAGACTACTGTTAGCTAACTGGATCAGCCTAACAAGATAATGTGTCTCTAAAGGGTTGGCTGAACCAAATGATTTGCCTCCCTAAAAGAACTGTAATTTTCATCATTGCTTTGATGTCATTAAATGTTTTGTTAATTAAAGGCATCTCTACTGATTGATTAAGATCCATATCTTAATCAATCAGTTGATTAAGGAGTCAATGTAGCTCCTGAGTTTTTCAGCATGTCATGACAAAGAATAAAGAAAAAAAATAACATCTTGTTGATTTATAACAATTTATTGCCAAAAAAAAGACAAACATTAAATCCTCAGGTTGAGACAGTTTTGAGTAAGAGAATCTGTCTGAGCCAAGATTGTCAGAGTGTCTATTAGAACAAAGCATGACAGTAAGACACGGATAAAGCCACCAATTGCATCATAATTGCAAGTTCATATCACTGAGAGGGCATCATGACCATGAAGGGACATGCAATATGCATGGCATTTCTGTTGCTGAACTGATTCTTCCACACCAGGTTTAAGCACTAAAATTACATACGGTTGCTGTAGAAAAAAAAAAATCAACATTTAGAATAATGTGCCAATACAAAACAGCAGACACAACGAGACAAATGCACACTTTCAATTGCTAGATGGATTGAAAAGTATAAAAAAAAAAAATTTCCACTGTGAAAACAGGCGTACTAACAGAAACGTATCTGAAGCTGCCAAAGAGAAAATGGCTGTGCAAAAAATAAATAAGGTGTGGTTTGACAGAGAAATGCAAGTGGGTTTTCTCCTGTCTTACTCTTACTTCTCCACCCACTTTGTTTCGGCATAAATAACATTTTTGGTTTTGTGTAAAACTATTATTTTGAGTGCATTTGCAAAGTGAAACTTTTAGAGGAAAACAAACAAACATGTCAGTCATACACCTACGAGCTACTAACAAAAACGCAAATATAATGTGTTGACTATATTTCATATTCCAAATGTGTCTGCAAGTCATTGATTTAGGTGCACGTCAGACTCCTGATCTGAGTTTGACTGAAAGTGAATTATGTGTGGTTGAAACTCTCCAGTATTTCCTACTTAAACAAATTTATATTTCCCCATCTGTTTCTGTGGAAATATACATTTATGGTCTACAGCAAGTACATACTGTATATGTTATTGGAACAGCTGATTCACTTGTTAGGCCTAAGTAGCAGGAGTGGGCGAAAAAAAAAAAAGGGGGTTGCGTAAATTAAAATAAATGTAGCCCTTTAATGTCACCAGTTAGTTTGGAAATAATAATTGAAACTTTAGGTTTGGCATGTTGCTGTAATGTTGGAGGGTATCTCAGACCTGTTCAAGCAATAATTGTTGGTGCTGGTTGTTAGTGTGGTGCACTCACAATTCACACAATATTATAGATTGAGCATTCCATGAAGAAGTAACAGTTTAATTAGAATTATATGCTACCTGGAAAAGGTTTCAAACTCATTTGATATATTTAGTCATTTGTTTACATCACAATGGCTTTAGATTTATCGAAGTAAAACATTTAGTCATAAACCATCACAAAGCCAAATTTAAAAGTTTTATTTTGTTCTTTGTTAGTATAATTCAATCAGGCAGCACGGTGGATCAGTTGGTAGAGCTGTAGCCTTTCAGCAAGAAGGTCGCCGGTTCAAAGTCCAGTCAGGGACCTCTCTGAACGGAGTTTGAATGTTCTCTCCGTGCATGCGTGCGTTTTGTCCGGGTACTCCAGTTTCCTCCCACAGACAAAAACCATGCACGTGAGACTGATAACTCTAAATTGTCTCTAGGTGTGAGTGAGAGAGTGATTGGTTTGTCTCGTTTGTCTCTCTGTGTCCCTGTGATGGACTGGAGACCTGTCCAGGATGTCCCCCACCTCTCACTCAGTTATGGCTGGACATGGGCGCCAGTGACGCCCATGACCTGAAAACGAAGTAGCGGGTGAAACATAAGTAAAGTGCTATGTGATGTCATCATTGTATGTTCCCATATGGCAAATTTAGTTCTCAGCACTTAACCGATCGCACCTGGGATACACCCAGGTGGAGCAGTGGGCAGCTATGCAAGCGCCCAGGGAACATTTAGGGATGAGGTGTCTTGCTCAGAGACACCACGACATGCAGGAATGGCTGGGAATCCAACCTGGGATTTTCGGGTCGCAGATCGGCTGACCTGCCTCTACTCCATCTCAGCCCCATAATGGATCGATGGATAATTCAATCATTTAACCTGATTTTTGTAGAGATGTTGTTTTTTCTTTCTGGAAACTACAGTCAAAAATGTTCACCTGAACTCCAAACAAGAGCCTGTCAAGTACAGTCCTAATTAAAATCAGAACATTTTAGCCATAGTATTTACTTTTAAGAAAGAAGCTCAAAGTAAACAAATATATTACATTAAATCTTAAATATGAATCAATGAACTGAGTAGGGTGCCAAATATATTCATGCCTTGTGAACCGCTGACATTTATTACACAGTTTATTTCCTCTTCTCCTTACTTCTTCCTTTTCTTGTACAGTTGTATCCTTGTATCATTGTGATGGTCACCCATGTTACATATCAGCGCTCACCATATTTGTTTCTTTCACAACAGTGTCCCACTGACTGAGCACACGAGCACTTTTTGAGGCATTTCATCTTTAAACCTCAGTTTTGGCCAGGCAACCAAAGAAAGAAGTAGTCCTTTAAACAAAAATGTATTAAAAAAAATACCCGCTTTCATCACAGCCAGACCTTTTGAGGGTGGGAACTACCTCAACTGACAGAGGAATAAGAAGACCAGACAGAGACATATTCACTTTTATGTTGTTTTTAAATCAAAACTACAGCAAAACCTTCAATCCAGAAGTGAAGTGTGGACATATGTGAGCTTTAAAACAGGATGGGGATTTGTCATTAAGAAATGTCTTTGTAAAGAGTAAGATTTC
>NC_056517.1:1873926-1876245 GCF_014905685.2 Nematolebias whitei
CCCCCCCCCCCCCCCCCCCCCCCCCCCCAAAAAAAAAAAAAAAAAAGCTGCCATTTTGCAGTTTTTTTTCATTAAACCTTCACTGTTTGGCCAGTCTAAAGAACTATGGTACCCAGAAGCCATCACTTCACTTCCCAGGAGCCAACACTGCTTGCTGCAAACAGAGGGAAAGTTTTGTAACTGCAGTCAGAAGTAACGATAAAACTCACAGAACTGTCAGGAAGAACGAACCAAACAATTCTGAAGTTAAACTCATGCTTCCAGTTGTGTCTTCACTGCTGAGTAACTGGGCTGCAGTTGATCTGGACTCAGATCCTGGGAGCTGCACGGAACAGACGGCTGCAGGCTTGGTTCTGGTTGTGCGGTACTGGTCAGGACCAGGCCAGGGGTGGTGGATTAAATCCTTGGATTAAATGCTCCTGGAGCAGCAGCGGTGAGTTTGTCATGCAGCACCGGGACTTTTTTTTTGTCCTAACGTGTCAGATGGAACCGAGCCACTCCTGTTTTGCAAAGCCCTTGTATGTGAAATGTTGTAGCTCCTGTACATATAAGTACTGTATGTTGTTAACATTAGTAGGTTTAAGAGTTTAGAAGACTGATTTGTGGGCTTCATCGCTGTAGGACAGGTCTACAGAAACAAACCAAGTTGGAATAAAACAGAGTTGGACCAGAACCAGAGATGTTGCTGTTCTGCAGAGCTAGGAAGTAAAATTTAGTAACATATGTTGTTAAAATGACATAGGTTTAAGAGTTTAGAACATTCCAAGACTGTGGGAAGGGTTTCAAAAGCCTTAAAATAAAGTTTAATGTATTTGAACTGGAACTTGGACTACTGTATCCTTACTTTGTGGTTTTCCACTTATCGCAGGGCTTCAGGGTACGGATCCATCGCGATAAAAGAGGGACTACTGTATATATCTTTAAAGCAGCAAAATGCATTCAGTGCTGCTTTTTCTGAACATGCAGGTACACTGAGGTGAAATACTAATAAATGTTGTTACTGAGAAACAAGGTGAGATGTCGCACTTAGTTTCAGCTGCAGGAGTATTGGGTCAGTTACAGTGAAGAATATTCACAACCTTGCAGTAATTTCTGCATCACTGAAGCTGAGAAACAACGATGTGCTGCTAACATAGCCTGTGCACTCATTGCTGCTTTTTCCATCAGCCCTGTTGAGGCAGGAAAACAAGAACACTTATCTTTCCACTGAGCACAAACAGCCACACCAGACTCTGCAGGTTCCTGGAGAATAAACTGATGGAGATGTCAATCTCTTCAACACCACACTTGATATGGGCTGAATGCAGATGAGCCAATGACAAATTGCTTTTTGTCAGAAGGTCCACCAAGAGATAAAAGCCAGAGGTTTCCTACACAGCAGCATTGTGAGACTGATTTATAAAGAAGTAAAAACACGTCTTTGCATCGACAGGTGCTTCATCAGGGTCCACACTGGGTTTCATGGTCAACTAGATGGCATTTATCCATTGAGAGGTGATTGGCAGCTTCTGTATTCAAGGACTCTGCATTGACTTTGCTCAGATGGTTGTATAACATAAGCAAATAGAATTTAACCTTGTAAAATGGTGATTTTTTTACAGAATAAAATCAAACTTGACTAGACCCAAAAAATGAATAAAGCATAAAAATTTAAAGGTACTTGTCTATTTTCCAAAGATATACCCCAAAATTTTAAAGCATTAATGCCACCTGACGTTCTCACTTTCTGTGATAAACATTTTAAATATATTTCTTCTCTACAAAAAGAAAAACTCACTAAAATATACAACTAACTAAAATGTGTTTTATCCAGGGAAAAAGCTAAGAAATGCAGTTTTTTTAACACGGTTTTCTAATTTGTTAACTTTGAAGCAGCAAAACTGAAATAATGCTGATACCAGATTGTTTTAACAGAAAACTAGAGAAAGGTAGTTGTGTAAACCAAAATATATATACTTTTAGACCTTTATGAAAAGTTCAAGGAGCTATTAAGCCAGATATAATAACACCAAGTGCAATATATTAGAAAAATATTGTGATTTATATTTTTGTGTTAGGTTTGTTCAAGTAATTTTTTTTTAGGTCTGTTAGGTTTATTTGTATCTAGTTATTCATGTGTTCAGTTTTACTTATACATATTAATTTTCCCCGTGTGCCATGACACATTTACCCTCAGTTGTCAGCTCCTCTGTTTTGCCACACCCACCTTCACCTGTTCGCTGTCTGTAATCAGTTCAGGTGTCTCATTATCCTCATCAGCCTAATGCCATATATTCAGTCTACTTCAGTAGGGCGTTATTGGCTTTAATGCCACTATAT
>NC_056517.1:1876345-1877880 GCF_014905685.2 Nematolebias whitei
CACACACACACCCTTTGATAAAACTGTTGATCAGTCCTGCACACCAGATTGGAGGAATTTTAGCCCAAAACTCCCTCTTAACAGAAAGAAACATCCAACAGAACCAGGCTCTGGACGAGTGGCCATCTGCTTCGACCAGCTGGCATGTGAGAGGACAGGAAGGAGAAACAAACACTGAATGCAGGTTCAGGTGTACAAGGATAGAAATAGTTACAAATACAAAACAGGTAGAAATACAAAACAGGTGAAGTATAGCAAGTAAAGACAGCAGCAGAGTGAGGGAATGTGGTCAATTTGTCTTCCAGTTGCCTAAGTCTATAGCAACATAAGTAAGGGATAGCTCAAGAAACCCAAGCCAACCATAACCATTCAATTTATCAAAAAGGACAAAAAGAAAGACTGAAGCCTAATCTTAAAAAGATGACACAGTGTCAGTCTCACAAACAGTATACAGCTTAATTGATTTCTACCATTATTCTTGGTTTATTTATTTCTTTATCATGTTCTGGGTGTGGAACCCAAGTGCAGAAAGACACGGGGATCTCAGGGATAAAAATAAATTAATTTATTAAAGAAGAAAAACAAAAAGCTGACATGAGAACATGGCGACACGGAGGAAACAAAGCAAGATCGACTTGAGAAAGCACAATCCACAAACAATGAGGAAACACAAAGGCACTGAACTTAAACGAACACTAACGAGACATAATGACGAACACCTGGGGTGAGTGGAATTGGGAGCAGGTGAAGCAGGAACCGGCAACAAGAAGAAAGAAACACTGGGGAAGACAGGAAACACAAGTACATAAATGCAAGAATCTAAAGAAATAACACAAAACAGAGCACAGATTCTCACATTCCTGTGATGGACTTGAGACCTGTCCAGGAAGTACCTCGCCTCTCACACGGCTGCTAGACATGGGCACCAGTGACCCTCATGACCTAGAAAGGAAACAGGCTAAGACAATGGATGGATGGATTTATTTATTTACAAATGAGATCAACATTAAATACATACTATGCCTGCAACAAAGAAAGTTTATATTTGGACCTTTTTTTTAATTGAACATGAGTTGAAGTGAAGATGAGGAAAAATACCACAAACTTCACAATAACAGATTGACCTGCATCACTAAGAATACTTACAAAGGCATACTCCATTTCCCAAATAAGTGTAGGTCCTTGCTTTTTTTTTATTTATTGATTTTTTAATTTTTTTTGTGAAGTGGAGAGTGGAACAGTCATTACTAGTCATTACTCAAGCCATTACTTGAGGCAACAGAAACTGACCCAGAAACTCAAAGAAGCTGAACAAACTTGTAAAAGAGCTCTGAGCTGGGGCGTGCTCTGGTTAACCTGCAGTTGAGTCTGGACTATGTACCGGTAGTTTGACTGACATCAAACCACCTGATGAGACTTTTCTGTTTTCTCATCCGCTCTTGAATATTTAATTCAAGTTTATTTACTCTGAGCAAATGCATAGAACAATGTTACAAATCAAACAATGCAATCATGACTCTTTATTCAGAACATGG
>NC_056517.1:1877980-1879426 GCF_014905685.2 Nematolebias whitei
AGAAAAGTCTCATCAGGTGGTTTGATGTCAGTCAAACTACCGGTACATAGTCCAGACTCAACTGCAGGTTAACCAGAGCACGCCCCAGCTCAGAGCTCTTTTATAAGTTTGTTCAGCTTCTTTGAGTTTCTGGGTCAGTTTCTGTTGCCTCAAGTAATGGCTTGAGTAATGACTAGTAATGACTGTTCCACTCTCCACTTCACAAAAAAAATTAAAAAATCAATAAATAAAAAAAAAGCAAGGACCTACACTTATTTGGGAAATGGAGTATGCCTTTGTAAGTATTCTTAGTGATGCAGGTCAATCTGTTATTGTGAAGTTTGTGGTATTTTTCCTCATCTTCACTTCAACTCATGTTCAATTAAAAAAACGTCCAAATATAAACTTTCTTTGTTGCAGACATAGTATGTATTTAATGTTGATCTCATTTGTAAATAAATAAATCCATCCATCCATTGTCTTAGCCTGTTTCCTTTCTAGGTCATGAGGGTCACTGGTGCCCATGTCTAGCAGCCGTGTGAGAGGCGAGGTACTTCCTGGACAGGTCTCAAGTCCATCACAGGAATGTGAGAATCTGTGCTCTGTTTTGTGTTATTTCTTTAGATTCTTGCATTTATGTACTTGTGTTTCCTGTCTTCCCCAGTGTTTCTTTCTTCTTGTTGCCGGTTCCTGCTTCACCTGCTCCCAATTCCACTCACCCCAGGTGTTCGTCATTATGTCTCGTTAGTGTTCGTTTAAGTTCAGTGCCTTTGTGTTTCCTCATTGTTTGTGGATTGTGCTTTCCCAAGTCGATCTTGTTTTGTTTCCTCCGTGTCACCATGTTCTCATGTCAGCTTTTTGTTTTTCTTCTTTAATAAATTAATTTATTTTTATCCCTGAGATCCCCGTGTCTTTCTGCACTTGGGTTCCACACCCAGAACATGATAAAGAAATAAATAAACCAAGAATAATGGTAGAAATCAATTAAGCTGTATACTGTTTGTGAGACTGACACTGTGTCATCTTTTTAAGATTAGGCTTCAGTCTTTCTTTTTGTCCTTTTTGATAAATTGAATGGTTATGGTTGGCTTGGGTTTCTTGAGCTATCCCTTAGTTATGTTGCTATAGACTTAGGCAACTGGAAGACAAATTGACCACATTCCCTCACTCTGCTGCTGTCTTTACTTGCTATACTTCACCTGTTTTGTATTTCTACCTGTTTTGTATTTGTAACTATTTCTATCCTTGTACACCTGAACCTGCATTCAGTGTTTGTTTCTCCTTCCTGTCCTCTCAGATGCCAGCCGGTCGAAGCAGATGGCCACTCGTCCAGAGCCTGGTTCTGTTGGATGTTTCTTTCTGTTAAGAGGGAGTTTTGGGCTAAAATTCCTCCAAGCTGGTGTGCAGGACTGATCAACAGTTTTATCAAAGGGTGTGTGTGTGTGTGTGTGTGTGTGTGTGTGTGTG
>NC_056517.1:1879526-1881036 GCF_014905685.2 Nematolebias whitei
TGTGTGTAATATGTATCATGTGCATTTAGGAATATTACTGCATGTGAGGTACAAGTTTGTTTGTACTGATTCATAATACTTGCATTGTTGTATTCTACCATGATGTTTACAATATTTCCTTTGGACCTCAGACTTGCATTTATTTTCCACTTGGTGCTTTGTTTTGTTCTTTTGTTGCATGATTTATTTTTTATTTTTTGGCAAGTTGAGAGTCTTCTCTTCCTGTGCATTTCATTGCATTGTTGACCTTGTGTTGACCTGCATATGACAAATAAACAATAAACTGAAAACTATCCTTCCAACCATCCATTATCTTCCACTTGATCCAAAGTTGGGTCGCTGGGGGCAGCAACTTGAGGAGGGAGGCCCAGACCTCTTTTTTCACAGCCACCTCTTCCAGCTCTTCTACGATTCCAAGGCATTTCCAGGCCAACTGAGATACATGGTCTCTCCAGTGTGTCCTGGGTCTTCCCCTGGGTTTCCTGCCAGTTGGACATGCCCAAAACACCTTGTTAGGGAGGCACCCAGGGAGCATCCTTACCAGATGCCCGAACCACCTCAACTGGATCCTCTTGATGTGGAGGAGCAGTGGTTCTACTCTGAGTCTCTCCTGATAACTGAACTTCTCACCCCATCTCTAAGAGAGAGTCCAGCTACCCTGCGGAAGAAAATCATTTTAACCACCTGTATCCACAATCTCATTCTTTTGGTCACTACCCAGAGCTCGTGACCATAGGGAAGGGTAGGAATTTAGGTCGACCAGTAAACAAAGAGCTTTGCCTTACAGCTCAACTCTCTCTTCACCACAACCGACTGACACAAAGTCGACAATACTGCACATTGCACCAATCCATCTTTTAATCTCACGCTCCATTCTTCCCTAACTTGTGAAAAAAAAAAAAAAACTGAGATACTTGAACTCCTCCATTTGAGGCAGAACCTCACCCTTGACCCGAAGAGAGCAATCCACCCTTTTCCGACTGAGTACCATGGCCACAGATTTGGACGGTGCTGATTTTCATCCCAGCCGTTTCACACTCAGCTGCAAACCGCTCCAGTGAGAGCTGAAGATCACGGCACAATGACACCAACAGGACCACGTCATTTGCAAAGAGCAGAGATCAAATCCTGAGGTCACCAGACCACAATCCCTCCACCCCCTGGCTGCACTGAGAAGGTCTGTCCATAAAAACTGATTGGTCCACTTAAGGAATTTACTGCTTGGTGGGGAAACAGTTTACTGGAACTCCTCTGACTGATGAAGCCCTCCGGATAGAAGGCGAAACGTCTCTATAAAGAAGAAACTGTCCAGATGACCCGACTGAGAATTATTGGATCTGTCCATAAAAGTTATGAACAGATCTATAAAGTATTATTTCAATATTGTTTATTTGGCACAAAAAAAACACCATATGAGTACTTCATCATTTTCTCCAGGTTGAAAATATTTTCCCTCACTTTTATTATTATTATTATTATTATTATTATTATTATTATTATTATTATTATT
>NC_056517.1:1881136-1885933 GCF_014905685.2 Nematolebias whitei
TATGTCCCACCACATTCCCTGAGGTCAGCGGACCAGTTGCTCCTCACAGTTCCAGGAACTCGTCTTAAGCGCAGAGGTGACAGGGCCTTCTCTGTAGCAGGACCAAGACTCTGGAACGAGTTACCTCTGCTTGTCAGACAGTCCCCCTCCCTCTTGGATTTCAAGTCCCGTTTAAAAACCCACTACTATTCAGTAGCTTTCAACACCAGATGATCTGTGTTTTGAAACTGTATGCTCCACACTGGTTTGTCGTCATTATCTGCATCATTTTTATGTCTATATTCTGATTTACCTCATTTTGTATTTTGCTTTGTGTGTTACCTGTTGTTCTGTCTGTACAGCACTTTGGTTGGCCTTGTCGCTGTTTTAAGTGCTCTATAAATAAAATGGTATGGTATGGTATGGTATGGTATGGTAAAAAAAAGAAACTGTCCAGATGACCTGACTGAAAAAAAAATGGATTGTATACCTGGATTAATGAGCATGGATTTTGTTGTTTTAATGCTAATACACACTGCGCGGTTCAAGCCAAGAGCCATTGTCAACACTGGGGGGCAAAGGCCCCTATAAAGGGCTTCTAGAATTGTCCCTGGTGTGAAGAAATGAACTGAGAAAAATCAACTCTTGGCCTAAAATTTAACACAACATACACCTCATTTCTTAAATCTAAAACTGAAAATTATTATAATATATATGCAACCAGCCTTTCATATAAAAACTGAGATATTTTTTACCGGAGAGTGCTTTCACTAACGATTTGTTGTTGTACTGACATGGTTACAAACAACAGTAACTACACAATAAATTGATGGTTATTCACATTTTTCCTCGATTCCAGTATCCAGCAGGACGTCACAATATAAAAATAGGAATTTTTTTACCGGAGAATGTGTGCAATTTAACCAGGTAGTTATTTTTTTAACATTACAAACAGCAACAGATAATGAAGATTTTAATCTAAAAACCCACATAACAAAGCAGAGCATGATTTTTAAATTAAAAGGGACAAGGTGGAGAAAAATGCGCTGTTTGAGTTTATTTACTGACGTTAAAAAAGCAGCTCCTCACTGCAGCTGAGACTAAACATTTAGATCAGCACAGCACCAACACAACTCTCATGAAGTTCAGGGTTATTCAACACTTTCCTGCCTGTTCTGTGAGTGTAATAGACAGACAGTTACTTCTTACCTTGCATTACAAACTAGTTTCAGTTACTCGTTACCACATCGCTGCTCCTCCCACCCTCTCGGTGAAAAGCTACGGTTGGAACAGTTGACTCCTGGGAAATGTAGTTCTTTTGACGTGTTAAAGTGAAGGTTTACTGAAAGAAAACTACAAAATAGCTGCACCCGTTTTTTTTTGTTTGTTTGTTTTGTTTTGTTTGTTTCATTTTTGGTTATTGGTCGGTTCCTGCTCCTGTCTGCTCCGGTTATCTTTCAGTCCGGCCACGTACTGGTCACGTGAGTTATAATGAGATTGACTCCGGTCCCGCCGGAATCTGTCCAGAATCACGTGACCCGCGGTACTCTCGAAAAATGTCATCCTCTACTTCACAGCAGACATTTCCCCCAAGGTCCTTCATTAACTTGGGTGCTGTAAGAGGAAAACACAGACAGGGAAGTGAGCTGGTATTTTGTGCAGGGCCCGCTATAGACACAGCAAACCCTCTTTCTTTGGTCCTGGTTTTGGGCGTTTAGTCGGAATAAACTGGATGACCTGTGTGCATGGATTTTATAGCGAGCGGGTCACAAGGAGCTGTTCACTTCAGTTCAGTTTATTTATATAGTGCCAAGTCACAACAGAAGTTGTCTCAAGGCATTGTACAAAAGATATTCACAAACATAAAAAAGTCAATTAGTAAAGTTTTTTTTTTTTTTTTTGTCAATTAGTAAAATTATCTATCTAGGGAAGCCAGCAGATTGTGTTGTTGTGTCTTTGCCTGTACCAAAACATAGCTGGAGCCGTTCATCCCCGACTGTACTGTGGCTCTGGTTGACTTCTCTGTCTATCGTCTTGACAGAACTGAGTCACATCTGTAACACCTAATATGTTTATTGCTGCTGTGCTGTATGGTTGCATCGTGTGTTGCTGCTTTGCCATCGTGGTTCAGTTCATCTCAATGTTACAATGTTGCTCACTCCCTGTGCAGTGGCCTGTTGTGCAACCTGTGTGGTGTATGTTGTGTGTAATATGTATCATGTGCATTTAGGAATATTACTGCCTGTGAGGTACACGTTTGTTTGTACTGATTCATAATACTTGCATTGTTGTATTCTACCATGATGTTTACAATATTTCCTTTGGACCTCAGACTTGCATTTATTTTCCACTTGGTGCTTTGTTTTGTTCTTTTGTTGCATGATTTTTTTTTTCTTTTTTGGCAAGTCGAGAGTCTTCTCTTCCTGTGCATTTCATTGCGTTGTTGACCTTGTGTTGACCTGCATATGACAAATAAACAATAAACTGAAAACGATCCTTCCAACCATTATCTTCCACTTGATCCAAAGTTGGGTCGCTGGGGGCAGCAACTTGAGGAGGGAGGCCCAGACCTCTTTTTTCACAGCCACCTCTTCCAGCTCTTCTACGATTCCAAGGCATTTCCAGGCCATCTGAGATACAATGTCTCTCCAGTGTGTCCTGGGTCTTCCCCTGGGTTTCCTGTCATTTGGACATGCCCAAAACACCTTGTTAGGGAGGCACCCAGGGAGCATCCTTACCAGATGCCCGAACCACCTCAACTGGATCCTCTTGATGTGGAGGACCAGTGGTTCTACTCTGAGTCTCTCCTGATAACTGAACTTCTCACCCTATCTCTAAGAGAGAGTCCAGCTACCCTGCGGAAGAAAATCATTTTAACCACATGTATCCACAATCTCATTCTTTTGGTCACTACCCAGAGCTCGTGACCATAGGGGAGGGTAGGAATTTAGGTCGACCAGTAAACAAAGAGCTTTGCCTTACAGCTCAACTCTCTCTTCACCACAACCAACTGACACAAAGTCGACAATACTGCACATTGCACCAATCCATCTTTTAATCTCACGCTCCATTCTTCCCTAACTTGTGAAAAAAAAAAAAAAACTGAGATACTTGAACTCCTCCATTTGAGGCAGAACCTCACCCTTGACCCGAAGAGAGCAATCCACCCTTTTCCGACTGAGTACCATGGCCACAGATTTGGACGGTGCTGATTCTCATCCCAGCCGTTTCACACTCGGCTGCAAACCGCTCCAGTGAGAGCTGAAGATCACGGCACAATGACACCAACAGGACCACGTCATTTGCAAAGAGCAGAGATCAAATCCTGAGGCCACCAGACCACAATCCCTCCACCCCCTGGCTGCACTGAGAAGGTATGTCCATAAAAACTGATTGGTCCACTTAAGGAATTTACTGCTTGGTGGGGAAACAGTTTACTGGAACTCCTCTGACTGATGAAGCCCTCCGGATAGAAGGCGAAACGTCTCTATAAAGAAGAAACTGTCCAGATGACCCGACTGAGAATTATTGGATCTGTCCATAAAAGTTATGAACAGATCTATAAAGTATTATTTCAATATTGTTTATTTGGCACAAAAAAAACACCATACGAGTACTTCATCATTTTCTCCAGGTTGAAATTTTTTTTCCCCCTCATTATTATTATTATTATTATTATTATTATTATTATTATTATAGGTAATCTGAAATTCATTCTGCTTGTAATTAGCTATCCTAAAAGTTCAGTAAGACTAAGCTTCATTTAGATGACATTTTGCTGGAAAAAATAAATAAATAAATAAAATGAACAGTTGTACATTATGTTTTTACAAAGATTATAATATTCTAGAGGGACACCACAAAAAAAAAAAAAAAAACTAAAATAAACATTTAAATGTAAAAAAGTCACATATTTACCAGTTCATTTATCTCATTAACTACATTTTTTTAGAATGCCCATCCTTAACTTCCAGCACAGAATCACTATTGTTATGTAGTTAGGACATTATATATTCACGTTGCCTAGAAACTGTTCGGCTGATATATGAACAGAGCTAAATGTACTTTTCTCTGTCTACCCCCCCCCCCCCCCCTTTAGTTCTTTGATAATTCTCACATTAGAAAAGAAACATCATACTTATCTTCTCATCACCTTATTACTTTATCAAGATACTTCAAGTGATTTAATTTCTTTGTTGATAATACTGCAATGAACCATCTTAAAAAAATAATGAACTGCTCCTTGATCATCATAAAATGCAATGTGTTTTCATGTTCAGAGTAAAACTTCAGTGAACTCAACTGACTCTTGTTGTCAGCAGACTTTCAAATCATTTACAAAAGTTAAACATAAAATATTACTGTTATTTAAAAAAGGGTGTGTTATAATATTTGTAATGGGTCTTCTGATAGTCGGCATGCATGTGTTGAACAATGAAAGGGACCAAGACCGTTTCAAAATGTTCTACAATGTTTAAACAAGTTGTCTTAAAAAAATAGTCACACTAAATTTAAAAACAATTTAACCAACATCCGCTTAACATTAGAAATTTATTTGCATAGAAGTATGTGGTTGTTTACACATGAGTGTGTTGCTGTTTGTTTATTTCCTTATGAAACAGAATAAAAAACATGAGTAAAAGTTACCCATGGAGACAAATGAACTAATGAAAACATAAATCAGAGATTTTTATTCTTTTTAAATAAATAAAAATAATACACACATACAGAGTTTTGAGTATCTTGATAAGATAGAAAAGTGCATGTGTAGTCCATCCATCCATCCATCCATCCATCCATCCATCCATCCATCCATCC
>NC_056517.1:1885943-1898315 GCF_014905685.2 Nematolebias whitei
CCATCCATCCATCCATCCATCCATCCATCCATCCATCCATCCATCCACCCATCCATCCATCCATCCATCCATCTATTTTCTATCTCTTATCCGGGGTCGGGTCGCGGGAGTAGCAGCTTCAGTAGGGAGGCCCAGACTTCCCTCTCCCCAGCTGCTTGGTCCAGCTCCTCCGGGGGAATCCCGAGGCGTTCCCAGGCCAGCCGAGAAACATAGTCCCTCCAGTGTGTCCTGGGTCTTCCTCTGGGTCTCCTCCCAATGGAACGTGTCCGGAACACCTCACCAGGGAGGCGTCCAGGAGGCATCCTAACCAGATGCCCGAGCCACCTCAACTGGCTCCTCTTGAGTGTCCCAATGATCCTAGGAGCTATGCTGTCAGGGGCTTGACGCCCCTAGTAGGGTCACCCAAGGCAGACAGGTCCTAGGTGAGGGCCCAGACAAAGTGCAGCCCAAAGACCCCTATGATGAGAAAAAGAAATGGACTTGATGTTCCCTCGTCCGGACGTGGGTCACCGGGGCCCCACTCTGGAGCCAGGCATGGAGGTGGGGCACGCGGTTGAGCGCCTGGTGGCCGGGCTTTTACCCATGGAGCTCGGTCGGGCACAGTCCCAAGAGGAGACGTGGGTCCCCCTTCCCATGGGCTCAACACCTGTGGAAGGGGCTAAAGGGGTCGGTGCAATGTGGGATGGGTGGTGGCTGAGGGCGGGGACCCTGGCGGTCTGATCCTCGGCTACAGAAGCTGAAGCATGTGTAGTCCATTTATTTTATTTTATTTCCTTTCAGCTGCTTACATTCACAGGCTGGCTCTCTGTCAAATTCAGAATCAGAATCAACTTTATTGTCATTGCACAGATTACATTATGTACAGCCGTCCAAAGGGTAGACGGAAGTGTACTGGGGCTGCATCTTCTATGAAGCACTGCCTTTATCGCTTACATACGGAAAGGGGAAGAGAACATGAGGAGAGATGGTATAAAAAAGATCTCTCACACTGTGAAAAGGTTAAGATTTTGATTTGAATCAAGAAATTAAATAAAATAATAAACAGAAATAATAGTTAATCCGGGCAGCATGGTGGCGCAACTGGTAGAGCTGCTGCCTCTCAGTGAGCAGGTCTCTGGTTCAAATCCCGGTCTGGGGACCTTTCTGGGTGGAATTTGCATGTTCTCCTCGTGCATGTGTGTGTTTTCTCTGGGTCCTCCAGTTTCCTCCCACAGACCAAAAACCTGCATGACTCTGAGTTGTCTCTAGATGTGAGTGAGAGAGTGAATGGTTGTTTGTCTCGTTTGTCTCTATGTGTCCCTGTGATGGACTGGAGACCTGTCCAGGGTGTCCCCTGCCCCTCGCACAGTGATTGCTGGACATGGACACCGGCGAACCATGTGACTCAAAATGGAAGAATCGGGTAAAATATAATGGATAGATAATGGGTGGATCAGAAGAGGTAATGTGCGTCTTGTGTGATGCTGTTTTTTTTGTAAATCAGTTTTCCTTTTGAACAAAGAAAGCAACGAAACCAAGAACAGAAATGCCAAAACAATGTGACAAGACAATGTATGAGCACAAAAGTTTTATTTAGGACATGAGCACCTACATTAAAACCTAACAACATAATTATATTAAACCTTATTCAAACAATTATTAAGGTCATTTTGAGGCAATGCCATCTTGTGCTTCCATCATGTAGAGTTATACATATTTGTGTTTATTTGTGTCTTGTATTGAACTTTTCTTCAAATTTCATAAAACACAGCACCAAAGCATGTTTTTGTTAAAATAATCAGGACATAACTTAAAGGGTCCTTTGGTCACATTTCAAAGTGCACACCCTAGAGATTTTTTAATAATAAAGGACTTATCAATTTTTTCTCATAAGCTGTTCATGGGTGTGTTGCTGAGATATGTCTGTCAGCATGACAGTACTATGTCAGAGAGCTGCATTTTTTATGAACTTTCATTAATTTCATTGAATAATTCAACATCTCTTTGATGAAGGCAGCATCATTCTCGTTGCTGTCATGGTTGTCACTTTTTATACTTTGTAAAATGCAGCATAATACAGTTGCATAATACACATGGGCAATCTTGTTTATACAAACCAGGTTATCATCAAGTGTTGTCTGCCTTAATTTTGTTGACTAGTAAGCATTATAAATGAACCTCAGATGTTCAAAAAATGTCCTCTTTCGATGTATTAAATTTAAGTCTTTGATCGTTATCTGTCTCATTCTAAAGAAAGTGAGAAAAAAATCTAATTAGTTTATGCTATTAGGTGTTATGTATGTAGCAGTGCTGGTAGCATTCTGTAGTGAACCAGATGACCTCAAATCTACCAGATGGACAGAGACTGTTATTTTCACTGATCTGAATAAGTCTGAACCATCTGATGACTTTCTTTCTTGAATTAATCAAGCAGAAAAGACAATTCTTTATAATCATTACTGTCTTACAAATGTTTTGATAATCAAATTGTGTTAGTTCACTCAATGCTTTACAGGTTGAAAAGAACTACTCATTTTTATTTTACATAAACAGTAAGTAATGATTTTTGTTCCTCATTCAGAGAAGAAATCACGTGAATATGCCTTTCTTGATTTTCTGTCTGAAATGAGCAAGTCGTAAGTGTGTGAAAGTTGAGGCTTCGGTCAGCTAAATGTTTACTGAAGAAGAAATGTCATGTTTAAACTTTTTCAGAAGATTACCAAGAGTAGACTCCAAAAAGTCTGCTGCTTCTGCAATAATCTTTTCTGTATGTTAAACAAGTTTCATTCTCTGACCTCGACTGTTGATAAACACCTTACGTCAAAACCACTCCTCTTTCTGGTCCTTCCACGAATCAGAAAGCTCTAAATTGAACAGGAAGTCGACCCAAATAAAATGTGGCAACTCCCCAGTTCATGTTAGATTGAGAGTTCTGGAGAACGTGAGAGTTCCAAGATTGAGAGTGCAGTCGGTTCTGAAAGCTTCAGAGCAATGAAGAATCCAGAGGTTTTTTGGGGATTATAATTCTGTTTTGAGCTAACCACGCACGACTCTCTGAAGGTTTGGTAGCTCTCGACGGAGACGCTGAAACGAGTCAGAAAGGAACTACTCCAAGGCTGATTCATCATCAACAGGTAGATGGTTCTATTTTGACCAAGTGTACCGTGAGAAGCTGAGATCGGACGGAGCGTGCAACTTCTGGTCAAACAGATTAAATTCCCTCACATATTTCCTCTGTAAGATAAATCTCAATTTAATCTTAAACTCTTCTCTCTCATAAATCAGTACAGATATTTTTAGAAATGTCTGAAGCAAAGTCCTCAAATCACCGCCGAGTGATTTGAAGTTCATTTTCTGTGAAACTGTCTGTTATTATTTTCATATTTTGCCAAATTAATGTAAATGTTTGATGTTAAACTTTGATTTTGAAAATAAATGATTCCATTCATTTGATGGGTCAAAGGTAATAACGTCTCTCGTTCGCATTCCTTTAAATTCAATGCACGACATTACACAGTCAGAAAAATGAAGAACTCGTGAATATTGTATGCATATATAATTCATATATTTGTCATACAACAAGTGACACGTACCTCACGTGACTCACTACAATTCTCAGGAGGGTTGAGTGAACAGAAACAAAAATGTCATAAGGATGATTGTATTTAAGAATTTAGAACTGATACTTAATTTGAGTTATGAAATAGTTACATTTGTTATTTCATTGTGTTAGCTGTTTATTTTGAGTTACTGAATCTCATTATCTGATGTTTAAAATCTTGGACTAAAAAAAATTAACTTTTTTTGTTAAGTAATATTATATTTATGTTGTTTATGAACTTTTGCCTCCTTGGATACACCTGCAATCTATGCCTAGCATACATATATTTGTGTAGTAACAGTTGTTGTTTAGCTGAGAAATTGGAGCAATGTAACCAAACAATGTCGTGCAAAAGTATCAGTTTAATATTAGCTAATGTTGTGTTCTTTCACAACAGTTTTTTTATTTATTTATTTTTATTTTTTTTTTTTATGAGGAAAAACTTATTTTGTAAGCAAGATTAACAGCTTAAATGGATCACTTGCGCAAACAACTTGAAAAAAAAATAGAAAATACTTTCAGGATAAAAAAGGAATGGGAAACAAATACTAAAGAAAATACAAAACACAAGAAGTTCAAAGTCAAAGTCACTTTATTGTCAAAAGCTGCAACGTGTACAGGACATACACAGGATTGAAATTACATTTATCTCAGACCCCGGTGCAACAATAACCATTTAACATTAAAACATGTATTAAACATAAGCATAAAATGAAATAATACAAGCATGATACTGTCTTAAATTGTACTATACGGTATACAAATATTTAAAAAAAGTATATCTATAAAATAAAATGAAGGTCCTGACATTGATATTTGTAGTGAGTGGCAAAGCAGCATATGAAGTGAATGTACACAGTATATGTATGAAGTCCTTGATATTGGTGTAGGCAAAGTGACGTGCAATAAGACTAGTAAAAATATATATATTTGTATATCAGCGGTAGTGTAATATAAGCAGCAGTGTGAGTATAAACAGTAGTGCAAATGTATACAGTAGTATGAATATGAACAGTAGTATGAATATGAACAGTAGTATGAATATGAACAATAATATGAATATAAACAGTAATTTGAATATGAATATGAACAGTAGTTTGAATATTAACAGTAGTGCAAATTGAATGAGCACATGAGCATGTGCTGAGTGTATAACCTGTTTTTTAATGATGCAGAGTTCAGTGTTAGAAAGTTTTTGTCTTGTGTGGAAATGTGTGAAAGTTTTGTGTGTTAAGGCGGTACAAGAGGGAGGGGAGGCAGAGCAGGCAGAGAGTTCAGCATCCTGACTGCATCCTGACATTAATCTGAAGCATCCTGAAGTTTACTGTATCAACAAAATTGATTTGTCATGCAATAACTTATCAAAACTTATTTAACCACAAGAAAAGGTGAGAAAACAAAATTAAACCAAAAATGACAAAACTCATAAATAATCACACATTGATACTTTTTGGATTCTCATAAATTTCATAGTATTAGATCTCCTTGTTCTGTTCATAACTTTTATGAATATAATTTCTCAGTGCAACCGGGGGCAGAGAGAGTCCAGTTCGGTGACCTCAGGATTCCATCCCTGCTATTTACAGATGATTTGGTCCTGCTGGCGTCATCATGCCAGGATCTTCAGTTCTCACTGGAGCAGTTCCCAGCCGAGTGTGAAGCAGCTGGAATGAGAACCAGCACCTCCAAATCTGAGGGCATGGTCCTCAATCGGAAAAGGGTGGATTGCGCTCTTCGGTTCAAGGGTGAGGTTCTGCTTCAAGTAGAGGAGTTCAAGTATCTTGGGGTCTTGTTCACAAGTGAGGGAAGAATGGAGTGTGAAATTGACAGATGGATTGGTGCAGCATCTGCAGCATTGTAGACTGTGCCAGTCTGTTGTGGTGAAGAGAGAGCTGAGCTGTAAGGCAAAGCTCTCTGTTTACCTGTCAGTCTACGTTCCTACCCTTATCTATGGTCATGAACTCTGGGTAGTGACCGAAATAATGAGATTTCAGATGCAGGCAGTTGAAATGAGTTTCCTCTGCAGGGCAGCTGGACGCTCCCTTAGAGATAGGGCAGGAAGTTCAGTTATCCAAGTGAGACTCAGCGTAATAAAAATAAAATTGAGGTGATTTGGGCATCTGGTAAAGATGCCCCCAGGGCACCTCCCTAGGGAGGTGTTTTGGGCATGTTCGACTGGGAGGAGACCCCTGGGAAGATCCATGACACTCTGGAGAGACTACATCTCCAGGTTGAACTGGGAACACCTTGAAATGTTCCCAGAAGAGCTGGAAGAGGTGGCTGTGGAAAGAGATGTCTGGGCTTCCCTGCTCAAGCTGCTGCCCTCGTGACCGAACTTCGGGACAAGCAGAATATAATGGATGGATGGATGGAAGGATGGATGCATTATATCTTTGATTGTTGTAGCCCAACAAAATATCACTATGTGTACCTAATTTCTAATTTAAATATGTTGATACACAATAGATTTTTTCTTAAAACATCATAATGTCAGAAATTCACAAATTAACAAACATCCTGATATCAGCTTGAGCAAAACTATTTGTGAGAATGGGTCACTTTAATTAGGTTGGTCTTCTGCAGGATTGTGATGGATATCTGGTAAATGGACTCTACTTATACATGTATAGCACCTTTCTATCTTATTGAGATACTCAAAGTGCTTTACACTATAATCTATGCCCTCATTTACCCATTCATACAGCACTCTACTAGATCTATACAAAGATTAATCAGTGCTTTATCACATTCATGCACCAATGGGACACACATGGGAGGCAATAAAGGGTTCACTGTCTTTCCCATGGACACGTCGGCTTGTGACTACTGTTGGAATCGAACCCCAAACTCTTGCATTGGAGGATGACTGTTCTAACCACTCATCCACAGCTGCCCAAATAGGCTTCTCGTTTTTAAAAGTTGCCAAGTCTACTTCAGTGACCTCAAAGTTATTGAACTTTTGGAATAAATAAGGGAATCACAATGTGGAGGATGTTATTTCAATTGTGTAATTTGTTTATTAATTTATTTTTAAATAGACAACACATTTTATTTAATCCCGACCTTAGGAAAAAATATAAAAATAAAAGAAATATAGTTATTTTTTCATTCATTCAACCTTTATTTAAACAGATAAATCACATTGAGCCTCAAAGACTCATTTACAAGTGAGACCTGTTTGGACAAAAAAAAACAGTGGTTAACTGGACACATGTAGGAGTTGGAGGTGAAAAACATTCCTATCAGACTTTTTTTTATTTCCTTCCTGAGGAAAAAAAAAACCCTCTAATATTAAAAAAAAAAACACCTCGCCAAAACAGCACATATTTACGAAGACAATTTGCAGAAGGGGGGGGGGGGGGGGGGGAGCGGTCAGCAATGTTCATAGATGCTCTCGAGGTCACTGTAAGAGTTCTGATAGGATGTAATAATCAGTCAATGTCCTCCGGTGAGATCCATAAACATTCTCGAGGTATGTTGGGGAATGGCCAAGAATAATGTCTATGAGAATCCAAGAGTCCTGAAATGACACAAAAATTATTCAGCTGGTTTCATCTGGTTTTCATTTGGAAAGTCCTCAGGGAGGGGGTGGTGAGCGTCAGATCACATGTTCTCCAGGCGAATTCAGATAAGATGGCCTTCAAGACCAGCCAAGGGAGCCAAATTCAGATAAACACACAGTTGTTTTGGGGACAGGCAGAACTTAATGACATCTACCTTGAGTCTGTATTGATCGACTCGGTTCCGAAATGTCCAAATTACCATGGCCACACCGATGGAACTTGACTGAGTAAAATCCCCAAGATCTGATCCATTCAGCCCAAAGCATTTGAGTCCGGGTACTCCAGACACGAACCAAGCCATCATAAAGGCAAGCAGCGTGATCAGGTCCAAATTTGCTGCGGACGACTTCCTTGATTGTAGATAAAAACCAGGACCAGCTGAATCCAAAAAGTAGGAACCAGTTATCGTGAATCAAATTAAATATGCGTCCTTAAAATCCACAGATGGCAGCAGAGATAGACACATCATCAAGTCTTCCAGTCGATGAGATATCCAGCTGCGTGTGTGCCAACAGGGCAAATCGTCTTGCCTAAAGCCTGTCTTCTCTTCGAAGAAATGTTGTAAATTGAGTTGACAGACCAACTGATCAAAACAAGTCCATAATTATGGTTTGGAAGAAATGAAAAGAGGCTCAGATGCAGTTTCACTGACAGACAGAGCAGCAAAGCAAAGCAGAGAGAGAGGGGAGAAGCATCCGATATCGGCGAGAGCAAGTGGTGAAGTGTTATTGTCAATCACAATTGCTTTTTAAATATAGAGAAAAAAATGCAGTTACTTAATTTGGGAATCATTTGGATGATTGTTTAGACTGTATTTATTAGATTGAAATAAAATGAAATGAACAGAATTGGATGGCATTTTAACCTTGTACGTTGTAGAACGGGATGTACAAATTGGGTTCATTCTATTAGACTGCCATCATCAGTTCTTCTTCCACCACAGTGCCGCAGTAAGTTATCCTTCTCCATCCCGTTCTGTCATCAGCATCCTCTGTCCTCACCCCAACTACCTCCATTTCATATCTAACTGCACCTCTTTGGCCATCTCCTTTGTCTTTTTTTTTTCCTGGCAGCTGCATTTCTAACATCCTTCTACCAATGTGCCTACTGTCCTCCTCTGGACATGTCCAAACCATATAGGTCAGGTCTTTCTACGTTTAGATCCTAGTTGTTCAACGTGTGCTGTACCTCTAATGATCTTATTCCTAACCTTACACACCTAAAGACAACCTCAACATCTTAATTTCTGCCATAATGAAATAGCCAATTCTTGATTAAATCCCACCTCAACCTTGAAGCACTCCTACAGCACATCTGACCACTGGCCTACTCTTGTCATACATGGCTGTACCAGTGTAACATACTTCTCTGCCACTGCACTGTCATATTATATTTCTAAATCCACAAAGACAAAATTAGGTTCTTTCTGACCCACTCTGTACTTCTCCATCAGCATCCTCAAAGCAAATATAGCATATGTGGTGCTCTTTCTTGGCATGAAACCATTCTGATGCTTACAAATGATCGCCTTTCATCTAAGTCTAGCTTCCACAACTCTCTCCCAGCTCTTAATTGTGTGGCTCATCAAACTGCCATCTCTCCAAGACATTTCCAAACCTACATTTGTATTTCTTCAAGTCCTACTGCATTTCCCTTCTTCATTATTTTCAGAGCTTTCCAAACTTAACCCTCAGTTATCTTTCCTGGTTCCTGGTC
Organism: Nematolebias whitei; assembly: GCF_014905685.2. NCBI lineage: Eukaryota > Metazoa > Chordata > Actinopteri > Cyprinodontiformes > Rivulidae > Nematolebias > Nematolebias whitei. Next base: position 1,894,803 of record NC_056517.1, read on the forward strand.
CATAGTTTATATGAGCACTACTTTTCTTTCCCTTTCATTGTCCATTTATTAGCGCCTCAAAGTACTTCTTCCATCTTCTTGTCGCACTCTGCTCACTTGTTATAACAGTACCATTCCTATTGTTAACAAGCCTAACCTGCTGCACATCCTTTCCAACCTGATCCCTCTGTCTCACAAATCAGGAAAAGTCCTTATTGCCCTCTTTAATGTCCAGCCCCCAATACAACGCATCATACACCTTCTGCTTTGCTTTCGCTACCTCCCTCTTTGCTCTACATGACATTACCCTTGTATTCCTGTATCCTATCTTCAGTTGCCTCACTGTCATATATCTTCTTGGCCAACATCTTTCTTTGAATAGCTACCTGCCTTCATTATCCCACCACCAGGTTTCAATATTATTATTTTTTCTGTCCAGATGACACACCAAGTACCTTCCTACCTTTGTCTTTAATTTCAGTTGCTGTAGCAGTCCAGTCATCTGGAAGTTCTTTCTTACCACCCAAAGCCTTTAACAGCTCCTCTCTGAACTTGTCACAACATTCTTTTTTTTTCCTCAGCTTCCACCAATCTGTCTTCTTCTTTGGATTTACACTTATTATCTTCTTCACAACAATAGTCATTCTACACACAACCATCCAATGCTGTCTGTTCACGCTCTCCCCTGCCACAACCTTACAGTCCCCAGTCTCCCTCAGGTTTCCTCTTCTACACAGAATGTAGTCGACCTGCGTACTCCTTCCTCCACTCTTATACGTCACTCTATGTTCCACCCTCTTTTGGAAATAGGTGTTGACTACAAACATTCCCAGTCTCTTGGCAAAATCCACCATCAGTCCTTTCTGGTTGCTTTCCTTGACACCAGACCTACCCATCACTTCCTCATCCCCCATTTCCTTCACCAACATGTCCATTCAGGTCTGCTCCTTTTATTGTTTTTGCTGAGGAATTTATTTCTGAAAGAGGTTTTACAATAATTTCACCACTGTCTGTAATAATAAAATGAGGCAAAACAGATTTCAGATTTATTTCAAAGTTTTAGGTTGAGTTCCACTTGAAGTACTGTCCTGATCCATGTAGTGTATATTATCCTGATGCATGTACTGCAGATTGCATTGAAATAATTGACAAGCTGCCCTATTCAGCTAAAGAAAAAAAAAATCTACAGGCATGTTTTATTTTTATTCCAGACAATCTAAATGCTCCACACACCTTACTTATACTGCAGTCAGAGAGCTGGTTTTATCAAGAACACTTGATGAAAAAATGAAAAGAATGTTATTTGCTGTGTAACTGTTCAGCAGTTGTGATAGATAGCCAAGTGTATTTCTGAAAGGACAAACACTTATGCCCTTACCTGAGAACTAATTTAAAGTTGTAGTTCCCCTTACCGTTGCTATAACACTTTTTGTATTGAATACACAGCATAATCTTTCAAAGTAGCAGATTTGATGCACTTTATGGGAGCAGATTTATGATTTATGTACACTAACTTAAATCTGTTCAGCAACTTTAAAGTTACTTTTACCTAGATGTAAGGAAGAACTGGGAATGCATAACTGTGTTGATTTGAAAAAACATAAATGTATATTTAAATTTTGAAATCACAACTTGGAACATACACTGTAAGGGAAATATACAATTACAAGCATTCCACTTCCAACAAGATAATATAAAATAAAAATAAAAATGTACATACTGCTTCCAGTTGCAGCTTAGTAGCTTCCCTTTTAGTGGGCTTAATGAAGAAAAGACAAGGCCGATAAATCAAATGCACTCTTAATTATTTAGCAACCTGTTGGATGGAGCTTGTTCTGAACATCAAACACAGTAAAACACAGCACATAGAAAGAAAGGATTCACTGCAGTGTAGTCCATCAAGAGCGAACACTCTCCAAGCTGTCCGCTTAACGAATTGCCTGACTGCCATCTAGAAAATAACCGGAAAAGCTTTAGTTTTTATGGATCTTTAAATCATAGTCCAAGCATTGCCAATAATCCACTCCCAGCAACCATCACACCTTGACACAGCATGGATTTGTTTTGAAAAGCAACACCAGACCTTGAAAGTCAGATTTAATAAGCTGTCTTTAGTTTTTGCTTTTGATCAACTTGAGGCCACAGGCATGGATGCTACTGAAGATTATTTGTCATCAAAGTTTTTGCTAAATATGCTTTGCATGAATACAAATATCTGAACAGCAGCATTTTGCAGCAAAGTGCACAGCTTTATTTAAAATTGTAAATGTATGAATATAGTTTTAAAAGATGGCACAGCGATGCAGTTGTTAGAGCTGGCGTCTCACAGCAAGAAGGTTGCACGTTTGCCTTCTGGCCATTCTGTGTGGAGTTTACACGTTTTCCTCGTTCATGCATGGGTTTTCTTCGAGTACTCCAGTTTCCTACCACAGACTAAAAACATGCATATTAAGTTAAATGGTAATTCCAAATTATCTGCAGTGGTGACTGATTGGATGTATGGTTGTTTGTGCCATTTGCTTTTCTGTGGTTCTGTGATGGACTTCGACCCATCTGGGCTGCAAATTGAGCAGTGACTGCTGGAAATAGACACCAGCTTCCCTCCAACTTGGAAAGGAAATGCATACAAATAAAATGCATGGATTGATGTTAAAGTTAAGTTATTGATATTTTACAACTAGTTAGTGTAGGATTCCAGTGTTTTTCCTTCTGCGGGTCCCTGAGTTAGGACAGTGCAAACAAGCAGCAGCTATTGATACATCCACTGATGAGCTCCAAGGGTACAAGAGGCTGAGGAAACACTTATTTCCCTGCTGCTGGAGCATTAGACACCCATCTGTATTAATGTTCAGACAGTTAATGTTCCTTTCAGTAAGAATTGTACTTACCAGTCTACAAAAGTTAAATCTGGTCCTCTGGACATTCAAAAAACAAAAACAAAACAACAACAAACATTTTTTGATACGTTTCATCTTCCATCTGAAAGACTTCCTCAGTCTGAGGTACTGTATTCAGCTCAGTCTCTTAAATAGCACCTTCTCAGGGTGGATCAACCAGTTTTGCTGCTGACAACCAAAACCAGCTGATCACATGCTCAAGAAGGATCATCAGCCTAACAATGGGTCATTAGCACACTGATGGCTGTTTACTGTTCACAGAGGGCTGAGTGATACTAGCAATCACAGCATTGTAAGAGGGGGACAGTTGAAGCCGGAGGCTCCACCCTGTTTAATGATGGACGATTTCTTTTCACAAAGATGGCCTCCTTTACTCCTCTCTCAAACCATCGTTCCTCTCTGTCCAGGATGTGAACATCTTCATTCCTGAAAGAGTGACCTCTGACCTGGAGATGAGTGTAGACCGCAGAGTCCTGGCCTGATGATGTTGATCTTCTGTGCTGGTCCATCCTTTTGGCCAGTGGCTGTTTTGTTTCCCCGATGTAAAACTGATCACCCTCCTGACACTGAACAACATACACAATATTACTCTGTTTGTGTCGGGGGACTGGATCTTTGGGATGAACCAGTCTTTGCC
>NC_056517.1:1898415-1903446 GCF_014905685.2 Nematolebias whitei
TGTGTGCGTGTATGTATGCAGGGAGGGGGAAGGGATCAGTATGTGTGTGTGTATGCGTGTGTGTTAGGTATACAAATGTTTTAATTTAGGCTGGCACAGTGGCACATTTGGTAGAGCTGCCGCCTCACAGCGAGCAGGTCGCCCCTGTTCAAATGTCGGCCAGGGCCAATTGTGGGTAAAATTTGCATGTTCTTTCTGTGCACACTTTGGCTTTCTTCAGGTACTCCGGTTTCTTCCCACAGACCAAAAACATGCATGCTAGGCTGACTTGTAACTCTAAATTGTCCCTAGGTGTGAGTGAGATAGTGAATGGTTGTTTGTCTCGTTTGTCTCTATGTGTCCCTGTGATGGACTTGCGACCCGTCCAGGGTGTACCCCGCCCCTCGCACAGTGATTGCTGGACATGGGCACCAGCGACCCCCGTGACCCAAAATGGAATAAACGGGTAAAGATAATGGATGGATGTATAGAATGTTGCAAATCAGTTATGTCAAAAGAAGCAAATTATACTTATGAAAAATACATAATATGCATATTTCTTTTAAATATAAGACTTTTCTATGTTATTCTGATATTTTCAGGGGCAAAAAGAAGCCTTTAAGTTTGTTTTTTTAAATCTAACTGAACTTTTACATTTGAATGGCATCATAAGCCAAAGTATTGGCCAGAAGTAATTTTTCCTGAAGTCTTTAATAACATGCTGATTCATACTGAACATGTGGCTGTGTTTTCCCAAACAAATTATTATTTTGATGCAACACACCAGCTTTTTGAAAGAACAAAAAAGGGATTGATCCAGCTCAAAAAAACAAAAATCCTAATAGTGCATGTTTGCTTTCATGTGCCTGTTTCTTAAGATGCAAAAAGCTCTACACTGAGGCTGTTTACGAGAAAGACAAGAACATGTGTTTATTAAATAAAATATACTACAGTCCTCCACTGTTTGCAGTGAGTTGTTGTAAAGTGTTGTCTACTACAGTACATTGTGGTCAAAAGTATTTCCTTTGCAGTTATCTTTAGGGACAGCAGTACCAAAGCCAGTTACTCAAAGAAGCTGAACCAACTGATGACAAGGCTGTCCCTTCTGGATGAACACCCTGAAACCATGACTGATTGTAGAAAGAAAAATGTTACACAGACTTTAACAAATGCCCAACAGTGCACAATAAACGGATTCTTTTCAGTCAAAACCTGAAATAAAAACCTAGAATGTTGTTCACTGCAACAACTTTACAGTAGCGATGTTATATAATGTCTGTCATATTGTGGATTCAGGAAAGATACCAAGTGTGTATTAGCTGGTCTAGAAGCACAAAAGTAAAATAAAATGCATTTAAAAATGAACTGAAGACAGATCTGGTTACTAGAAAAACAGACTTGTAATGTCAAATGTGGTTCAGATGTGATTTTGACCTAATGTGGAAAAAAAAAAAAAACAGGACAAGCTTTTTTATTATATAACTAAAAGTTGTGCACCTAGATCCCTTCTACAATGCAAATTTCTTCTGGTTATCAGGCCTTGTTGACACATTGTATCCTGTTATGTACAACACTACTATAAAACTACAACTGGAACTAGTTATTTTTGCCAGCACTGCAGGACTTTGAGCTGAGAATAGTTGAGACTGTCATTATTTTTTTGCCACCAACAGCATCTGTTGCACAAAACATCTGTTCTTTGTCCAAGTTTGTTACAAATGGCAAGCGGTCCAAAGCACAATAAAGAGCACTGACATGGGGCTTTGAAGCAGCAATGGGAAAAAATATATAATAATAATAATAATAATACATAAAACACAGCAAAAAGGATTTTTTTTTTCTTCCATCTGAATTGTATCCAATGTTACTCACATGTTCTGTATCTGCGCAATCTTTTTGAGGGACCTTTTTTTAAGTAGTTGACTACAGAGGTACCTCATAGAAAACTGATAATTTGACAGTGCAATAATTTACACAAGAACAAAAATGATTAAATCATGTTATCTGGACCTGTTTCTTTAAATGAAACATGTCCCCCAACCGGAGGACTTCGACGGAGACAAAAAAAAAGATCCAACATTGTAGAAAGTAAATTTAGGAACATTAAAAAAAAAAGCCATTTTAGTTCATGGCAATAAAATCATTTTCTTCTTCTTCTTCCAGCGTTTCCCATTTCAGTAGTTGTCACAGAATGCCATCCTCCTCTGTCCTTACTCCAACTACCTCCATGTCCTCTCTAACTGCATCCATTTATCGCCTCATTGGCCTTCATCTTTGTTACCTGATACATGCTCAATAATCCAGGTAGAAACAAATTAAAATAAAAGTTCAATCTGGTCCTCTGGACATTCTAAAAACAAAACAAAGCAAAAAAAAAAATGTAGAAACGTTTCGTCTCTCATCCAAGAGACTTCCTCAGTCTGAGGTGCTGTTTTCAGCTGTCAATAAACCAGGTGTCTGTAGTGGTGATACATGAACAGGCCACCAGCTTTAAAGAAAAATGAAGCCTGATCAAAAGTTCTCCTCAGCAACAGCTAAGAATGATAATGTGTAACCAAAGTTTTACTGTTTTAATAATGTGTAACCAAACTGTTTTACTAAATAATCAACACATGATCAACTGATAGAAGTATTAATCTTTAAGACATTGTATAATCCTTTGTATGTTTGTGTGAGATGGTTAAAGTAAAGAGGCCTCATGTAACAGAGAAACAAGTCTGGGCATGCCTCGAGCCATAGAGGAAAACAGGAAGTCACAAGGTTTAAACACGACTCCTCTCATGATGACTCATCTTTGAGCAAAACAAGTTCTGGAAAGTACCAGAAGTTACAAGGGCTTAAACACGACTCATCTCATGATGATTCATCTTTGAGCAAAACAAGTTTTGGAAAGTCCCAGAAATCTGGTCTAAACCGGTTGAGGTGCAAAACAGCACAGAAGTTACTGGAAAAGAGATGATGTAATTTTCCATAACCCCTCCTTAAGAGGAGGAGGGATGAATGAGTCTTTAAATACAGACTGACCAGAACAAAGCTTGGTCAATGCAAGTCGGAGTTGAGCTGAGGAGCTGAGCAGAGAGAATTACAGGCAAGGAGCAGCCCATCAGGATCAGAAGGAGCCCAAAAAGAAGATTGGATTTTACCAGTTTTGAGATGATGATGGAAATTAACTCTTTTCTTCACTGACATGGGATTGGATGTAAGTTTTCTTTCGTCAAACTGGATGAGATTCCTACTTCTAAAAATGCATGACCTGGGCCCGTCCAAACTCTGATCTTCTAATTTGGAAATAGTTGCACTTGCTTCAGAGGTTGGCCTGTATCCCTCCCCTAGGGAACAGGAGATTTGCCCTTACCCCCACCAGTGTCCCACTAAGGGGCATACCTAAATCATGGTAAGCGGACGACCTCATTCTTACTCTGCTCTAATTAAATTATTTCATCAGATTGGAAGAACAGCATACAGAATAAATTTGGGAGTACTAAATTGGTTACTGGTAAGATTTGCTCGAAGGTGTTTCTGGTTCATGAGGGAGTTGAGAGAAAATATCCTCTGGCTTGAGTTGTGAAAGGTCTCTGTGAAGGAAGTATCTGTAAAAACCCTCAAGGGCTCTTGAGGTTTAGAGTTTCACAGATAGTAGTCACCACCTTGTTAGGGAAGGAAGTGTATCCTATGTACTCATGAAAAATTAAATCATTATAAAATTGTGCCTGTTGCTGTACCCCTGCGCAAATTATTGATTAAAGGCAAAGCAAAATGTATAAATCTGGACTATTATTTCATTCTTATCAATTAAATACATGGTAAAGCTTGGTTCATTTATCAACACCAATAATAGGAGGTTTTTGTAAAGGTTTCCTAGCTGATAAACAACATCCTTGAGCCCGTTTCCAGGGCCCTAAAGATTACCAGAACGGTTAACAATTGCAACGCTAAAGTGAGAGGTGAGCGGCCACAACGCGAGTTTCTCTGGACCAGAAGATCCATCCCGGCTGCTTGAAGGATCGAGGTACAGAGTGAGATCAGGGTGTGACTCACGGATTTAAGGTCGTTAATATTCTGGATGAATCACCTCGCCGCAGCCTTAATGAGGTTATTTTAGACAGCTGCTGGTAATACCATGGCGCTGAAGTAAACTCCCGGACCCCTTGGAGGAGAGGCTGCAAGCAAAGGTGCTTATCGCTAATTCCAGTGGTTACCTTTTGCTCATCGGAAAGCAGACACAGCTCAGTCCCTTTAATAGCACCTTCTCAGAGTGGATCAACTAGTTTGCTGCTGACAACCAAAACCAGCTGATCACATGGTCAAGAAGGATCATCAGCCTAACAAAGGATCATTAGCACCTGATGGCTGTTTACTGTTCACAGAGGGCTGAGTGATACTAGCAATCACAGCATTGTAAGAGGGGGACAGTTGAACCTGGAGGCTCCACCCCTGTTTAACGATGGACGATTTCTTTTCCCAAAGATGGCCTCCTTTACTCCTCTCTCAAACCATCGTTCCTCTCTGTCCAGGATGTGAACATCTCCATCCTTGAAAGAGTGACCTCTGACCTGGAGATGAGTGTAGACCTCAGAGTCCTGGCATGATGATGTTGATCTTCTGTGTTGGTCCATCCTTTTGGCCAGTGGCTGTTTAGTTTCCCCGATGTAAGACTGATCACCCTCCTGACACTGAACAACATACACAATATTACTCTGTTTGTGCCGGGGGACTGGATCTTTGGGATGAACCAGTCTTTAATGTATTTTGGGGTTTAAAAGCCACTGGGACGTTATGTTTAGAAAACAAACGTCTCAGTTTCTCTGATACTCCCTCAACATATGGAATGACCACTGGTCTGGGTCTGGGTTCCTCCTTTTCACCTGTTGGCTGACTGGAGTCCTGTTTGGGTTTCTTCTCTGCTTTCAGGAAGGCCCAGTTAGGATATCCACATTGCTCTAGAGCCTGTCTTGTGTGGGATTCATCTTTATCTGTTTCCTGGCAGCTGCATTTCTAACATCCTTGCTCACACAGACTCATGTTCGTGTTGCTGTTCGGCATAATGTTTTT
>NC_056517.1:1903546-1904841 GCF_014905685.2 Nematolebias whitei
AAAATAAATACAGTTTTACTTTCAGTTTCTTTACCAAGTTTTCAACATGAGGCTTGAAAGAGAGATGCCAATCCACCAATATACCCAAATATTTGTAAGAATTGACTAACTCAATAGGAACACCGTTCAAATTTAAAATAGAATGACATACTGCTGGGACTGACTTCCTGTTTGAAAACAAGATCCATTTGTATTTTGTCAGTGTTTAGTACAAGTTTGAGACAGAACAAATCTGATTGGATGATGTTAAAAGCAGATTGCATAAGCTGGAAAAATTTAGCAACTGTTTTAGCTTGACAATAAACAACTATGTTGTCAACATAGAAATGTAAGGATGCACCAGGGTTGATCTGATGTGCATTGCTTATGTAGATTGTGAAGAGGGTGGGTCCTAAGACTGAACCTTCTGGTACACCGTTGTTAACAGTTAGATAACTGGAAGAAGTACCATTATGTTGAACACACTGTCTCCAATCTGAGAGATTCAGTAATAAGAGAACTGACCATTGGTGTGATCTGAGAAACCAATTTTTGAGAGCTTCTAACATAGGATGTCATTATCCACAGTGTCAAAAGATTTAGACAGATGTAAGTACAATGCTGCAAAGTAGTCCTTAGCATCCAGTGCTTCAACAACATTATTAAAAACCTGCAGTGAAGCAGTCATTGTGCTGTGTTGTTTCCTGAAACCAGATTGTGTAAGGATGGTACTTTTCTGTGGCCCGGTTTGTGTCTGTTTCCCTCGTGCTCCCTCATTAGTTCCATTAGTGCCACCCGTGTCTCGTCCCAGCTGTTTGTTATCATGTCTCGTCTTCTCCCTGTATTTAAGCCGTCCTATTCTGTCTTGTTCTTCGTCGGGTCGTCTTCGTTGGTTACTCTTCTTTGGGTCTCCTGAGTCTTTCCCTGAGTCTTCCTGGTTCCTCGAGTTCCCCGTGTCTCTCGTGTCTTCTGAGTTCCCCGTGCCTCCTTCCTATGTCTATGTAAGTTTTGCTGCCCCGTCAGCTTGTTTATTTTGTACTTTTATTTACCATTAAAATCCTATTTTTGTATTTCTGCCGAGTTGAGTCCCTGTTCTGCACTCTGGGTTCGCTCCTAACCTCAAACCATGACAGATTGATGGGGAGGTAAGATGATAAAATAATCCAAATACTTCTTGATTTGAGAGTTTATCAGTTTTTTCTAGACTCTTAGAGTTTAGAGATTGGTCGATAATTGTTCAATTTGGTTCAATAAAATATTTTACAGTTTACAGTTATTTGTACAGTTTTACAATATGATTTGCAGCATTAATAAAT
>NC_056517.1:1904941-1905211 GCF_014905685.2 Nematolebias whitei
TCTTTAAAAGTCGACACTTCCTAGTTCCAGACAGAACAGAAGTTCCAGAGAGAACAGAAGTTCCAGAGAGAACAGAAGTTCCAGAGAGAACAGAAGTTCCAAAAGTTCAGAACAGAGAGTTCTGCTGGAGAAGGTGAAGTCCACTGTGGTCTTTTTCTGAAAGATGACACCTGTCTGGAGTGTTGGTTCAGGTCATCACGTCAAAGACCTATTCAACATCTCAGGAGTTCAGCACGTTTGCTGAAATTCCACTTAACTTAATCCTATCCT
>NC_056517.1:1905311-1906517 GCF_014905685.2 Nematolebias whitei
ACCGGGAAACGTGCTATCTGGTTTCAAACAAGATAACTCCCCATCTTTTCTTTATTATCTTAGTTAACCCTAAGTATCCACTTTTCCTTCAAAAACTTTACTCCATCTCTATATATCTCTGCCAGTAAAGATAAGCTAAAGCCTGCAGACATTAATTTAAGATCTAAGGATATGTCTGTTGTTTCAAGCTGCAAGTGAGGAATCATGGCCGTATGACTTCTCATTGTAAAGCTCATTAATTAAGCTGTGTTATTGTAATCAATTATGTCAATCAATGTGTAAAATGTGTGATGTGTTTAAATCGTTTTGATAAATAAAAGACCTCACTGTTGTGGTGGGTCAGAAATTTAAACACGTCTTTGTCCACATTTAATCTTCTAGGCACAATATTACTTAGTCCAGAAAAATGAAAGAATCCGTTTAAATTAAGTATAATATTATGTACTTGAATTAGTCCAGATATTATAAAATGCAAGAGAGCACCCCTGAGCTAAATCCATCTCTAGGTACTCTCATTACACCCTGTAGGTGAACTGATGGCTGTCCAGACCATCTGGGATGATGTCCTTTCTGTGTTTTAGGACAATCTTCTCAAAGCACTTCATGATTGGAGTTAGAGCAACAGGGTGGTGATCATTAAGGCAGGTGAAAGCTGATTTATTTAGCACAGACACAATGATGGAGGATTTGAGGCACACCAGAACTGAAGTGAGCTGCGGAGACAGGTTGAAAATATCCAAGAACACTCCTGCCAGCTGGTCAGTGCAAACATTTACAGGTGCTGAGGTGTTATAGAGATAGGACAGCTGACACGGGACCATACAATGATGGTTTGACTCCCCGCCATGCCCACGTATTGGTGTCCCTAAGCAAGACATCTAATCCCTAATTACTCACCAGGTGCTTACATAGCTACCCACTGCTCCACCTGGGTATCTCAGGTGTGATGGGTTAAATGCAGAGAACTAATTTTGTCATTGTATGTTCCCATACAATGATGACAACAGATAACACTTTAGGCTCCCACATGATGCCTTGTCTGGTCCTGTAGCATTATTGGATTTAATTTTTTTCAGGGTAGAGCTCACCTGGTGTAGCTGCAGGATGAAAGGTGGATGTTGCTCCTCCAGCTAAGGTGAATGTACTGTCTCTCTGCGGTCAGATGTATCCAAGCATACAAAGAAGCTGTTTCAGGTGTCAGGGAGA
>NC_056517.1:1906617-1908591 GCF_014905685.2 Nematolebias whitei
AAACTAACAACTAGCTAAAGGAATAATGAAGTCACACTCAATAAGCCATGATGATATTTCCCATGGGCAGCACGGTGGCACAACTGGTAGAGCTGCTGCCTCTCAGCGAGCAGGTCCCTGGTTCAAACCCCGGTCCAGGGACCTTTCTGGGTGGAGTTTGCATGTTCTCTCCGTGCATGCGTGGGTTTTCTCCGGGTACTCCGGTTTCCTCCCACAGACCAAAAACATGCATGTTAGGCTGATTGGTAACTCTGAATTGTCCATAGGTGTGAGTGAGAGAGTGAATGGTTGTTTGTCTCGTTTGTCTCTATGTGTCCCTGTGATGGACTGGAGACCTGTCCAGGGTGTCCCCCGCCCCTCGCACAGTGATTGCTGGACATGGGCACCAGCGACCCCCGTGACCCAAAAATGGAATAAGCGGGTAAAGAAAATGGATGGATGGATAATTCCCATGACTTGCTTTATTGGTTGGTACATGAACTCTTTGAATCATGAGTGGAAAGGCATTGGGTTTCTCTCTGTCTGTGGGGTTATGCTGTATTATATTTTGGAGCCTGTAAGAGTATCGAATGCTAAAATAAATAGGCAAAAATAATGAATAAATAAAAAATAAAAAAGTCATTGCATGCTTGCATCGTCTTGGCAAATCAGTCATGCATTTTCCAATTACAGCGCCTAGAGTCGGCAACTCATTCACAATCACCAGAGCAGGGAAACCAAGAAGATTAGGACAAAAATGAAATGATACACAATCACATCTCTAACCAGACCATGACAGAACTAACTGATACACCCTGACTCTTCATAAGAATGGTGGAAATTAATACAGCATCTTTGAAACACAAAGTGAAAAACAAGCAAAAAATCTGAGGGCAACTGCGGTAGTTGTGATTTATCACATGGGATGTAGAGCAATTAGATGCAATTAACAATTTGCATTTTAATAACATTATTATCATCAGTTAAATGAATTCATTAGTCTTAATTAGTTTGGTATCAGTAGGACAAGTGCAGCTCCACAGTGTGTGATGACACTAATAGAAACCTGAGGATCGTAACTAAGCAGATAGGAGATGGAGTGCATGGGTGCAGGTGTACATGCAGGTATGCAGGAACACTGACTGCAAATTATAGTGTACACTCACTAAGTGCGTACAGTGAGAGTGCCTTTTGGGAGATTAAAGTTAAATTAACTCAATGCAGTTGTCCATGACTAAAGAAATATGAAAGACTGAGCTATGTAATAAACCCTTGTTACAAATTTGACTTCTTTACCAATATTGTACTGCATTCATTTAGTAGCAAATAGAGTATAGTTTTATAACTAATTCTTCAAGTTTATCTTAATCTTGGAAATAACAAGTTTACTCAAGAAAATGTCACTTCCATGTTCTGTTGATATTTTTAAAACCAGCACTGACGTTTCTCTCAACTTTTGGTATATATATATATGTATATATATATATATATATATATATATATACAGACTGTGATATAAATTAACAACACGTGTCACATGGCTTGGCATTAGCCTAATTCAACATGGTTTAGTCAACCTTATTCTAAACAATTTTGGCTAGAACAGTCATATTTGCAGTTATTGAGCTAAAGTTTGACATGGTAGTTGCTAAGTCGTTCTTAACACCTACCCCAAGCACTAATACAGTTTACTAGTTTTCCCAAAGCAGAAATCATGGCTGGACAGTACAATCCGCTCTCTACTTAAATCACGCTATGCTGTACTAGATGACAGGTTGGCTTATAGCAGGGCTCGGAACGAACTAAAGGGCATTCGGCTGGCTAAACACAGGTACAGAAAGCAAACTGAGGAGCACTTTACTGATGACAACCCAGGAAATATTTGGAGAGACATCAAAACTATAACAGACAACAAGAGTAATGATCAGCAGGTCAGCCATGATGCCACTCTCCCTGACACCTGAAACAGCTTCTTTGTATGCTTGGATACATCTG
>NC_056517.1:1908691-1909987 GCF_014905685.2 Nematolebias whitei
TCTCCCTGACACCTGAAACAGCTTCTTTGTATGCTTGGATACATCTGGCCGCAGAGAGACAGTACATTCACCTTAGCTGGAGGAGCAACATCCACCTTTCATCCTGCAGCTACACCAGGTGAGCTCTACCCTGAAAAATTTAAATCCAATAATGCTACAGGACCAGACAAGGCATCAGGTGGGAGCCTAAAGTGTTATCTGTTGTCATCATTGTATGGGAACATACAATGACAAAATTAGTTCTCTGCATTTAACCCATCACACCTGAGATACACCCAGGTGGAGCAGTGGGTAGCTATGTAAGCACCTGGTGAGTAATTAGGAATTAGATGTCTTGCTTAGGGACACCAAGACGTGGGCATGGCGGGGAGTCAAACCATCCAACCATATGGTCCCATGTCAGCTGTCCGATCTCTATAACACCTCAGCCCCTGTAAAGGTTTGCACTGACCAGCTGGCAGGAGTGTTCTTGGATATTTCCAACCTGTCTCTGCAGCTCACTTCAGTTCTGGTGTGCCTCAAATCCTCCATCATTGTGTCTGTGCTAAATAAATCAGCTTTCACCTGCCTTAATGATCACCACCCTGTTGCTCTAACTCCAATCATGAAGTGCTTTGAGAAGATTGTCCTAAAACACAGAAAGGACATCATCCCGGATGGTCTGGACAGCCATCAGTTCACCTACAGGGAGAACCAATCAACTGAGGATGCAGTCTCAATTTCACTTCACGCAGCATTGTTCTACTTGGAATATCCTAACAGCTGTCAAAATGCTATTTGTGGACTTCACCTCAGCTTTTAACACAGTCATGATGGAGAAGCTAGCACTGAAGCTTCAAGACCTGGGGCTGCCTGCATTACTGTGTGTCTGGATCAAGGACTTCCTCACCAACAGGCCTCAAATGGTAAGAATTGGAAACTGATCATCATAATCACTGCTCCTTAACACAGGCACACCACAGGGTTGTGTGCTTAGCCCAGTTCTCTTTACTCTGTTCACACATGACTGCAATTCCATCTTATCCCCAACCACAGTTGTGAAGTTTGCAGATGACACCACTATGGTGGGCTTCATATGGAACAGCATTGAGACTCACTACAGAGAGGAGATCCAGCACCTGACAAGATGATTTTCTAAAAACAGCCTTGCCCTGAACACCAGCAAGCCCAAGGAGATCATCGTGGATTACAGGAGAACCAGGAAGACTGAACATGCTCCTCCCCTCACACAAGGAGAGAAGGTGAAGCACGTGGACAACATCAGGTTCCTGGACTTCCACATCGGTTCCAGCCTGA
>NC_056517.1:1910087-1912273 GCF_014905685.2 Nematolebias whitei
ATATATAAGAGACCGTCCAAATGACCTGACTGAACTTTGTTGGATTTACTGTACACAGATTTGTTGTGTCAGTTAAAGTGGATTCTTTCAGGAAACAAAACAGAAAAAATATTCTTGAATGTTTTTACCTTTAGTTGCAACAAAACCAGAGTTTTACAGAAAGATTTGCCTGTTATTAGCTGTGCATGCTGCCAACTGTATGTAGCATGGCTGGACTGCAAAGCAGGATACTCAGCCTTGTTTGTCTTTTAGTTTGTTTCTTGGAGCTTTGTGCGTTCTCTGCTGACCTGAAACCACAAAGTCTCTACATAACAAACGTCATTTAAATCCTTTGTGCAACACAGATATTTTTTGGATGCATAATTATTTCCACAATTCATTTCAGTGTGTGGTAATTTAATTTTAGGCCAAACTAAATTATAGTCAATCACATTGCTACACTTTATTGACGTGAATGTCTGCTCTAACCTCTTCCAGCAGAGATAAACACAAAACCAGCCTACACATTCATAATTACTCATGCAGACACCACACACTGCACTGCAGCCAAGACAGATTGGACTGTAGATGTAGCTCCCTGGAGTAAAAATGTATTTATTTCTTTTTTGTGTGTGTGTGGCTATTTCAGGGTTTAGCTGAATCATCCCAGAGATTTAACTTCATACTGTGGATACGGATGTTTCATTTCAGCATGTAACCAGTAATTAATTGATGATAATCAGTCATGAGGATTAACTTGGCTTTCCTACTGAGTTCATTACACGCCAGGGAAACAGTGTTAACTTTAAAATGAATAGATGTCTTCACTGGACCATTAAAGTTGTTCTATTTGCATTTGAAATCCTCTGACAACATAGAGCAAGACTTGTGTGTCATCGGGGCACAAAAAGAACACATGATAACAGAAGTGTTACAAAAGCTGTGCTAACTAACGGTCGGTTCAAGGGTTCCACATCTTGTTTAGTACAAACAGGTAGCATGATGTCAATTTCATCATTTGCATTAACCCACAAAAGTCCACAGGTTCAATTTACAACCATATCAGAAATTATCAAATGCACTGATTTTGTTTGTCGGCCTACCTTCAATCCAGTGCCACTTTTCAATTAAAAGAGTCATAACTGACAGTTTTCACTATCTAGAACTGACCGTTTCTTGACAAACTGGAACATAAAAAATGAAGTTCATGCATTTCTTGAAGGAACATTTGTTGCTCAGTGCCTTTCATGCCAGAAATAAAAGCTAAGAGCTTGTGATGAGACCAGGCTTTTTGGTTCAAACACATAAATTACAATTATATGTGACCTAATGTGAAATTAACTAGAAAATCAAGATTCTTTATTGTCATTATGTGTTAGCACAACTAAATTTTGTTTGGTGCTCACAGCTAAATATTTACACACACATTTATACATATACACATATACATGTTTACATAATTTCTTGTGGGAGCAATAAAACTATCTTATCTTATCTTATACAGAATGATAAAGTCCATATAATTTAAAGAATTAACACGGCTTGACAAATTAGCAGGTTGTGTGGCTGTACTGCAAGACATTCAGCAGCAATTAGATGTCGACTTGATGTTGGTGTTATAACGTCCAGCAAAGTGCAAGTCCCAGAAGTCCCAGTCTTTAGGCGTGATTGAGTGAGTGCGCATGTACATGGGAGGTGTGAGTGCAAGTCTGCAGGTCAGGTGTTTGATGGTCAATTTACAAATGATCAGGGAGGGTGGTGAGAGCAACGGGGGTGATAGGTTTCACAGCCCTGGGGATGAAGCTGTGACTCGGTCTGCTTGTTTGCATTTAAATGTTCTAAACCTCTTTCCTTAAGGTAGAGGTACAAACAGTCCATGTCCAGGGTGTGTGGGGTCTGCAGTGATACACCTGCACAGAGACAGAGGACGCGCTCTAGTTCAAGTTTATTGTCTTTCGCATCACGTGTGTTACATGAGGTGGAATGAAATTGTGTACTCAAGGTCCCAGTTACATCCAAAAATAACAAAACTATAAACTATAAAAAAAAAAACAGTATATAAAGATCTAAGATATACACTAATATATACACAAACAAATTCCAAACGGTTCGCTAAAATTGGGCTTAATCTCATCAGGTGAGAGATGTTCAGAGACCAGGTCAGGCTGGAACCGATGTGGAAGTCCAGGAACCTGATGTTGTCCACG
>NC_056517.1:1912373-1914846 GCF_014905685.2 Nematolebias whitei
GAGTATCTTATTTTCATCAGTAGATTCTGTAACAAGGAGATAATAATAGGATTAGTGCAAAACACCTAAAGACACTCTCTAACATGACTGCAACTGTTGGAGACTAATTGGTGATTTAAAATTCTGACAAAGTTGACAAGTGTAAGTTCCAAGTATTGACTCCAAACCTGGAAAGCATGACCCACTGCAGACACAATGGCAGGTTGGGAGGGTGATATACCTGGCAGTTTTATATTTTATGCTAGCTTTCTTTAAACTATATTTTGAATTTAAGCTCTGCAGCTATTTTGGTTTAAATGTTCTGTAGCTTAAATCCTTATATTTGTGTTATTTTATAATTCAGAATAGTCTGTATAATAAGATGGACATTAAATGTGTGCACTGTTACACAAATTGTTTTCCCCACTATCTTTCTGTTGCATTGTCCAGCTATGTGGCCGTTTGTCTTCGATGTAACATGGAAGGAAATGTGCAGAGGTGAAGCCGTTTTAAATCAATCGGTAATCAAAGTCTTGAGCTTTGTGTCGAAACTCCTGCTGTGAGCCCTTCAAACAGTGCCTGAAGTGGCAGAATTGAAGAAGAACAGCGACAGAAGGTTAGATCAATGTTTCTTTTTTTATTAGGAGCAGATAATGGTAACGTTGCTTGTCTATTAGTCTGAGAAAGTTTTAAAATATAGAACTCATTCTTGAAGTGCATGATCACACACAATATGTATCACACAATACCTGGAGAACTCTAAAAAAACTAAACCAGGAGAAGTCAGTACAAAGTAGGTATTACTAGATGTTGTGTTGCATTTTTAATTACAAAATCTTTCAACTTAGTATTTAAGAAACCCCTCATAATCACAGCTGTTAAGAAAATGTTGTCACAGCTTGGCTGGCAATATTGTTGTAAAATTATAAATTGAAGTATTAAGAAATTGATATACCAAAACAAATTTCAATAGAATGCAGTTTCTAATATTTTCATATATTTATATAAAAAACATTTCCAGTGTTTAGTGTGTTCAAACTAATTAACTTTGATCAACAGCTAAAGCCAACAATTGTTCTGAAACATGCTTTTTAACAAAACATTAAAAATGTTACCAATAAGTTTTAACTAAAACTTTTAGTACCTAATAATTTTGAACAATTAGAGAGATATCTGCCACCAACAAGCCACATTTGAGCAAATCTGCATGTCTTGGTTGCCATTTATACTTTATTTAAAATCAGATGTTGCCCAGTACCAGTGCTGTGTTGATAATATTTCAGTTTCTTAAAAACATACATTTTTAGAAATAACAATTATGCTAGCATATTTATAAAACAAATATGTAGAAAATACTAATATACAGTAAATAAAGTTTATTTATTTGGCTTAAAGAGTCTTTATTTTTGCATTTTAGACTAAAAACATATGGTCAACATCAATTATGCATTCATATTTTTGGTAAAACTTTCTAGTGGCACTGAGGGAACCTGAAATGTCACTGCTGGAATGTTGGACATAAACGATCGTCCCATGTGGATACAGAAAAGAAAGACTGAATCTGTAAAGTACAATGTCTGTCTGCATGTTTTCATGTCCTGTAAAACCATGTATGTGTTGGTGTCCAGCTGCTGCTGACAGTGTAGGTGGACAGACTCATGATGTGGATCAGTAGTGACGATCTGTGCACAGAGGTCTTCTTGCTAAAAGCCTGCCTCTACAACCCTGGGAACACCTCTGTACCTTTCTTCCTAGATCAATAAAGAGCTTAACCAAGTATTTCACAGCGTGCTCCGGGGGGAGCCACAGCCACTGCACACACTCATAGGATCACAACAGCAGGTCTTCTTTAAAAACCCTCTCAACTTCCTCTTTAAAAGGATAATTGATACACAGCTGCGTGATTTCAATTTTTTTGTCAGCTCATTTAAATCATTATTACCATTGTGGAGCTTAGAAAGGAGGCAGTCCCTTTAAAATAAATAGATTTCACAAACAAATAAATTAAATTACGTTAGGAGAAATACAACAAAGAAGAAAAAACCATGCCAAATTGAGGTAAAAATCCCCTCAGGTATTTTTGTTCTGTTTGAACTTTTTTGTTGTTGCACCAAGAACCTTTTATGACAAACACTGAATATATTGTACCTGTAATGACAGCAGCTTGGAGATTCTGAAAGTACAAATGCCATAAAGTCCTTCAGCAGAGCTGAACCTGGAAGAGCAATGCAAGCTAGTCACAAGATTTCTCTTTTAACTAGCAGGCTATAAATTGGATGAGTAAATTACTCCTGAGAGCTGATAGTTGCTACTTAATGCACTGCTAAAGATGAAGCAGAAAGCCAATTTGTGAATTTCTCTCACCGACTGATGACTGGATTCCACTCCCAATCTGAATGACCCGAGGTATCTGAAACAATTCATACAAACTGTACATACATACATACATACATACATACATACATACATACATACATACATACATACATACATA
>NC_056517.1:1914946-1920571 GCF_014905685.2 Nematolebias whitei
CATACATACATACATACATACATACATACATACATACATACATACATACATACATACATACATACATACATACATACATACATACATACATACATACATACATACATACATACATACATACATACATACATACACACATACATACATACATACATACATACATATATACATACAATCATACATACATACATATATACATATATACAATCATACATACATACATACGTACATATGTACATACATACATACACATACATACATACATACATACATACATACACATATACATTCATACATATATACATACATACACACATACAGACATATATACATACATTCATACATACATATATACATACATACATACATATATACACACATGCATACATACACACATGCATATATATTAGGGATGCACAATATTATCGGCATGGTAATGTTATCGGCCGATGTTAGCGATAAAGTTAAATATCGACCATCGGTCATTCCATCAAAATAACTCACCGATATAAAAGGTGCAGGTTTTTATAAATATTATATATTTATTCATTTTCAGTCCCCTTTTTGGCATCTGCATTTGGTAGCAGGCCAAACTGACAAAGACCATGCAGAATAATGATGAATTTTAATTCCACAGCAGAGACAGTTACAGTATGTAGTCTCTGTAAGTAGGTCTAGGGGAAAAAATATTGGTATTGGTATCAGTTATCGGCTAAATAAGTTTTAACATATTGGTATATCGGATAAAAATCCAATATCCATCCATCCATTATCTTTACCCGCTTATTTCATTTTGGGTCACGGGGGTCGCCGGTGCCCATGTCCAGCAATCACTGTGCGAGGGGCGGGGTACACCCTGGACGGGTCGCAAGTCCATCACAGGGACACATAGAGACAAACAACCATTCTCACTCACACCTAGGGACAATTTAGAGTTACCAATCGACCTAACATTCATGTTTTTGGTCTGTGAGAGGAAACCGGAGTACCCGGAGAAAACCCACGCATGCACGGAGAGAACATGCAAACTCCACCCAGAAAGGTCCCCGGACCGGGGTTTGAACCAAGGACCTGCTCGCATATATATACATATATATATATATATATATATATATATATATATATATATATATATATATATATATATAAAACTAAGGGTGGCAACAATGGCAGGCAAATTAGCGAGTTAGCTGACATGATACAGAGAAGGAAGGTAGATCTTTCATGTGCAGCAAGGCTCCCAGCATTGGAGCAGGGTTTAAACTGTTTTTGGATAAAAAGAGAAATGGAGTAGGGGTGCTCCTGAAGGAGAAGTTACAAAAGAATGTATTAGAAGTGAGAAGACAGGGTGATTTGTCTTAAAGTAAAAGCAGAATGCCTGATGCTAAATGTTGTCAGTTGTTTATACTTCACAGATTGGATGTGACGTAGAGGAAAGAGAAAACTTGGAAACATCTGGATGAAGTGATAGAGAGTATTCCCAGGGAGGAGAGAGTGGTGATCAGAGCAGACCTGAATGGACATGTTGGTGAAGGAAACAGAGGAGATGAGGAAGTGATGGGTAGGTTTGGTGTCAAGGAAAGAAACCAGGAAGGACTTTTACGTTTAATTGTTGAATGTAACTGGGACCCCATGTACACAATTTTGTTCCACCGCATGTACCACATGTGGTGCGAATGACAAATAAAAAAACTCTGAGTCTGACTCAACACCATTGCTGTCAGAATAATTTGTAGCATGTGTATGTGTGTGTGTGTGTGGGGGGGGGGGGACACTGGTGGGAGTGTCTGAGGGTCCTCCCCCAGAACATTTTGTATAAAGTAGATGATATTTCTTTCATTCTGGTGCATGACAGACAGACAGACAGGTAGGCAGGCAGACAGACAGGCAGGCAGGTAGGTATGTAGTAGGAATCTGCATAAAATTCATCTCACGATATGTATTGTGAAGGGTGGTGATAACGATATATAACAGGATATGTTTTTGGTATAAAAGTTGCAATAGGAATGAAAAAAAGCATACGGTGTCCTGTTGCCATCATTTATTTTGAATTAAGAAAATTCCACTACTAAGTCCAGAAAGTTTTTAAATAATAAACAAATCAAGTATTAGGCTTCTTTCTTGTAGTGCAAAACAGTGCAAATGATATCAAATGTAGTTTTAGCCATATGTTTTAAACTAAAGAATGTGTTGTAAACTCTTAACAGTTTCCAGTATTCTCACTTAACAAATACCATACTATACCAATTTATTTATAGAGCACTTAAAACAGCAACAAGGCCAACCAAAGTGCTGTACAATAGAAACAAACAAGCACAGCAAATGAACAGCAACAGAGCAGCAACTGAAACACTTCACCTCCAAACCTCTAGTGGGCGCCTCCTTCTGCTTTAATGGAGCTGACACAAAATGAGTCTGTGGCTTTGACCAGAGGGTCTCGCAGTAAAAATCACACAACGTTCTGTTCACAGATCAGAGAGCAGGTTTCTCTAAAGATGACCAACGCTGACTTTAACTTTTGACGGAACCCCCCCCCCCAAACTTTCGACGGAACACAGCGTTTTGTGCATGCGTCCGAATACGGCAACACTACGGCAAGCCGGCTGTAGTTAGCTTGTAGCTTCGCTACTTAGCTCTTGAAAAAAAGACTTGAACACCACTTAACCACAGTTTTCAACTAAAAAATGTAACGATTAAACGAACAACTCTGATTTTACATCAGACACAGCATTACTGCGGTTAGCCGGTAGAAGACAGATCTCTATTGTAGGCTAAATTTCCATCATTTCTACCATGTACCATTTATATTGCGCATTCCTAGTAGGTAGGTAGGTAGGTAGATAGAAGAAACAAATTAATATTTTTTAAATGTGAGTGGGAAGCGTCTCTTTCACATAAAATTAAGGCAACACCTATGATTAACAGTTATGTAACCCTAACCCTAACCCTAACCCTAAGTGGCAGAAATGAAGACGCTGATGTTCTCCTTAGGAGTGACAAGGATGGATGAGATTAGGAATGAGGTACAGTACAGGTTGAACAACTGGGAGATAAAGTTAGAGAGGCCAGACTGAGATGGTTTGGACATGTCCAGAGGAGAGACAGAGGGTATATTGGTAGAATGATGTTAGAAATGCAACTGCCAGGAAAAGGTGAGATGGAGGCGGATGACCTTCTGTGCATTATCTGAAGTGGCAAAAACTGAAAAATAAATAAATAAATAAATAAAACATGATTCTATTCATATAGCCCTGTGATGGACTTGCGACCTGTCCAGGGTGTCCCCCTCTTCTTGCACAGTGATGGCTGGATATGGGCACCAGTGACTCCTGCGATTCAAAAATGAAGTGGGTAAAGATAATGGATGGATGGGTATATAAAACTCCCCCCCAGTTTTTTTCTGAGGGCTAATCTTCTGTCAAGACATTAGCTTTAATCCTTCATATCTAAATGCACCTCTAATGAGATCTGGTCCTCTTTCTCACCTTTAATAATAAGGTTATTTGAAACGGATCCCCAGGCTCTCACACACTGCAAATTAAAAGCCTTTTCACTGAAGTCTGCTATATTAACCTGCCACATTTGTTTCACATGCTAACTATCTGTTTCTAGAAGTAAACAAAAAAAGAAATAAAATAAAATACATTAGAGCTTCTATAATTGATGCTTATGCTTTAGTAGATCCTAATTACTTTGAAAACTGAATTGGTTGTAATAATTTTCCCATTTGTAGTTCATTTTATTCCTAGGAATTCCCTGTGAGATTCATTGAGTATAATAATCCAGATAAATGGCAGTTAACTGTGTGTGACTTGATTTTGCAGCCCTTAGGGTGAGGCAAAAGTGACACGGCTTAGACAAAGGGGGAGGCAGACAATGACAAAGGACAAAGGAAAGGAAAAGTTGATGAAGGAGGAACTTAAGAAGTTGTCCAAGTACAAAGTGATTTCTTATCTCTAATCTATAAATGGCCAGGTTAGCCAATTAGTAGATGATTTAAAGTGGAGTCCTCTTGACCCTGAAGACAGTTCATAATCACTGCAAAAATCACTAAAAGGCCACGTGAAGCAAATGAATTGCTAACAAGCTCTTATTCCTCTCCCATTACAGCTGGCCACAGCCTCGCTATAAAGGCTCTCTTCAGGCCGAGTGAGTGCTCAACAAAGCTGCTGCCTTTACTTGCAGGGGAGCGCGCCTTCGGTTGTGCTCTGAAAGTCCAATTTATAATCTATCTGACAACTTCCCCCACAGCCGCTGCAAAAAAAGCATCACTCATAGCAGCCTTGCTTTGCATATTGCAAGTCAAAAGCGTTTAATGGTGAGATGTAACTTCTCCCTTTTCCCATTGATCATGTGGCAGGCTGCGACTCCCATGAGCTGCGTGCATTAAGGCCAGTGACAAGCGGAAAACATTACAAATGAGCTTTAGCAAATTTGCAAGGCAGCGTCACCACTTTGATATATAGATAAGTGAATGCTGGCTTTTTTTTACCTCCTCCTCCTTCTTTTCGATAGCCCGTTTGGCTCTCTCCAGTTAGTGTTTCCCAATCCCATCTATCTCTACCGCCCTGTCTCACCACCCCACTACTTCCTCGCCCGCTGCTGGATTAAACATAACTGATGCCTGTGTAAAGTCCCCGTGATGAACGCATCGCCGTTCTGATGAGGCTGGGGCTGAGCAAGTCATAAATCATGCCCTTGAGAGTCAGACAGTGGGGATGAAATTGTACTATGATAAATATTGAGAGGTGGAATGAGCAATAGTTTTGTCACAAAACGGAGGCGCCCACATCCCCGAGCTTTGCCACAAAATGGGGCTTTGGGACTGAGCCAGGGTTGGAAACGAGCACAGAACTGTAATTCATGCAGCCATGCCGAGGTGGCTGTTTGAAGCAACATGCATTTGTGATATAAAACAGTGAGTGACAAATCTCTATCCAAGCTACGCAACTTCTTTTTTCCACCGCTCTGCCAGTTGTGGGAGACACATAATTGAGAGAGAACATGCAAACAAAAGCTAATGATTTTCCACCCACTACATGTCTTTCCCTGAGGCTGTTGTCTGCCAGACTGTACTTGTTCATATTTTACACAGCATGGCTCAGGGTCTCCTGACCCCTGTTGCAACATTTGAAGTAGAGTGAGTTAAAATGTCTTTTTCCCCAAGCATGGATTCAATCACTGTTTTCTTCCATCAGTGATTTCATCCTTGCTCTTATAGGGCTGAAATCATTGCACACACCTTTCTTATTCAACCTCAGATAAAAACTTAATGCAGTCAGTGGGGAATTAAATGATAATGTAGAAAACTGTCATGTATGAGAAATATGAGAAACAATGGCTAATGCAAGTTACATGTCTCCAAAGTTTCTTTAATTCTGTTGTTTCACATTTATGATTGTTAACTGGTGTCCCCTGAGTCATATCCAGACCAAAAATATACATTCCATCTGGCCTGCAATGTCCCAAATGATTGATCAAAGAACGTAGCATTCCTTGAAACAATACTTTACCTGACAGATTTCATGCCAGAGTTTTAAAATAAAATAATTCTATGTTAAGAAACAACAGTTGTGGAATAATGTTTGGTACTTTCTCACGAGCTATTATGGATCAGATGTGATT
>NC_056517.1:1920671-1921878 GCF_014905685.2 Nematolebias whitei
ACACACAGACAGTAGTGCAGTCTCTGCTCTACTTGTACAGCTGATTTTACCTTGACATTTTGCCACTTAGATAATGTTGTGTCAGCTGAAACTCTCACACTTCTGACTTCTGCAAAAGGATGGCAGAAACCTGCTGACAAAACTAGATGTTCACAGAAAGCCTGTGTGAAAGCCTGTAGCTGTACCTAATGGACAGGCAGGAAGCAAAGTAGCTCTGGACAAGCCATGTGTTAAAAAATGGTTCTGAAATCTGAACACCAGGCTCCATGCTTATTTTGTCGACTTGAGACAACACGGAGTATAAGAGTCACTGAGGCTGGATTCTTCAGTCAGCACGTTGTCAGTGTCACTACAGAAGGCTCCATCCACACGTGCTTTTAAAATGTCTACATCTGTGTATAGAGTAGAAAAAGACACTGAGGGTAACGATAGGAAACATATCACCTCATGTAAAAAAGCAGATTGAGTATTCAGAACATTTTCTGTTACAAATTACTAGTGCTTAAAAGTATATGCAAATTTAAATCTTTACATTAAACTGAAACAGTATTTTATTGTATTTAAAGTAGCTTGTGCACATCTCATTTGCAAAACGAATTAATTTATAAAAAGTTGTGTTCTGCAAAATAAGTGTAAAAATGATTTAGAAAAAGTGTTCGTTATACTGTATTACATAATATAATGTAATATTAAATATATTGTGAAAGGCATCTAAGCCTGTATGGTTAACATATACTTAACTGAACTTTAGGTGAAATAGTTTTGAAGCTGATTCAAAGCTTGACATATGCAGTTCTAAATGATCAAAATAAAACATACTATACTAACACTAATGTTGCTTAAAAAGTTTTTTTTTAATGGCATTAACCTGTAGTTTGTGTCTGGAGGTTTTAGCTGAGTAAAAAAAATGCTAATTTATGGGTGGTGGGACACTTTCAGATGACAGTCAGGTGAAATAAATGTCAAGAATAAATGACAACCAACCTATTAACTTGCAAACCTCACGATGTCCACCACAGCTAATCAGCCATAGTCAACTCAAAAATGTCTATACTGTGCTTCAATCAATATACAGACACTAAGCTCACCTTTGGTGTGAGACTACCTGAAAGTCTAAAGAGTGAACACTGCACCTTGCATGACATCTTTGCAAATTTACGTAACAGACATGTCTGTAACATGTTGCATAATGTCTGTTAGCAAAATA
>NC_056517.1:1921978-1926147 GCF_014905685.2 Nematolebias whitei
AAAGTTTGAACATGGAAAATTACAAAGTTTGAACATGGAAAATTACACATACATTTGACCAGAACAATCAAAAACTGTTTTGTCATGAAACAGGCTATACAATATAAAGGTATGCAGTTAGTCATTGTAAGGAATAAATAAAGAAATAAATAAAGCAAGAAATAATTATATTTGGAATATATTTTGATGGAAACTAAGGGAACCATTTACTAGGGTGCATAAGTCAGGAGCTGAAGTGCCAATGGTATGGTGTGAGACCACCTATATCATCTGAAACTGTCAATTCTACAAAATACAATATATTTTCTTTCTTTCTAAATGGTATTCATGTAGTGACAGAGCTGTGTGACTTCACTTTAAGAAAAACAACAATAATAAAAAGACCTGAACGGTGCTGGATGCTCAAACAGCCCCTAAGACATTGTGGTAACTGTTTCCTCTCTATTGTTGGCAACTAGAAATCTAGGGCTTCTGACCTCATACAAAGAAAATGGAAGAAAATGCCACTGGAGGATTTACAACTGCAATAGGTCTTTTCAAGCCAGACTTCCAATTGTGTTTTCTGATTTTTTCCATACAGAAAACTTGCACAAGAACCACAGAATTGTTTTGATAGTCAGAAAAAAAAATCCACTAAAGTACCACTTATATCCAATGACAGCTTGAGTCAGACGTAAAGCATGTTTATAGATTAGCTTTTTGGTTTGTTGCTGTCATTATTACCTACTCAGATTGTTGCCCAATTGTATACGAAATTGTTTATTAATTTCCTTTTCTAATACAAAAGAGTGCTGCTCTATTTTTATTTTTTTCATTTATCCTTTATTTATCCAGGTAGTCTCATTGAGCCACGAGAACTCATTTTCAAGAGAGACCTGTTTAGGGAGCAGATGGGGGTTAGGGGCCTTGCTCATGGGCCCAGAGTGCGGTGAGTGAGGATGGGGACAAGTGTGGGTGCTTCACCTACCCCACCCACGATTTTGATGTTGTCGGGGTTGGGGCGTGAACCGGTGATCTTCGGATCACAGGCCCACCTCTCTAACCTCTGCGCCACCACTCCCCCTAAATAAATACTTGTTGAGAAATTGTTCAACATTTAATGGTAATTCATCCTTTTCTGCTTATCTTTATAAAAGCAGTTACAGAGGTACCAAGCCCCAAAGACCCTTTCCTTTTTATACTAGGGGATCCTACGATGTCCCTAGCAGATGGTATATCCTTCCATGTCAGCATCTTCTCCCAGCGGGATATGCTAGGAAAAAGAAGAAAAGAAGAAAGAAAGAAAATAAATTAAAAAAACTATTGAGGGAGGCATTTTATTCTTATGCCCCAAAACATCTCTTCTGTTCCCTTTTGATGCAGGGGAGCAGTGGCACTTTTACAAGTTCCCCATGGATGGCAAAGCTCCTTGCCTTATTGCTAAGGATGAGGTAACCCTAGGAAGCTAAACCCATCTGCTTGTACTCAAGATGTCATTCTTTTGGTCATGCTCCATATCTTGTGACCATAGGTGAGGGTTAGAATTTATATGGACCAGTAAATAAAGAGCTTTGCCTTTTAGCTCAGCTCCTTTATCGCAACAGACCAGAGCAACATCCTAATCATTGCAAAGCACTGATCTATTGAGCCATTTCCCACTGCCATTACTGGTGACACCCAAGTACATGAACTCTTCTGCTTGAGACAAAACTTCATCCCCAGCCTAAACAGAGGATTAAGTTTTTTTCATTATTATTTTTGGACGGAAAATGTGCAATACATGTTTAAGATGTAGAACAATGCAGCCTGTGCCCTTAAATGTATGTAAATCAAATGTTAATTCAACTTATAACAATACATCAACTTAATGACTGCAAATTTAGACTTTATTTTAGACTTTTTAAAATAATTTTATTACATGTACATTACATTTATTACATTACATGACAATTATTGTGGACATAATTTCACTCCACCACAGGTACCACATGAGGTGCGAATGACAATAAAGAAACTTTGACTGACTCTGATGATTTAAAATTCCATATTACTGTTTTTTAAGTGTAAAAATTGTTTATTACAATGTTTTGTAGAGGATTCTGGCCTAAACCTTGATTCGATGTTATGAAGAAATGTTTGTAGTTTGTTTTTTATAATTTCAGTGCTGTAAAAAAAAAAGCATTAAACTTTAGGAGGCTTAATTTGCCATTTTTCTGGACATGCCAAGCGACATGTTTATGAAGCGTGATGATTGTCTTTTAATTCAAGGATTTTGTGTAGACAGATGAGGTTCAAGCACCTCCAAACTGCAGCTTGTTATGTTTGCTCCAACTTGTTCTTACAGAAGCTCATAAATGTCTGCTTGTGCAACCTGCCCATCATCAGTACACAGAACAAAGCCAAACCAGCTGAGGAGCTTCAGTGGGTGAACATCCACACACAAACTAGTATTCATGTCTTTACATCAATTATTTAACACTTGATGATATGTGATGTGGTATTTCTGTCTGGATTTGGCAGTAGCCATAAAGCTAGTCAAGGGAAAGAAAAACACTATCTTACTGTAAATATTAAGCATATTTAAGAGCATGGAAAGCAATTACACAGAGGCTGAAATTTAACTCTAATGAGCATTGAGACAAATGAGAACATCACAAGGATACTTCTCATAAAGGCTTAACAACCTGTTTTAACTGCAACAAGCATATTTTGTCAACAAGAATGACGTTGCATGTTTGTGCTTAGGAGAAAAGATAGCTGGACAATTTCTCCAAGTGACAGCATGTCTCCTGAGCACAGCACTTAAGGTGGTATTTTACTCACCACTGGAGCAATCATAGAGCAAGACATCTAGTTTTTTTTTCCTGACAAAGGAGTCTTATTACCCTTCTGTAATTGGAAAGCCTAGCAAGGCGGGTGCGCCACATCATGATTCCATTTACAATATTTACAACTCAATAAACATTTCATTTCATCCTCTGTCCTTCATGCCTGCAAATTTCAGATAACACAGAGGTTAAATAGAACACTACATATAAATTGGCTTAAAGCAGAGCATATGTATGTGAAGGACTGAAATATCCCTTTGAGAATAGCACTACTTTACTTTGGTATTATTGCCGTATTATATTGTGTGGGAGGCTTGAATTAGCCCAGAAATCAAGCGTGAGATACAATCAGACTTTTTCGAAGGTCTACAGTTGGAACTCCTGCAGAGTTGCTGAAGTATCTGGGGATTGCTGATTTGCTGACACAGGACATGTGCTGAATGGGTTTTGTCCTACAAAGATTGGTGGCACTGGCTCCTCTCTGATACATCTGACGAATGGTGAGCTGTGGGGCTGAGAAAATGTAATGGCGTAAAAGCTGAACTAGAAACACAAAGCTTCGACATCCATCCATCCCATCCATCCCATTCATCTACTTCTGCTTATCCCTAATTGGGTTGCCGAGACAACAGGTCCAGGAGAGAAACCCAGACATTCTTCTCCCCACGGACACTTTTCAGCTCGTTCTGGAGGACCCCAAGTCATTCCCAGGCCAGAGAAGATGACATTCCCTCCAGTGACTTCTGGGTCTTTCTCATGGCCTCCTACCAGTGGGACATGCCTGGAAAACTTCTAAAGAAAGGTCCTTGGGGCATCTTAATCAGATGCCTGAACCACTTGTACTGACTGTTTTCAGTGCAGAGGAGCAGTGGCTCTAGTTCGAACTCCCCCTGGATCAAGGAGCTCTTCATCCTATCTCAAGGATTCAAGGTTTCTTATTGTCATTCACATTGCATGTGGTACATGAGGTGGAATGAAAGTCTGTACACAGAGTCCCAGTTACATCCAACAATAGCAAAAGTATAAAGTGTTAAAAGAAACAATAAATAATGATCTAAGATATAAACTGATATACGCTAAACTAACACCTAACGGTACACTAACAGATCAAAGATATAAACTAGTCACTAATAGTGCAAAACAATACACCAAACAACAGCAGCACAATTCTAACAGGTTCGGTTGACTATAATTTACATGCTTAATGCGAGCGGGGTTGGGTGCAGAACCATCCCCCAAACTAGCATAAACTAGGATTTATTAAAAGCATGCAACAAAAATACAGAGACAAGGTGCCAAAAGAGAAAAATGAATACATCTACAGCAACAGCACGGCCATATTAGCAGAGTGGTTCTGATGAC
>NC_056517.1:1926247-1927943 GCF_014905685.2 Nematolebias whitei
ATTGTGGTCAGTTTGTCCTCCAGCAGTCTAAGCCTATAGCAGCATAACTAAGGGACAGCTCAGGAAACCCAGGCCGACCCTAACTATAGGATTTAGCAAAAAGGAAAGTCTTAGGGTGCATTCACACTAGCGCTGTTTAGTCCGCTTTAATCGAACTCTAGCTCGTTTTCATAGAAAGTCTGGTTCGTTTAGGGAGGTGTGAATGCGCCATCGAACTCTGTCATGGAACAAAAAGGCGAACTCTGGCCCGGGCTAAAGCCTAGGTCTCGGTCCGGTAGAAGCGAACTCCAGCGCGGTTCGAGTACAATGTGAATGTAAACAGACCGGACCCGCTCCACAGGACAAACAAACACTAATTTCTCTGTCCTTATATGGAGCCGTCAGCTGCCTTTTGTGGAAAACAATATTCTCCATGGTCTTCTGTCTCATCTTTTGCTCATGCTAAGTCCATTTTTGAAAAATGACAAAAAATAACTCCTAAAACTGCTAAAACTTGATGCCACTTCATTTTTATTTTTATTTACAGAAGAAGAAGAAGACGTGTCTTCAGGAGTTTTTGTGTCGTTTCTTTCAGTAGTTCTTGATGCAGCGCCCCCACAGGCGAGCGGGGGAACAGGTTGGTTCAACAGGTTGACTCGACTGCACAGTGCAGTGTGAATGCAAACGCACCAGCTCAAATGTAAACAAAATGTCATGAATATTGGTCCCGAACCGAGTCTACCGGACTATCTGGTGTGAAAACGACCTTAAGCCTAGTTTTAAAACTGGATAATGTGTCAGCCTCACGGACAGAGATTGGAAGTTCTCACCGGAGGACATTGACTGATTACAGTGACCTCGAGAGCATCTATAAGCGTTGTTGACCGCTCTCGTCTCTGATTGCAGAATGTCTACGTAAATATGTGCTTGTTTGTGCAAGGTGTTTTTTCAATATTAGGGGTTTTTCTCAGCCAAGAAAAAAGTCTGATAGGAATTTTTTTCACCTCCAACTCCTACATGTGTCCAGTTAACCACTGTTTTTGTCTGTCCAAGCAGGTCTCACTTGTAAATGAGTCTTCGAGGCTCAATGTGA
Source organism: Nematolebias whitei (assembly GCF_014905685.2). NCBI lineage: Eukaryota > Metazoa > Chordata > Actinopteri > Cyprinodontiformes > Rivulidae > Nematolebias > Nematolebias whitei. Next base: position 1,927,320 of record NC_056517.1, read on the forward strand.
TTTATCTGTTTAAATAAAGGTTGAATGAATAAATGAATGAATGGTTCCACAAGAGAGGAGCCTGATAACTAATAGATCTGCCTCCCATTCTGTTTTTGTAAATTCTAGGAACCACGAGTAAACCTGCAGTCTAGGAGCGAAGTGCTCTGTTAGGAAAATATGGAGCAATAAGATCTGTAATATAAGATGGAGCCAGGTTGTTGAGAGCTTTGTAGGTTAGAAGTAAGAGTTTGAATTCTATTCTGGACTTGACAGGGAGCCAATGGAGAGAAGCTAAAACTGGAGAAATATGATCTCTCCTACTAACTCCGGTTAAGACTCTGGCAGCAGCATTTTGGATCAACTGAAGACATTTTAATGAAGTATTTGGACATCCAGATAATAAACCATTGCAATAGTCCAGTCTAGACGTGACAAATGCATGGACCAGTTTTTCTGCATCATTTTTAGATCAGATGTTTCTAATTTTAGTGATATTACGCAGATGGAAGAAGGTGGTTCTAGTATCATTTTTAATGTGGGGGATAAAAGACATGTCCTGATCAAAAATAACACCAAGATTTTTAACATTAGAGCTGGAGGACAGATTAATGCCATCTAAGGAGGGAGAAAGACTGAAAAATT
>NC_056517.1:1928043-1929434 GCF_014905685.2 Nematolebias whitei
TTCTGCAATCAGAGACGAGAGCGGTCAACAACGCTTATAGATGCTCTTGAGGTCACTGTAATCAGTCAATGTCCTCCGGTGAGAACTTCCAATCTCTGTCTGTGAGGCTGACACATTATTCAGTTTTAAAACTAGGCTTAAGGTCGTTTTCACACCAGATAGTCCGGTAGACTCGGTTTGGTTCGGCCTGGGTTTCCTGAGCTGTCCCTTAGTTATGCTGCTATAGGCTTAGACTGCTGGAGGACAAACTGACCACAATTTTCACTCTACTACTGTCTTTACTTACTCTGCTCAACCTGTTTTTTATTTGTAATTATTTTTTATATCCTTAACATGTGTTTTTTTGTCTTTCAGATAAACCTGGACCTACATCTGAACCTACCATTTTGTGTTCGTCTGTCTCTCCTTCCTGTCCTCTCAACCAGCCGGTCAAAGCAGATGGCCGCTTGTCCTGAGCCTGGTTCTGCTGGAGATTTCTTCCTTTTAAAAGGGAGTTTTTCTTTCCACTGTTGCCACTGTGCTTGCTCAGGATGGGAGACTGCAACAAAGCCAAGATTCAACTTGTGTGCTGGATTTCTTAGATAGAGAACTTTACTAATTGGCTTTTATGTATGTGAATGTTTCTGTAAGTGCCCTGAGACAACTTTGTTGTGATTTGGCACTATATAAATAAACGGAATTGAATTGAATCCAAACCTCATGTACATAGATGAGGGTCGGAATGTAGACAGACCAGTAAATGGAGAGCTTTGCATTTTGACTTTGTTCTTTCTTCACCATGACAAACTGAAACAATACCCTCATTACTAAGGATGAGGCTCCAACCTGTTGATCCATCTCCCACTCCATCCTACCATCAATCATGAACAAAACACCCAGATACTTGAACTCCTCCACCTGAGGCAAATGCTGTCCCCTGACCTGGAGGGGGCGTTACACCTGTTTCCGGTCGAGAACCATGGCCTCAGATCTTGAGGAAATGACTCTCATCCCAGCTGCTTCAAACTTGGCTGTGAACCATCCCAGTGCATGTTGAAAGTCTTGACCTGAAGTTGCCAACAGGACCATATCATCCACATAAAGCAGAGATGAAACCCTGAGATTCCCAAACTAAACACCCTCTTCTCCATGGCTGTGTTTCAAGATCCTTTCCATGAACACCACAAATGACATCAAAGACAAGGGATAGTCCCGGTGGAGTCCAACCCACACTAGGAACAAGCTCGACTTTGTGCCAATAATGCGTACACAGCTCCTGCTTTAGTTATAAAGGGACTGGATAGCTCTTAAAAGCAACCCAGGCACCCCATACTACCACAGCACCCCCCATAGAATCCCACAAGTAATACATTCATAAGCCTTCTCCAGGTCCAGAAAACACATGCAGACTG
>NC_056517.1:1929534-1931028 GCF_014905685.2 Nematolebias whitei
AGTCCATTACCATGACAGAGTACACAGAGATTGTCAAATAGCAACTCATGATGTCAAGGAGACAAGGGTGGATGAGCTTCACTCCATGATGCTGAAGGCTCTGGATGCTGTGGGGCTGTCATGGTTGACACATTTATTCAATGTTGCATGGAGGACTAGGACAACAACTGTGAATCATCTGATGGTTCACAATTTTAAAAAGGGGGACCAGAGAGTGTTTTATTATGGAATCGCACTTCTTGCCATCCCCGGGAATGTTTACTCCAGGGTGATAGAAGGGAGACTCTGACTGATTGTTGAATCTCTGATTCGGGAGAAGCAATATGTCTCTTGTCCTGGTCATGAAACAGTGGACCAAATCTTCACCTTTGCAGAGTTGCTAAATGGATCTTTGGAGTTTGCCTCTCCAGTCTGCATGTGTTTTCTGGACCTGGAGAAGGCTTATGAATGTATTCCTTGTGGAATTCAGTGGGGGGTGCTGTGGTAGTATGGGGTGCCTGGGTTGCTTTTAAGAGCTATCCAGTCCCTTTATAACCAAAGCAGGAGCTGTGTACACATTATTGGCACAAAGTCGAGCTTGTTCCTAGTGTGGGTTGGACTCCACCGGGACTATCCCTTGTCTTTGATGTCATTTGTGGTGTTCATGGAAAGGATCTTGAAATACAACCATGGAGAAGAGGGTGTCTGGTTTGGGAATCTCAGGGTTTCATTTCTGCTTTATGTGAATGATATGGTCCTGTTGGCAACTTCAGGTCAAGACTTTCAACGTGCACTGGGATGGTTCACAGCCAAGTTTGAAGCAGCCGGGATGAGAGTCATTTCCTCAAGATCTGAGGCCATGGTTCTTGACCGGAAACAGGTGTAACGCCCCCTCCAGGTCAGGGGAGAGCATTTGCCTCAGGTGGAGGAGTTCAAGTATCTGGGTGTCTTGTTCATGATTGATGGTAGGATGGAGTGGGAGATGGATCAACAGGTTGGAGCGTCATCCTTAGTAATGAGAGTATTGTTTCAATTTGTCATAGTGAAGAAAGAACAAAGTCAAAATGCAAAGCTCTCGATTTACTGGTCTGTCTACATTCCGACCCTCATCTATGTACATGAGGTTTGGATTCAATTCAATTTCGTTTATTTATATAGTGCCAAATCACAACAAAGTTGTCTCAGGGCACTTTACAGAAACATTCACATACATAAAAGCCAATTAGTAAAGTTCTCTATCTAAGAAATCCAGCACACAAGTTGAATCTTGGCTTCGTTGCAGTCTCCCATCCTGAGCAAGCACAGTGGCAACAGTGGAAAGAAAAACTCCCTTTTAAAAGGAAGAAACCTCCAGCAGAACCAGGCTCAGGACAAGCGGCCATCTGCTTTGACCGGCTGGTTGAGAGGACAGGAAGGAGAGACAGATGAACACAGAATGGTAGGTCCAGATGTAGGTCCAGGTGTATCTGAAAGACAAAAAACACATGTTAAGGATAGAAAAAATAATTACAAATA
>NC_056517.1:1931128-1934284 GCF_014905685.2 Nematolebias whitei
TCTACAGTCCTTCTGGTCCCCCTATACCTGTCAGCTGCTTCAGGAGTTCTCCAGGACAGCTAAGTCCCAAAGTCTGTCTTCTTCAGTTTGATGGCCTCTATCATCACTTGTGTCCACCAGCAGGTCCATTGGTTGCTGCCTCGGCAGGCACCAATGACCTTCAGGCCACAGTTCCTATAAGCTGCATCTGCACTAGAGGCTCTGAACATGGCTCATTCAGATTTCATGTCTCTGACCTTCCCTGGGACATATGAAAAACTCTCCCAGAGGTGTGAGTTGAAGATTGCATGGACAGGAGGCTCCATCAGATGTTCCCAGTTCACCCTGACTATATGTTTGGGATTACTAGGTCTGTTCGGAAGCCTCCCCCACCATTGGCTCCACCTCACCACCAGGTGGTGATCAGTTGACAGTTCTACCCCTCTCTTCACCCAAGTGTCCAAGACATCGGACTTTAGGTGAGAAGATCCAATTACAAAATTGGTGATCGACCTTTGGCCTAAGATGGCCTGGTACCAAGTACACTTATGAACCACCATATGCTCAAACATAGTGTTCATTATGAACAGCCGGTGTGTCTAGCACAGAAGTCCAATAAACCAACAACATTCTTCCAACAATGTTCAGTCAGGTCATCTGGATGGTTTCTTTATTTTGTAGAGATGTTGCATCCTTCATCTAAAGAACTTCTTCTATCTGAGGATCCACTAAACAAAACTGATTCTCACCAACAGTATACTCCATAGTGAAAAAAGCAAACAGTTTGCTGGTGCTAAGATGACCTCTGGGGCCTGCCCTCTCCCCTGTAAACACCTCTGAGACAGGTCCCAGAGGCCATCTTAGCACCAACAAACTTTTTTTTTTTTCCAATAAGGGGTATACTGTATGTGGGAATCAGTTTTGTTTGGTGGCTCCTCAGATTGAATAGGTCCTTTGGAAGAAGAATGAAACATCTCAACACACACCAAAAAAAAAAAAAAAACATCCAGATGACCTGACTGAACATTGTTGGATTTTATACCTGGATTATTGAGCATGAACTTTGGTAAAACACAATTCTTGTTCATATCAGGAAGGCCTTTCCTTTCAATACCGTATTCTAGATAAACCCATCATTGCTCACATGGGCATTGACATCACCCAGTAGAACAAGGGAATCCCCAGATGGCACCATTTCCAGGACACCATCCAGAGACTCCAAAAGGCCAAGTAATCTGAACTGATGTTTGGTGCTATACACAAACAAAAGTCAGAAAATTCCCTCCTCTAACCTGAAGCCACAGAGAGACAAGCCTCTCTTTAACCGGGAAGAATTCCCACACCAAGGCATTCAGACGAGGGCTTGTGTGTATCCCCACACCCTTTCAATGACTCTCCCTGGGCAACTCCAGATTATGACAGAGTCCAGTCCCTCTCCAGGAGTTGGGTTCCAGAGTCCCAACTGTACATAGAGGTTAGCATAACTACAGTATATCTACTTGGTACCACTCAACCTCACACACAAACTCCGGCTCCTTACCTTGCAGTGAGATAATGTTCCATGTCCCTAAAGCCAATCTATGCCACCAAGAGTCAGCATGGCCAGGGACCCTCCCTTGCCTGCCACCCAGCATCCATTGCACCCGACTTTGACACACCTTTCCACAGGTAGTGGGCCCATGTTATGGTGGCTTTCTATCCTTTCTTGGGGCTTGACACAGCCAAGCTCCAGGAGCCAATGCATAATCACCAATTGCTCACCGGCAGGGAGGTGCCCTGGTTTTCCTTTTACGGGCAAGATTTCCTGATGCGACTGTTGTTTTGCATTTGAGGTAAGCATCAACAGTTTTAGAGATATCCTTGAAGTTTTCATTTCTGCACTGCTGTTTCTTAGACTGGGCACCTGCATTTTTCTGTGCACCTTTCCTTTAAACAACTTAATGGGTGTGGAATTGAGTGAACATAAAACTCTTCCCCGACACACCTCCATTCAAAAATGTAAACAGGTGCAAATTTGACCTGTATGTGCGATTTTCCAATCTGAATGATCAAAAATGGTGCCTAGATGCAGTTCCTGGTTCTCTTTCCTCTCACCTGGAACAAAAAAACAAAGAAAACAAAACTTCCGGGAAGATGGCGCTGGTGCTGGTGGCTTGCCGTTCACCTCTGTCTGTTTTGATCGTTTATTTTCTGTTTTTGTCATTTTTCTTTGGTGACATCAACTCACTGCTTGTTTATGATCGCCAACAACTTTTAAATATACAGTAGTGTACTACAAACACCACCTTGTTCAACCACTTTGATCGGGGCTCTGGACCCCACCCCCTCTGCTTGTTGATATCCCCATTTACCTGTAGCGCGCAACATTTCTGCCCGCCCGAAAACATCGATCCAAGCGCCGTGGGAGACGTGCCGGCTGTCTCGTGAGGATTAAAGCCAGCATCAAGCTCTCTGCTGCTTCGTCATCTGCTGCTGACCATCAGACGTTAAACTGTCCATCCAGATGCGTCGCTGATCCACTCAACTCCAGCCTGCTACAGGTGGCCGGGCCTGGTACGCGTAGCGGGCGCACGTAGCGGGCGCGCGTAGAGGGCGCGCGTAGCGGGCGCGCGCAGCCGCGGCGGTTTTGGTCATCTCCAGTGGAACTTAACCAACTCCGGACTGTCTGCTGCATCATCTCCTGCCGATCATCTGCTGGATATTCGCCTGTCCGGGTGCTTTGATGATCCTGCTCGGTCCTGCCTGATCCCCGTAGTCGAGCCTGGTCCGCGCCGCGGCGTCTCTGGTCCTAGGAGGCGCGGTTCAAACTCCAAAAATCTGAAACTGCTGATCTGTGCTCCGTGCTCAGCTTTTCCTTCAGCTATTGGTCCTACTACGATTGCTCTGCTGAATGTGAGGTCGCTCGCAAATAAAACCTTTATCTTAAACTACTTTTTCTGCTCCAGTGGATTGGACTTCATGTTTGTTACAGAGACCTGGCTCGCCTCTGGTGAATTAAGTGGGGTTTTTTTCTGAACTTTTGCCGGTGGATTGTGCCTTTTTTAATGCTCCAAGGACTTCTGGTAGGGGTGGTGGATTATTAACAGGTTTTAAAAAGCTCTGGAACTGCAGACAGCTACAGGCTGTAACTTTTCAGAGTTTTGAACTGCTGTATTTTGAGCTGGGCCGCTCCAACCC
>NC_056517.1:1934384-1936247 GCF_014905685.2 Nematolebias whitei
ATGGATGGATGGATGGATGGATGGATGGATGGATGGATGGATGGATGGATGGATGGATGGATGGAATTTTGTTTCTTAAATAAACTTATAGAAATGTTTACCCAATAAAAGTATCCAAAACAATATAATTTGCTTTGAGTTGGTTAACTTTTTAAGATTTTGAATCCTGGAAGTGTTAGATTTTTTTTCTTGCAAATCTTTACTTAGGACAAGCAAAAGTTGCGTACCATAGGTAATGGTTGCACGGTGAAGCAAAAAGCATTCTTGTTACATTTTTTGTTTGTTTGTTTTCAGACAGAACGCACAAAACAACAACAACAAAAACATAACATTCACTTCCATTTACATTTTTCTTGCTCGTCTTCTTAGTTTGGACAGTTGTTTTTAGTCAGCCTGGATGAGCAGTTAGTTTTTCTGACGTGCAGCAGTGAACGATCCATGTTTCTTTCATGCCTCATTTCAGTGGGACAGAGCTCTAATGGACTACATTACAGTACAATATTACAATAATATGACACTGTGATAGTACCATAATGGCAGGAAATGTATATGAAACATAAAAATATATTATAACTGAATATTTTTTGTAAAACATCTATAGTACTTTTATACCAGAAATGCAATATTGATGACAGTTTTGTTTTCTCATTGTAGTAAGTAAATTTGTTCCACTTTTTCAACTATAGAAATTTAGCACATAAGCTCATATTTAAAAATGGCTATCTCACAATTACCAGGTTTCCATGGAACAATTTAAACCCCCCAATTATTCCTCAGCATCACACAAATTTATTTTGACAGTGTAATATAGAGAAAGAATTGTTCAAACTGGTCACTAATGCATCACAGCTGCACAATAGGAAGACATTTCATGTGTTGCTCACTGCTACCATTAAGCTTGATGTAAATGACCATCTTAGCATGTAATTGTCTAACCAAGATTGATGTCTAAATTTACCTGGAAGTGACACGAAGAACTGTCTCAAATGGAGTCTGTCTCTCATCCATGTCAGACCTCTTCCATAACTTAAAATGTATCACTCTCAACAAACAAAGCTTTAACAAAGCATATGGGCACAGAGACAGTTTGGCAGTTTTTCTGCAAGGTAGTAAGTGGTGACTTTAATGAAGATGCATTACGCCTTTTTTAGTTTTATCTCCAATCGTATGGCATAACAGATGCTAGTGTAGTGTACAATCTCCACAGCAGGAGCCTCTCATTTCTACACACCACTGCATCCTCATCAAGGCTAATACGCTGTAGATCCAAGCAACAGTTCTGTTTGCATCTCTACAAGCCCTCAACGGGAGTTTACTATACCAGGAACACAACTAGGGTGGAATCTCTGTGCGTGTTTGTGTGTGCTGGTGTATCTAGCAGGCTTTCAGTAGCAGATGGTTATTTTTATAAGCATTGGAGCAACTCAGGCATCCTATTATGTTTAGTGTATTTTTTTTATTCAGAAATGTTCAGCTATAAATCTAAACTGTTAAAGCAGAATGAAGAGATCCTGTGGTAGGCTTGATAGCAAACAGAACTGTTGGTTTATGAATATTCATTTAAATTATTTGTCATTCAGTGCTTTCACTGTAAGAATAAGAAAAGGACATTTTAAATGTCTCAAATAATCCGTGGAACAAAGCATACCTTAAAAGACAACTCAATCCACCTATTCATCTATAGAGTGAAATTACAAGTAAAATTCTAATGAAGTCACAGGTACATTTGGTTGCTGTTACAGAGTTGGTAAAATAACAAAAGTTAATAAAGGGTTTACAAAAAATATGTTTTACTTAGCTTGGCAGCCAATATTTAAGTGTCTGTTGCTACTGCTAACTAAAAAATTCCTCCAAAAACCTAAA
>NC_056517.1:1936347-1941138 GCF_014905685.2 Nematolebias whitei
CCACCGTGCTGCCCCCCATCAGAGCCTATTCATCAAAAATAAATATGGTCAATTTATTCTTGATACATCAGTGCATGTAGTTATAGTACTTCCTTTCACCTCACTAAACTTATACCAGTAGTTTAACTGATGCAAACTGTAGTTTTAATTTCCAGTTAAATCAGGTATGGTATGGTTTGTTAGAGAAATATTGTCCAAGCTTTTGAAATTTTGATCTTAATTTTGAGCAACACAGTTCCATGTATGTTTGTAAGAACCATGTCGTCCATGGTTCTGAAGAGATGGGATTTAAGAGGATCAAGATGATGAAATTAAGGGTCACAGTATGAAAGATCTAACATAATGTCCGTAGGCATTCTGTTTTTCTTTACATGTTTATTGAAGATATAACTTTTGACCTTTCACCACAGTACTTGGATTCCTTAAGTATTCCTTCTCCCTTTCATCCGCCCTCTGGGTATACATCTATGATGGGTACTTTTGGGAGCAAGACTAGGTGTGGGAGAATAAAGTGCTGTATATCTGATGTAACAAAAGAAAACAAAATTGACAGACAAGATTAGACAGATTAAAAGAGCAAGGATCACCTTGGGAGACTGTGGGGAGCTGAGCTGATCAAGGAATAATCCTTGCTTCAAATGCATCTAAGGTTTTTATTCCGGGAGAACCACCTTCTTTCCTAAAGAACAATTTTGCTCTGGTCTCATCCCCCTGCAACTTAAAATTGGTATTTTATCTATGCTTTGGAATGACTGATGCAACTTGGCATTCATTTCAGGCCAACAGGGAAGGTCACTGGTATTTGTTGCTGAACTCAATGATTTGTGTGAAACCATGACAAACAAAAAAATGGGGTGACATTTTCTGGACAAGATAACCAAGAATCCTGGACCATGACGTATGCTGTGTTCAGCTAAAAACAAACAAATAAAAACTGTATACATGCTAAATTTATTACTTATATTCTCCATATGAGTGACCAATAACTCAATTAATATTCAACATTATATCCTTTTAATGAATTCCCTGTACTTTAGATATACATTTTTGTTTTGTACGCAATTGATAAGTGTGTTGTGTGTACAGGTGCACTATTTAATCTGTCTTTATAAAGCCCTGCAATGAGCCTTAACATGAAAGCAGGAAACCATTGTTCATTTTGTGACTGGTCAAATGCTTAATTCGGAAGTGCTTTCATAATGTTTTTTTCCAAACAAAATTTGTTGAAGAAGGTGGGAACCTCATGTTCAGTCATTTCTTTTGCTTCAGGAAGATACTTATTTCAACAAAAGGAATTAACATAAAATTCTGCTGGTTCTAAATTTTACAATCCATTTAAAAACCACATAGTGCTGTAATTGTTTGACACTACGACCAAGATCAATTTAAATATATAATAAAAGTTTTATGTAAGCACATGCACATTAAAAATTTTGTTTAAAATGTATTTTAATATATAATCTTTTTTTTTTTTTATATAAACACATTGCACTAATGAGTTGAGAAGTTGGTGGTGAAGGCACTTGATGTGTGGCTCAAGTAGAGTTACATTCAGTCCCAAAAAATCCAACCCGACCTGGCCCCAGCCCGTAGCCATCGTTTCCGAACCCCACACGACCTGACAAATAAACAGTAATTACAGGTCCAAACCAGAAAACCCCCCAGACATTTTTAATTAAGCTTTGTCTGCTTATGTAGTTATTTACGGTCGGCGGATGCACGCGGCTGAATAAAAGGGGGCAGAAGATTGGAGCTGAGGGGGTGTTTGTTCTTTCATGGCCGTCAAAGAGCATTAAATCTCTGCTTCTGCCTGCATTCTGTGCATGGTGCGCATAATTACGCAACACATATTTACGCACATGGAGAGCTGAGTGACAAGACGTTTTTGGGCAAGCTGCCGCTTCGTATGGTGTTCGAATGGACCCAGTGAGGCGAGGACCACATCTGCTTCGCCCTTAACCCACTAAGCGACAGCCTTAAAGGGTGAAGCTTATACGAAATAGAACGTTGGTTACGTACTGTAACCCCAGTTTCTATGAGTATAGGCGTAGCCCTTTAAGCGTGGGGCCTCACTGGCTCCTAAATGGCTGAAGAAAAAAAGCTATTTGGGAGCCGATTACCCGCTCTTAATGTAATTTATACGGACCGGGTGGGGCCCACACAAGAGGTGGGCGTGGACTAAATTTTTCAGTGCAATGCTTCGCATGACGAGATAAAACCCACTAAGCAACAGCTCTTAAAGGGCTACGCCTATACTCATAGTATCTGGGGTTACAGTACGTAACCAACGATTCTCTTCTCTGGAACACTATGCTACAAACTGGTAATTAGTTACAGTTTGCAATCCGACTTCGGAACAAGTGGAAGATAATGAATTGATGGATGGATGTAAAAAGATGAAATACATTAAAAGAAACCCTGAATAAGTTTCATTCAACCTTAATTTATACAGGTTAGTCTCATTGAGCCTCGGGGAATCAAAAATATATATTTTTTTTATCAAAGAATGATGACAACAGTAGACAACAGTAGACAACAGCCAACCATAAAAGAAATCATGCAAATTGAGAAGAATAAATGAATAAAAATGAAATAAAATAATATTAAAAACAAAACAAAAAACAGCTACATTATAAAGCGATATGATAAGATAACAAAGTCCATGCTCAATAATCCAGGTATACAATTCCACATTTTTCAGTCAGGTCATCTGGACAGTTTCTGTTTTGGTTTGTATGTGACTTTTCAGTTTGATGAAGCCCTTCAGATGGAGGGCAAAACATCTTTCAACAAAAAAGGAACTGTCCAGATGACCTGACTGAACATTGTTGGATTTCTTTACCTGGATTATTGAGCATAGACTTTGATGTCTTGAACCACTTTGGCTGTGGTTTCCTGGGAGGAGTCGGCGGGGGAGAAGACAGTCCTCAGTAACCATCTTATAACCAGCAAACTGGTTAGTCCACTGTAGGAGTGTACTGCTTGGTGGGGACAACAGCATGTGACTTCTCAGATTGATGAAGCCCTTCAGATGGAGGGCGAAACATCTCTAAAAAACAAGGAACTGTCCAGATAACCTGACTGAACATTTTTGGAAGAACATGTCTTCATTGTTTTTCCCATGAACTTAACAGATGTTTGAAGCCACTCGGAGAGGTCAAGGTCGAGAGCTTCAGATCTTTTTGCAAGATATTCCAGGAAACAGGAGCGGAGTAGGAGAAGGTCCTTTGTCTAGTTCAGTCCTCACTGAGGGAACACTGCAGGTAATGATGTCCTGAGAGCGCACGCTGTAGCTGCACTCACACAGAGACATGTAGGAGGAGATGTATGAAGGCAGCAGACCAGGAAGTGATTTAAAGATGAAAATGTACCAGTGGGAGAGTCTGTTACTACTTTCTGGAATCTGGAGTCCTCCATGCTTTCTCCAAACCTGAAAAAGATAAACCACACAGTAAGCAAAGACTGCTTGTACTTGCAAACAAACATCTCCATGACTACCCATCAGTTACCCTGTCTCCCTCTTTGCAGATCCCTCCTGTCACTACACTATTACACTTGTGTAAAGAAGACCACTTTATATTTTGAATCAGTGAGTCTTTTTGGTTCTCGAAACGCCAAACTGTCTAAAACAACGCTGTGATTCAACAAAATACTCGAATGGACACAACTCGCAATGAAGCAAGTCATTAAATTTAAGCTATAATTCAGCTGTAATGTTTAGAGGACTTTAGGGAGAAATAGATTTTGATGTTCTGGCCTTTTGCTGGTTTAAGAAACGGGGGGTGGGGGGGAGAAAAAAGTATGGTAGTAAAACCAGAAGGCAAGGAAATCAAGGAACATGGATTACAGGAACAAAGACCATGGGGAAAATATGGAGAATGAATGCAGTGATGGTAGTTGGGTACGTGACAAGAGATGGGCTGTTCCTAAAAGAAACACACGGGGTATGAGTGACTCTGAAGACAGCTAAATGTTTCAGTGAACAGAAGACTTAACTCTAAATGTACCAATTTGTTTAAACTTAAATATGAGAACCCTAAAAAAATCACAAAGACTTAATTCCTAATAAAGGTTTAATCACAAAGTTTAAAGAGGAAGAGTTATGCCTGACTGTAAAGATATAACGTATGTAAAATCTCCAAAGTTAAGTCAGGTCCTCTGGACGGTTGCTTTTTGTTGAAACATTTTGTCTTTCATAAAAAGACTTCATCAATCTGAGGAGCTGCAACAAACTCAAGTCTTATAAATAGAAACTTAACATGTGGTGAAGGTGCTATTTGGTCAACAAGTTTGATGTTGCTCAGATGGGTTCTGGAGGCCACCCTCTCCCCCACAAACTCATTAGATGAAGTCAAGGCCAAAGTGGTTCCTGGTTGGACTTTTCTATCTGAATTATTGAGCATGAATCAGGATACTATCTAAAATCTGTTTCGTTGTTGCACCAGTTATCTGAAAAGTTTCTTACCTATAGTCAAGACAGATTTTTGGTTTATCGTCCATTGCCAAAAAGTGGGCAATATGGATTTTATGTGTGTATTTGTCTATGTTGGCAACATATTTAATAAACCACTAGATGACCAAAAAATTAATGCTCAATAATCCAGGTATACAATCCAACAGTTTTCAGTCAGGTCATCTGGACAGTTTCTTTGTTTTTCTAAAATGTTTCACCTTCCATCCAGAAGGCTTCATCAGTCAAGGGAACACACAACACAAAACTGATTCTTCCCCCAAACAGCTTCCTCCAAAGTGGAACAAAGCAGTTATGTTGGTGCTAAGATGGTGTCTTTG
>NC_056517.1:1941238-1943033 GCF_014905685.2 Nematolebias whitei
GACATGTAGGAGGAGATGTATGAAGGCAGCAGACCAGGAAGTGATTTAAAGATGAAAATGTACCAGTGGGAGAGTCTGTTACTACTTTCTGGAATCTGGAGTCCCCCATGCTTTCTCCAAACCTGAAAAAGATAAACCACACAGTAAGCAAAGACTGCTTGTACTTGCAAACAAACATCTCCATGACTACCCGTCAGTTACCCTGTCTCCCTCTTTGCAGATCCCTCCTGTCACTACACTATTACACTTGTGTAAAGAAGACCACTTTATATTTTGAATCAGTGAGTCTTTTTGGTTCTCGAAACACCAAACTGTCTAAAACAACGCTGTGATTCAACAAAATACTCGAATGGACACAACTCGCAATGAAGCAAGTCATTAAATTTAAGCTATAATTCAGCTGTAATGTTTAGAGGACTTTAGGGAGAAATAGATTTTGATGTTCTGGCCTTTTGCTGGTTTAAGAACCGGCTCTCTTCCTCGTCGACAGTCATGTCAAAATGGTTCAAACCCAACAAAGTCCATGTTCAATAATCCAGGTATACAATCCAACAGTTTTCAGTCAGGTCATCTGGACAGTTTCCACTAGAAGGATTTCAGAAAGTAGCCACTGCATGTACTTATACCAGGATTCCTTTTGAAGATCACACTCAACTGACCTTCACACAACATTGGTTTTAATTGTCAGTTACACAGATACTGTAATACCATGTGAAAACATGCGTAATGCTTCTTCCTTTTTCAAGGAATGTCTGTCATCTCCCAACATAAATCCTAATTCAAAAGTCTGGCATGAAATGCAGCTGGTGATATACGTGCTTAGTCTTATCCTGGAGTCATTTGCTAAGATCTCAGCACAGTAAAGCAACGCTGATTGCAATGTCTATGTAGTCAACATCAAATTTCAGAAATCAAAGTTCACCCCACACGCATGTGAGAATGGTCCACCAGTGGTAACAAGGTCACAAAGCCCCTCAGACTAGCTCAAGCACACTTCAAAACCATTCTATGAAATTCAATAAAAGGCTTTGTAATTTAGCAGTTTTTTCCTATGAAGATCTGAGGAATCAAAAAAAAAGGGCAAGAACAGTTCAAGTTCAAAGCCATTGGATCATCTTTCACTCCAGGGCACCGAGGGACACGTTTGCTCATTGCTGCCACAACGATCTGTCAGAACTAATGAGTGATGAGTGCCGATTCATTTGTGCTGCAGTGCTTTACCGTACAAATCCCTTTCTGTCTGAGTCTTGTGATATACTCTATATTATGACAAGGATACTAATGTCAGGGTTTAGAAATGGAAGGAAACAAATCTGATTGCTTGAGGTTGAATGATGCACAGGAAAGCAATATTTTTTTATTTTTAATGAACCATTTTATTGTGTTGAATCATAGATGATGCATGAAAAACCACTTTGCACTTATTAAACAAACTAAACACAGGGGGTTCGAGTGAAGCTAAACAGTGCTCTAAATAATCAAATTCCTTGAACAGGATCACATTTTTACAATTTATTTAAAATCAGTTGGGTCTCGACCTTCCCTCAGACTTTTTGTTTCAAAGCTGAAGCTGAAATCTTTCATCTAGCTGCCAATTCTTTTACAGGTTTTCATAGAATGTGATGAACAAAAGGCTTGCACTATGATTTTCTGTTCAAATTTAGATATGTCATACGTCTTGCCCACATAAATCATTTCCCATTGTCCTTCTGGCCCAGACAGATGCTCACAGTATCCCACTCTTCTTTGTAGAACGTGCATGTAGGACAGAGATGTGGATAAATGATATCCTCAT
>NC_056517.1:1943133-1944349 GCF_014905685.2 Nematolebias whitei
ACGCCCCTCCTCCATTGCCAGCCCTCTTCCTTGTTGACAGTCATGTCAAATTGGTTGAAAACAACAAAGTCCATGCTCAATAATCCAGGTATACCATCCGACATGTGTTGGATTGTATACCTGGATTATTGAGCATGGACTTTGTTGTTAACTTTGAATGTAGTTATTATATACAGTAAATCAAACTGAATTACTTCTATTGACAACACAATAAAACATCAAGTGGTTAAAAAGTAATTAATACTCTGAGTAGTTTTTGAGAAGAGTACTTTTACTTAAGTATTTTTATAACACCAGTACTTTTACTTGTAACTGAGTACAATTTAAGCAGTGCAACAGTACTTGTATTTGAGTACAAATTTTCAGTACTCTTTCCACCTCTGATAGCGAATCTGCAAAAAACGAACAGCGAAGTATCGAGGGACTACTGTAAAACAGTATAGGGCAGAATGTTGTAACATCTAAAGCAGGGGTCTGCAACCTGCGGCTCTGGAGCCACATGCGGCTCTTTGGTTCCTCCGCAGCGGCTCTTTCAAGCTTCAACCAAAACTGACATTAAACTGAATTTTATTGGTTGTTCTACAAACTACAAAAAAGGACTAGTTTTAGCTGATTTCCTGTCATTTCTTTTGCAAATATGTGACTACTGGAACACGTACAAGGAGTAAAAAATACTCACTTTAACTTTATGCTGTATTTCTATACTTCATTTTACAACAACAACAACAAAAATACATAGGTATGCACAGTTCTTAGTTTAAAATAAATAAATACACCCCCCCTCCTTTACTAAAATCTGGTCTTTTTATTTGTGAAAATAAAAAGACCAGATCTTTACATGATTTAAAGGCTAAATTGTAGATGATGACAAACTCAATAATCAAGGATGATTTGCAGTAGGGGATAAAAACATGTATCATAAACATTTTAGGCATAGATTATAGTAAAACTGTAGCATTATATAACCACTCTATAATCATTGCACTCTGTAGAATAAAATAAATAAGGAGTACTCATAGAAGATTGAGGGAAGAAGCTGTTTCTAATTTCTATCTGCCTGCAATTAAAGTTCTGCCTTTATACTTGATTTTGTTTGTTTGTTTGTTTATTTTGTTTTGTTTCATAAAATGCAAAACTTCATTGTTTCACTTGGAAAATTATACCAATAAAGCCCTTAACTTGAAATCAACACACACTTATACACCCTGCCCCCCCC
>NC_056517.1:1944449-1948549 GCF_014905685.2 Nematolebias whitei
TAAAGGCATTTTAAACCCTTCGCACCCTCTTGAATTTTCTAAATTCTAAACACTCTAAAAGGATGTCATGTTATAGCTCTCTGCCTCCTCTCTGCCATGCTGCACTCAGCCACCTGCAAGCTCTTGGCCACGCCCACTTCCCTGCTCGAAGAAACAGCTGAGCAGCTTTAGCACGACGCTTGTCCTGCAGTAAGAGTTGCACAAAGACAGGAGGAAACTTTTTCTGCAGCTCTGGGCTGCACAAAGATGCAGCAGGTGCAAAATAATTTAAAATAATTCATTTTAAATAAATAAAAATTCCATGTTGATTGTGCAGCTCATCCATCAATCAGCCAAGTGTGTGCCATGTCCACTCTCATTTTGAAAAACCGCAATATAGTGACACCGCGATAAATGAACCATGAAGTAGCAAGGGACAACTGTACTTGAAGTTGATCTTGGACTATTACTGCATCCCAACTTCATGTTTTTTTCACTTATTATGGGTGGGCATGGTCCCTAACACCCGCGATAAATGAGGGACTACTGTATTTGTAACAGACATTCACTTTACAAGTAATATACATTTTAAATAAACAAATATATGGAACTAAAATATGTTCATCCAGATTCCCATTTGCAAATGATGTGGTCCTGTTGGTGTCATCGTGCCGTGACCTTCAGCTCTCACTGGAGTAGTTTGCAGCCGAGTGTGAAATGGCTGGGATGAAAATCAGCACCTACAAATCTGAGTTCATGGTCCTCAGCCAGAAAAGAGTGGATTGTTCTCTTCAGGTTGAGCATGAAGTTCTGCCTCAAGTGGAGGAGTTCAAGTATCTCGGGGTTTTGTTCATGAGTGAGAGAAGAATGGAGCGTGAGGTTGACAGATGGATTGGTGCAGCGTCTGCAGTATTGTGGACTCTGTACCGGTTTGTTGTGGTGAAGAGGGAGCTGAGCTGTAAGACAAAGCTCTCTGTTGACTGGTCGGTCTATGTTCCTACCTTCACCTATGGTCATGATTTCTGGATAGTGACCGAAAGAATGAGATTGCAGATACAGGTGGTTGAAATGAGTTTCCTCTGCAGGGTAGCTGGACTCTCCCTTAGAGACAGGGTGAGAAGTTCAGTTATCAGGAGAGACTTAGAACCGCTGCTCCTCCACATCGAGAGGAACCAGTTGAGGTTGTTAGGGCGTCTGGTAAGGATGCTTCCTGGGCGCCTCCCTAGGGAGGTGCTTCAGGCATGTCCAACTGGGAGGAGACCTCAGGGAAGACCCATGACATGCTGGAGATACTATGTCTATCGTTTGGCCTGGAAACACCTTGGAGTCCTCCCAGAAGAGCTGGAAGAGGCTGTGGAGAGAGATGTCTGGACCTCCCTGCTCAAGATGCTGCCCCCGTGACCCAACTTGTGAACAAGTCTAAGATGATGGGGGAGTGGTGGCGCAGAGGTTAGAAGATGGGCCAGTGATCGGAAAGTCGCAGGTTCACCTCCCGGTACCATCAACATCAAAATGTGGGTGGGAAAGGTGAAACACCCACACCTGCCTCCACCCTCATTCACCCCACTCTGGGCCCCTGAGCAAGGCCCCTAACCCCCACCATCTGCTCCCTAAACAGGTCTCTCTTGAAAATGAGTTCTCGTGGCTCAATGAGACTAACCTGGATAAATAAAGGGTAGATGAAAAAAAAAATGGATGGATGAATGGATTCCCATTTAAATAACTGTCTGCATTAAATAAATAAAAAGTATTGCACATGTTTAGTTTAATTTTGCAGAGGAAACCTTTATTTTCCGACCAGCCTACTTCCCATGTAAAACATAGAGTGTAAGCATTGATAGTAATGGCACAACTTGTAGTGGTGAACATGCACTATGATGGCAACAATTTGACTAAATGAAATAAAACATCAACACATATATTATAAACTGCAAAACTGCTAAAGAGTTTACTCTTTTTTTATTTGGAGCTGCCTTTTAGCACATTGAATTAGAACTACACTTAAACTCCAGTCAGATCATTGTTTCTTTTCTTGACTGACATTCTGTATTTACTCAATAAATCCAAGGTTTACAATGTCATAAAGCCTGTGGACCTTATAAAGATAACTATCCATCCAAATACACTTTTTACACTGCGCTTGTTTATAGCTGCAGGGAACCAGCTGATATCTCTCACTAAGAGCAATGCCTTGCATTTTAAGGCGTTACATGTGCACTGTTATAGTTGTGTGTGCATCCTTATCTTCTCAGACAGACATTAATGTTTTTAATGCATGCATGCTTGTGTCAGTGGATGTTATTTGCTTATGCAGATATCAGCACCCAGTGACACACTGCTGCATGGAAGCACTCTGTATGTTGTTATTTATGCCTGAGGACAGGACAGAACCAGAACGAAGGACTGCCAGATGAGTGTAAATGCTGCAACTGATCATTTCTATCATATCATCCTCTGGGTGCAGGTTTGAAAATGTGTGACGTGCCCCTCCTACAGTGGATATGTGCCAGTCCTATCTAAACAAAGAATGTAATGAAGCCGGACGGGAAAAGAACAAAACAGCTTCCTGAGGAATAAAAACAAAAGGAGGTAAAAGGGGGATGTGGGGGAGAAATGCTATGAATGTCAGGGAAAGCCACAGGAGAGTGCACCATTTCATTCTATTGTGATCTCAATCCTACAAAAGAAGAAGAAAAAGGAAAGAAAGTTACACTCCAATGACCATGAAACTATTGATTTCATAAAGAAAAACTGTTGGAAAAGCAAGCGCAACTTCACTGGGTCTTGACAAATCAGGGGTCTGATCATAGTTTTCAGGGCTGCAGCTCAATTCATCCTGTTTCATATTTGTGTGACACTTTCCACAGCTGGGTGTAAAAAATACACAATTCTCAGCAGTTTCCCCAGTATGTGACAGCTTGTATTCCAGAGCTGTAATATACCATAGTTAATTTTATTAACTCAGTGCCACTTTGTTTTACAGTACTGATTAGTGTGATCAATGATATCCACTATCAGGGGTCACTACAGCCTTGTGCGAGCTGAGATTGATATGTAGATTGACCAGGGAGGGCTCTATAACTGCCTCATCAGATTGTGATTGATGAAACTGGTTGACCAAGGTTGGGATCATGATAGTTGACCTCTGTTGTGAATGTGCCACAAAGAGAGAGAGAGATTAATGCACCTTAATAAACCAGTCAAAGCAAGATGATTATGGAGTTTGACACCAAAACGGCAGGGGTTAACACGCCTCTTGCAACGCTTTGCCCCTGCCGTTCATCAAACAGTACTGCTTGTTGATCCAAGCATGCTAATAAAAATTATGTGTGACAGAATTTCACGAACATGCAAGGGTGTGCTGGTTTCAAATCATGCCCTCCAGTATTTGAAATGCCATAAAGAATACGCTGCAGAATCCCATGTGATTCACAGTGTCACTAGTGTCTTCTTAGCATGGAGAATTCTGCCCTTTTCCACAAAGTGTGACACAGCACAGCTCTACAAACTTGGAAATCAAGGAGGGATACATAAAGGTCAACCGCTGACAGGCCGAAGACATATTGTGCCCCGAGGATATCCTCAGAGGAGTGATCAACTGGCTGATTTCACTCTCTCTGGTTTGCACATTCTGGAAAATCGCCATTGATATTCAAGGACAACAGTCATGCTTCAGAAGTCATTTAGGTTGGGTAAGATTTCTTTGTCTTTCAGGTGTCATTAATAAATATTGCTATAGGCAATGGCATATTATGAGTTTATTGCTACCTAGCATGAAACTGCAGACTGTTGGGCATTGTTGGTTCATTGATTGCGCTACAGGACAGAAAAATCAATATGATGGTGGAGAAAATAATCAGTCACCTTTTTCAAGGAAATGCTATGATTTACTATAATTGCAAACAAATAACATAACTTTCCAAAGGGTATAAAAGATGTTTTCATGTTTTTTAGCATCTGCATGTATATATTTTACATAAAGAAAAAAAAACATTCCCAACAAAGACTATTAATTTTCATACTTGACAACCAAACAAAAACACCTAATGAGATATCTAAAAAAGTTAAATCTGGTCCTCTGGACATTCAAAAAAAACAAAACAAAGCAAATCAACAAAAAA